>NC_138979.1:32808815-33136315 GCF_964341445.2 Mesoplodon mirus | reverse complement strand
TTTAGGTCCTTTACACTTCCATACAAACATTTTGGAATCAACTTGTCAATTACTACAATAACCAGTTGAAATTTTTTTTTCAAGATTACATTGAATAGACTTCTTTAACAGATAGTCTTCCAATCCATAAACACATTGTATTTCTCCATTTATTTAAGTTTTCTACAGTTTCTCCTAATGTTTAATAGTTTTCTGCAGAGGTTTTGTACATCTTTTCTTAAATTATTGCTATATTGATATTTTTGAACGCTAATGCAGATACTGTCTTTTTTTTTTTTTTTTTTTTTTTTTGCGGTACGTGGCCCTCTCACTGTTGCAGCCTCTCCCGTTGCGGAGCACAGGCTCCGGACGCGCAGGCTCAGCGGCCATGGCTTACGGGCCCAGCCGCTCTGCGCATGCAGGATCTTCCCGGACCGGGGCACGAACCTATGTCCCCTGCATCAGCAGGTGGATTCTCAACCACTGCGCCACCAGGGAAGCCCCAGATCATGTCTTTTTAAAAGTCTCTTATTATGGAAATAATTTCAACATATGCAAAATAAACAGCACAGTTTAATGAACTCCCATCATACAGCTTTAATGCGACTCAACATCCTGCCTTTCTTGTTTCAAGTATACCTCTGCTCACCACCCACCTCCACTCAATTATCATTTTATTATAGTTTTTTATTCCTGATGTAAAATTTATATACATTGAAATGCACGTCTCAGCAGTACATATTTTACAAATGGATATTCTTGTGTAAAACAGAGCCACATCTAAATGTAGAACATTTCTACCCCAGAAAATTCCCTCATACCCTCTCCCAGTCAATCTTCCCCAGACTCCACAGCAACCACTGTTGTGATATCTTTTTCACTTTAGAGTAGATCTGCCCATGTTAGAGTCCCATATAAATGAAATTATACACTACAAACTCTTTTGTGTCCAGCTTCTTTCTCTCAGCAAATATCTGTTAAATTCCTCCCCTTTGTTGCATGTACCACTAGTTCATTACTTCTTATTGCTGATTAGTTTTACATTGTATGGATGGATAAACACTCTGTTTATACATTCCTCTGTTGATGGACATTTGGGTTGTTTCCCTTGTTTGGTTAGAATGGATAAAGCTGCTATGAACATTCTTGCACCAGCCTATTTCGTGGACATATGCTTTCCTTTTTCTTGTGTCAATACCTAGGGGTGGAATTCCTGGGTCAAAGGGTTTCCCCTCCCTAACATTTTATTATGAAAAGTTTCAAGCATATGCAAAAATCAAAAGTCTTTTATAGTCAGTGAAATCTTGTGTATGCATCGAAACTTATATACCTATTCTACCATTAACTTTGTACTCTACCGGCTTTATCACATAACCATCCATCTTTTCATCACTCTATCCATTGATTAACCTATTTTATTTTAGTCAATTTTCAAGTGAACTGCAGACATCAGTACAGTCCTTCTGTATAGTTCAGCATACATATTATTAACTAGAATTTAATATTTGCATATAGTTTTTCATTTGGATGTAAAATTTACAGTCAGTTAAGGGCACACGAGATTCTTCATGATGCATGTACACTCGCTCAATTTTGATAATGCATATGTCACCCGAACCCCCATCGAGATATAGAATATTGCCATCACCCCCGAATGTTCTCTTACAACCTTTGCATTCAGTCCCCACTTTTGTCCCTTAGAGACAACCACTTCTGATATTTTTCCACTGTAGCTTAGTTTTGACTGTTCTAGAATTTCATATAAATGGGATGATACAGTATTTACTTTTTTGTAAGGTTTTTTTCACTTAGCATAACGTTTCTGAGATCCATCCCTCTTGTTGCCCGTATCAATAGTTCATTCCTTTTTTTTTATTACTGAGTAGTATTCCATTTATGTATGTACTACAGTTTGTTTTTTCAGCATTCTGTTGATGGGCAACTGATCTGTTTCCAGATTGGGGCTATTATGTAAAAATCTGCTAAGAATATTCTTTATAAAACTTTGTAGAGAACATTTATTTTCATTTTTCTTGAGTAAATTCCTGAATAGAATTGGATGTCATATGGCAAGTGTACTTTAACCCTAAAAGAAAATGCCAAACTGTTTTCCAAAGTGGTTGTACCATTTTACATTTCTACCAGCAAGTCATGAGAATTCCGGTTGCTTCACCTCCTCACCAACATTTGGTAAATGCTATGTTGTGTGTGTGTGGTAAAATATACATAACATAAATTTTATTATTAGTTACATTTAATATATTCACAGTGTTGTACAACCAGCACTACTATTTAGTTCGAGGACATTTTCGTGACCCCAAAAGGAAATCCTTTACCCACGAAGCAGTCAGTTTCCGTTCTCCCCTCCCTCCAGTCCCTGGCAATCGCTAAAATGGACATACAATACATGGCCTTTTGTGCCTGACTTCTTCACTCAGCATAATGTCTTCAAGGTTCATCATGTTGTAGCACGTATCAATGCTTCGTTCCTTTGTGTGACTGAATAACACTGCATTATATGGATATACCACACGTTGTTTATCCATTCATCAGCTGATGGATGTTTGGATTGTTTCCACCCTTTGGCTATTGTGAATAATGCTGCTATGTCCACATTTTTGTTTGCACATCTGTTTTCAGTTCTTTCAAGTATATACCTAGAAGTGGAATCGCTTGGTCATATAATAATTCTGTGTCAGCTGCAGGTGTTTTTTTGTAGATATTCTTTATTAGATCAAGGAAATTCTATTACTAGTGTGTTACCTTTTTAAAATTCAAAATACATATTCTGTTTTATCAAAAGTTTTTCTACACTTCCTGACTTGATCCAACCATTTCCCTTTTTATGTCAATTTGGAAAATTATACTGAATAACTTTAAAAATACTAAACAACTTTGAATTCTGGAGTCAGCCCAACTTTGTCATGATGTGCATACATCAGAAGAGCTTGCAGCGTCTCAGCAGTACCACTGAGAATCAATAACTGGCCCTCTGGGAGAAATGGCCCCAAATGCTGTCTTCCTATCTCACTCCTGCCTCGCTCCTGGTGAGCAGGTGTTCGGGTCGTCCTCAGGAGAGCTGGTCTAAATCACTTAGTCCACCATCGCTGGACGTGGAGATCCTACTCCTATATATTCTTCAAAGTCTAGTGCAAATGCCATTGTAACAGGGAAGAGCCAAATCAGACTACATGTTGGATCTGTTTCTTTTACTTTAACCTTTGCTTCCTGCTGCTTTTGTTCACTAAAAGGATATACATAATGGCCTGCCTCGGGGAACCCTGCCCCTCTGCCTGAATGTTAAACCAAAGTGCCTTTGTTCAGGGAAGCATCCTGACCCTGTCCACCTGTGGACTGCTGCAAGAAAGAAGAAATTAACACATCCTCTCTGGGAGGCTGGCCATTCCAGGGTATATTTCAAAAACTTATGGCCTTTTTACTTTACTTCCTCATCTCCTCCCACTCTCTTTGCTGTAAAAGAAACTGGCATCCAAACCCCAAATAAAGTCGTACTCCTTTGCCTCAACGGCTCGTCTCCGATTAATTGGCCTGTCATGCGGCGATCAGAGCGAGCTTGGACTCGGTAACACCATCTCCTCTTTAAAATCCTTCCCTACTTCATGTTCTGTGTGATCGCCCCTTCCCCTACTTGTCTCCTTTGCCAGATTTTAAGCCCTTTGAAGGGAGGGGCACATCGTGGTTATCTTCAGGTTTATAGATCCTGTCATTATATAGTATATGTTCCATGCATGTCTAGGGAATGAGTGAATATATCCTTCAAGAGAAACATAAAGCAGGAGAACAGGAAAAGCCCTAGAGGTCACTAGGTCTTGCAGTGAGCTTTTTTTTTTTTTTATTTTAAAGCAACAGAATCCTTTTTCCAATTGAACTCCTATGCAGAGCCCACCACTAAGACATACAAATGGAGGTGCTCTGATGGAGGTGGGGGGCGTTGAGGGAAAACATAGAGCTTGGATCCTTTTTTTTTTTTTTAATTTTATATTTTGGCTGTGCAGCATACGGGCTCTTAGCTCCCTGACCAGGGGGATTGAACCCGCCCCCACCCCCCCTCCTCGCAGTGGAAGCAAGGAGTCTTAACTACTGGACAGCCAGGGTAGTCCCAGAGCCCGGATCCTTTAACTCCCCCTCTCCCCACCAGGAGTCCTCCAGGCACATCTCTCCTGAGCTGTAGACCCACTGGACCACCTCCCTTAAATATTCCGTCGGTGCCTCCGGCATGTCCTGGGCGGGTCTCATCCTCTCCACCAAACATGCCCTCCTTCTTGGGTTTCTTACCTCAGCAAGTGTGTCCTTGACCTCCTTAACGCCTCCAGCTTCCTCACTGCCTTGTTGCTAGTCACTGTGGGTCTGCTCCTTGAATGCCTCTTATCCATCTTTTCCTCTCCATCCTCATGATCTCTACCTTAATTTGGGTCCCAAGCATGTCTCTCCTAGCTACACAAGCATTGCAGAATTACAAAAGCATCCTCCCCAGCCTCTATCATTTCCAATCCTCTCCCAGCCAAACTCTCCTCTGTTCCTGAAATGTTCTTTCTTAAATGCAAATCTGACTGAGTCAGTGCCTTGCTTTAAGCCCCACTATCCACAGGATAAGTACTATTCCTGTTAGCCCCTGACCATGGCTCACCTTTCTCCCCCTGGTTGTTGGGCTCTGGTTTATATTGAAGTTGCAGTTACCCCGAACTTCTCTTCTCTTTCCCGCCCCATCTCTCCATGCCTCCTTCTCAGCCTAGCAAACTCCTACACATGCTAAAGCGTCAGCTCCATTGTCATCTCGTCGGGAGGCTTTCCGACTCACCCTGTGTTCCCCTGTATCAGAGCACTTGGCCCAGGGGATTACGATCGATCGTCATGCACTTGGCTGTCTCCTTCACTAGACTGGGAACAGCTCAAGGGCCAACATCTTCCCTGCCAAATCTCCGTTGCCTACCAAACGGCTGTCACAGACAAGAGATTTCTTAAAATACAAGGGATGTGTATTGCAAACAAAACAGACGTAGCCACACTGATTTGCAGGTGCTTCCCCATGAGGAGTTGCTATTCCCGGTACCAGGGGCCTCCGAGTTTTCTCAGTCCAGGCCAAACCTTTGGTAACGGGGACAGCAGCGCTTTCCACTCCGATATTGAACAGAGAGGCAAAGGCTTCTGTTCCTCTGCTGCAGTCCTACCTGGAAACACGAGGTGGCGCTCTGCGGAGGCCTACGGAGGTAGGTTCTGGGTGATCAGCCTGCGCAGCCCAGCAACAGGGGAGCCCCGATAATCCAGAATCAGCGGCAAGACTGACACTTCACCTGTTATGATAAATAGAGCTAACCGATGTTTGCATATATTCATCTATGTGCATATATGAATTTAAGAAAAACGTATAAGTAGCATTTTATCTACGTATGTTGGAATCAGTGCTGGGTTTTACTCCTGGCTCTGCTGCTTCTAGCTGGGTGAACTGTCAAGTTCGGGGTGTCAGATTCCTCCCCTGTGGAAGAGAGATAATACTCTGTGAGCTTTAAACGAAATGACGTTTGCAAGGTTCCTGGCATCATTCCTGGCACATGCTAGATGGTTGAGGAATATTCATTTTCCCTTTTAAACGTTTTTGTATCACCTTCTATGCCTCCTTGACACTGACTGCTTTCTTTTTTTTTTTTTTTAAATAGCTTCTATACCTGTCTTGTTGCTACTTATTCTGGTCTGGGAACTCCCTGAGGGCAAGACTTGTCTGATTTTTCTTTAACTTCAGCACCCAGCTCAGAGCTAGGTACATAGCGGGTATTCAATAAATATTCCATGAAAGGATGATGACTAAATACAGCACTCCTCTCCTCATGCCCCCACCCCATGGTCCTCTTCCTGGGCCAGATAAAAACCTAAGTTATTTAGGTCTAGGGTGGTGGCTGTTTTTGCATAAAACACACAATTGAGAAAATCTGGTAAAATCTGAGCTGGTACTTTTGCTGCCAGTGATCCCAGAGGCTTGTCTGCCTGCACGCGCCATCTGGAGAGTCTGGAAAGCCTGCCTGCAGTCCTGTTAGAAAGGCGGCCCTCCTGGGCTGTGAAGAGGCGCGCAGCTCCTTAAGGTAGACACAGGAGCACCTGTTGTGGGCAGAGCCAGCAGGCGGCACTTGCCACCCTGGCTTGGCAGGCAGAGAGGACACAGAGCCAGAGACGGTGGGTGGGCCGGGGTTCCCCTCCTTCTGTTTGGGGTTCTGTTTGAGTCCCAGTAATCCTGCCAGCCCTCCTATTCCTGGGGGAATAGGTCAGGCATCTCCCTGGGAGTCCTTTCCTAGGCCTGGGAGGAGCAGTACACTCCTTGGGGCTTGCCAGCCCAGACAGGTTGGCAAAGGGGAGAGACCCCAAGTTCCCTCTGGCTGAGGGAAGAACTGTGCAGGTGACCCTGAACTACAAACAGTTCAGCAGGGAGGAGCTCCACTGGGAGGCTTCTTTAAAATCCCTAACTTGGCCAAGGATTTGAATTTTCCCCTGTTTGTGACTTTTTTCTTTACGTATGTGATAGTTCATCTCTTAAGAAATGGGAAGTGGGAATAGAAGATTCTGGAAATTCCCCAAGCTTTTCTAATGCTGGAGCAGTATGGCTGTTGAAGCTCTCTGTTGCAGGGATGGAGATGGGGACAATGAAGATGACAATGGGAGGGAGTTTCCTTTGGAAGGTACCTTTTATTAGGAATGGTTACTTCTTGAGGGTGCCAGAAAATAAAGGTCATAAAGACCCTCAAATGCGATGGAGCTTCTATTAAAAAACAAACGAACAAAAAAACCCTTTTTTCAGCATGGGAAAAAAAATTGTTTTTTTTTTGGTTTTTAGGTCGCACCATGTGGGATGCGGGATCTTAGTTCCCCATCCAGGGATTGAACCCGTGCCCCCTGCATTGGAAGCACGGAGTCTTAACCACTGGATCGCCAGGGAAGTTCCAGCATGGAAAAACTTTAACATACACAAGATAAAGAGAATAGAGAACCCCGACGTGCCCCTCACCCAGCTTCACAAATTTCTAACATTTTGCCCAGCTTGTTTCTTCCTCTCCCAACTTTTTTTTCCTTTTTGTTAGAGTAGAAGCTACCCAACTTATTTTAGGAGGCTAATAAGCCCTTATAAGGATCTAAGATAAGGATCGAAGGACTTATGGAGCTGGGAGGGAATCTGGAAATGTTTTGGGGACTTCCCTGGTGGTCCATGGCACGGTCAAAAAAAAAAAGTTTTGGTCCAACTTTCTTAGGTTACAGGTGGAAAAACTGAAGCCGAATGAGGAAAATGGGACAAGAAGCCAGACCTCGGAACTCCCAGCATCATAGACTCTTCTAGCTCCAAGCAATGAAAGGCCACAGAACATTGCAGCAAAATCTCTTCTGTAGGAGGGAAAATGTTAGGGAGGACTCCGAAAGACCCCACGCTCCTCAGAGCGCAGTGAAGCGGTTCACACTGATATGGCGCTTCCGAGTTCGTGAAACACCTTCATTCTGATTAGTGCATTTGATCCCCCCAACATCTATGACGGTAGGTGTTATCATTGTAAACCCATAGGAAATTCTGGAAGGTAAAGGGACTTAAGTTAGTGGCTTACTAGCCACTGGCTGGACTAGCACCCAGGTCTCAGAATGTCTTTTCCTGTCGAGGGCCTTTCTCTCAGCTGCGCTGTGTCCCTGCTGGAAGGGGCTGTACTTTACTGCTGGGCCCCCTGCTCTCTGGACCCCAATGGCCTTGGGCCTCCAAGTACTAATTACAGCCTCACCCTGAAGAAGAAAAACCACAGAGATGGTGGCTTTTGAAGGGAGGGATCTGTTCTCCTTTATAAGATCCGCTCATGGCTGATGCCACTGTAGATTCTGACTCAGACCAGGGTTGCAGGGAGTTCCCCGTCAAGCAGGAGCATCTTCCTGCTTCCTGGTTTGGCTCAAGGTGATATAAGCAGAGCAAGGGGAAGAGCATTCCAGAAGGCTTTGGGCACGCGGGACTACAGGTTTGATCTGGAGTGAGTCTTCTCCTTCACTGCCAGTTGGGCAGCATCTTGAGGGGCAGGGGAGGGGTAGCACCATAGCCCTTCAGGTAAAGGGAGGACCCTTTCTGGGGGCTGAGAAAGCCAAGCCAGCCCTGTCTATACTGTCCTGCAAAAATATTGGGCTGGCCAAAAAGTTCGTTCAGGTGTTTTGTAACCTCTTAAGGAAAACATGAACAAACTTTTAGGCCAAGCAAATACTATAATACGTTCACATGTGCTCTAAGCCCCAAATGCCTACCTTTCAAAGTCTTGGAGCACAAGCAGAGCCAGCAGAGGAGGACCCTTAGGGGGTGGAGGAGCCCTGTGCTGACTGAGGGCTTCCTGAGGGCAAAGTCCTGCGCAAAGTCCTTTCATGCTGCTCTTTGCAGACGGGGAAGGCGAACCATCCTCAGAGCACACCTGTTATTGCTAGTATTCAGTTAGGAGATGTCTCCGAGATCGCAGAGTTGGAGAGTGGCCGAGCTGGGATCAGAGCTCTGTTCTCTCTGGCTCTTCCCACCCTTGCCACCTGGCCCCCGAAGGCAGAACGTAGATCCCCCTCCCCGTCTGCCTCAGCTCCCGGGGAACAAGGCTGTGCCACCACTGCTGCTTGAACATGTGTTCAGGGCTGCCGTCCTTGTCTGTCTCCTCCTGATGATGTCTCCCGGGGCCCCGCCAGCACTCACACGGCCCTCTTGGCCCACCTGTCTCTACCTCTGACCTCCATCACCACTTCTCTTAGGACAGCTTCTTCTCTGTTTATTTAGTTATTTATTATTGTTTTTGCAAAAGCTTTCTTTATGAACCACATGACTCCAGTTATACCACTGAGATTCTTTAGGCCTCAGTTCCCTCTCTCATCTGTAAAATGAGACATTTGGACCTAAGGACACCTTTTCCAGTTCCCTTCCCTCTCTGCCATTCTGTGATTCTCAGAGAGAAGCCCCTCGCCTCTTCTCTGTTACTTTAGCCCAAAGTTTCACGTATATTTGCCAAGACTTTTAAATTACCAAGTGACAGATGCTCACTGAACGTGATAAATTGGATTATTGTTGCCAATTGTTCACTCCTTCCCTGTAATGAAGTCATAAATCCACACCTTTTTTCCAGAAGGCTTTACAAAACTTCCCACTAGAGTAGGAAGAGTATATTTCCCTGTCTCATTGGGATTTGGCTAAGCTAATAGAATGTTAGCAGATGTGACATGAGTAGAGGTTTTATTTTATTATATTTTTAAATTTTTATTGGAGTTTACTTGCTTTACAATGTTGTGTTGGTTTCTGCTGTACAGCAAAAGTGAATGTCATACATATACATATATCCCCTCTTTTTAAGATTTCCTTCCCATTTTGGTCACCACAGAGCACTGAGTAGAGTTCCCTGTGCTATACAGCAGGTTCTCATTAGTTATCTATTTTAGACATAGTGGTGTATATATGTCAATCCCATTCTCCCAATTCATTGCACTCCCCCTACCCCCTTGGTATCCATACATTTGTTCTCTACATCTGTGACTCTATTTCTGCTTTGCTAATAAGTTCATCTGTACCATTTTTCTAGATTCTACATATATGTGTTAATATACAATATTTGTTTTTCTCTTTCTGACTTACTTCACTCTGTATGACAATCTCTAGGTCCATCCATGTCTCTGCAAATGAGACCATTTCATTCCTTTTTATGCCTGAGTAATACTCCATTGTATATATGTACCACATCTTCATCCATTCATCTGTCGGTGGACATTTAGGTTGCTTCCATGTCCTGGCCACAGCTATATAGGACACACTTTTCTCATGACAGATAGCAGAAGCCCCAGAGGCCACACCAAACTCCGAAGCACGTTTAAAACCTCTACTCGCTACAGCACTATTTACGATAGTATGTAGCTGCTGGTCCCAGAATAAGAGGCATGTGGAGCTAACGGGCATGTGGACTCCCCCCCTCAACACGTTGATGACACCATTTGAGCCCCCAAATCCAGCTATACCTGCACTAGATATACCAATAAAATTCTCTTTTTTGTTTAAGTCAGTGTTTAGTCAGCCATTGCTGTAATAATGCTGTGTAACAAACAATTCCCACATCTTAATGGCCAAAAAAGAGAATTTTGTTGGTTGACGTAACTGAAAAGTCCAGCAGGGCATCTGGTGCAGGTCTGGCTGGATTCAGGGGCTGGAATGGTATCACTGAGGCTCTGTCACTCTCCAGATCTCAAACAGGCTTTCTCCACTCATTCGTGGATTCAATCAACAAATACTGATGGAGTGCCCACTATGTTCCAGATGCTGAGGTTACAGTGGTGAAAAGAGAGGCCTCTGCCCTCGGGATGCTTATGTTTTAGTGGGAGAGACAGACAATAAAAACGGAAGCAAACAAATAAGTAATCTAGTGCCAGGTAGTGATAAGAGCTATAAAGTAAATAAGGTGAGGAAGAAAATCATGCAAATACCTGGAGGGGAGGATTCCAAGTAGCACAGGACCATGAGTGCAAGGGCCCTGAGGGGCAGGTGGTCGGAGTGAGCTGAGCAGTTGGAAGGGAGGCAGGAACTAGGCAGAAAGGGGAGTGGCCAGATGGCCTGGACTGTTGGAGGTATAGTACAGAGTTTGGAATCTTGTTCCGGTGTTAAACGAAGCCATAACAGGGTTTCAAACAGGAGAGTGTCATAAATTATAATACATGTGTATTTTAAACCTTGACCCTACATAAAACGTGTTAAAGTCCCAGGTTTTTTTTTTTCAATACAAACTATTTAGTAAATAGACTTTAAAGTCTGCTTTGAAGTAATGAGGTTGATATCTTAAAATTCAATATGGTTTCATTTGCCTAATGGTAATCAAGTATTTAATCTTTAGTTTGGGGGTTAATCAAACTAGGTTATGGGTCTCCCCTCTTATAGCCAGGATTGCTGATGGTACAGTTACAGAAAAGTCATCAAAAGTCAGCCTGCTTGCAAAAGCCAAACACTGTCAACACTTTTCCAGAGTTTCCTAACAATCTAGCTTTTGCCTTAGATACCTCATGTCCTAAGTGACACCACTAGGAACACCACAGCACTGGTTTTGAGGTAGTTTCAGAGATGCCAATAATGGACATTTTCCCCATTATGGTCAATTCATGGTCTAGCTTCTTAATACATTTAAAGTAGCTCTGTGTATGTGTGTGTGTGCATGCATGTGAGAGGGAGTGGGGAAGGAAAGAGAGAATCAGTGAAATAAAAGCATGTCTTCTGTTATTTTATAAGGTAAAAGAATTATCTGTTGAACTTGACATCATTTTCATCTGCTCTTACTTTCCTACACTCCAAAAAGTTAGTCTTCTTTTCCAATGAACATATTCTTCATAAAGTCAAATGAATATGATCCAGTAATCCCACTTATGGATATACTATATCCAAAAGATTTGAAAGCAAGGATTCAAACAAATATTTATACACCAATATTCACAGTAGCATTATTGACAATAGCCAGAAAGTGGAAGCAACCTAACTGTCCATTGACAAGTGAATAAACAAAATGTGGTATGTACATGCAATGGAATATTTAGCCCTAAAAAGAAAAGAAATTCTGACACATACAACAACATGGATGAAACTTGAGGACATTACACTAAGTGAAATAAGCCAGTCACAAAAGGACAAATATTGCATGATTTCACTTAGATGAGGCACTTCAAATTCATAGAAACAGGAAGTAGAGTTGTGGTTGCCAGGGTCTGAGTGGGGAGGGAAGACGGGTGTGGAGTTTTAGTTTGGGATGATGGAAACATTCTGGTAACAATTGCACAATAATGTGAATGTTGCTAATGCCACTGAACTGTATTCTTAAATATGGTTAAGATGATAAATTTTATGTTATGCATGTTTTACCACACACACATACACACGAAAGTCAAATGCATTTTCTGCTCCAAAATCTTTCTAAAATCCAGGTCTAGCATAAGTCTGTCTGCTACAAACGCCAGCTACCGCCTCATTAAAGTGCAGTTCATTCCAATAAACCTCAAGGCAAGGCCTCAGTTAGGAGCTCTCATTCCATCTTCATAGCGCTGACAATTATTTCTTTGTATAAACAAGTGTTTAAATATGAGGTAAGCAAAGTCACTTGTGTAAACCTCATTGCTGCTAGGAAATTCACTGGAAGATGTGATCGCAGGCATGGATCCTCATTTCTTGAGGCACAATGTTAGTGCAGAAGCTCCTCCACAGTCACAAAGGTACAACCCATTCTCCATGGCAGCTTCTTTGTCCCCAGCCAGGCCCAGACGGCCTTTTTACACAGGGGATCATTTCAGTAGCCTTGAAGAGCAAGGCCTCCTCTTTGCAATCTTTAATGCAAGTGTCAATAAGGAAACTCTACATGTCAGAATGCAAGTTGTCCATGTCACTTTAAAAGCCATAGAAACACCACACTTCTGTAATTCATACTTTTGGTCTAAATCAGCACACCACATTTTTATATCCAGCTCCATCACTTGCTGCAATGAAAGCTGGAAACTCTGATACAAAAATCTCTCTCCACAGGCTTCAAGTCTTCTGGTGCTAAATGTCCTTGGAGAGAGCTACCTCCTCAAGGAGGTGTCTAAGAGGATGCCTTGGCCTTCTGGTACCCCTGCCAGGTACCGTGCTATTCGATGGGAAAGATGGTGCACAGCTGTGATTTTCTCTCAGAAGAAGTTCATCTTCCACACAGGTGGCAGGTACTTTTGTTTCAGTGAACTCAGAAAACTCCTGGAAGATCTTCCTCTCGCCCTCACTTCTTATCTGCCAGGCTGAGCCTCTTCAAGGGAGAAAGGTGACCTGCTATAGCTGGTGGTTAGGTGATAGTGGCAAGCCTGGTGTGGACAGAGAGAGTGATGACTCGAGAGATGGTGGGGGGTGGTGAGTGCAAAGTGAGTGAAGGGTACTGGTGGTCCTGGGAAGTATAGACTGCAGGGCAAGAGTGGAAGCAGAGACATCCGTTGGGGGACTGCTGTATTTTTTAGGCAAGAAATGATGGAGGTTTGCACTAGGTTTGGTGGCAGTGGAGGTGGTGAGACATGGTCAGATTGGGGAGATATTTTGAAGGTAGAGTTCTGAGGCTGTGCTGATACATTGGACGTGGAGTGTGTGGTTGAAAGAGAAGACAAGCACGGTCCCAAGTGTTCTGGACTGAGTGGATGGTGAGGCCGTTTGCTGAGATGAGGACTACAGCGGGAGGGGTAGGTTACGGGGCATGTGGGAAACTCAAAGCTTGGTTCCAACATGGTGATGTGAAATGCCTATTAGATATTCAAGGGCAGATGTTAGGTAGGCAGTTGGGTATATGAGTCTGCAGTTCAGAGGAAAGGCATGCCGGAGAGATAGACTGGGTGGGAAGAAGAAGTCCCAGAATTCTACGTTCTGGGTCAGACCACACCACTCCGCCCCTGCTACACCTACACTGATAGGTGTGAAAGAGAGAGTCTGGTAGGCTCTTTGGTGCCCTCCACTTCCGCACTGGCCGGAGGGAAGACGGTCATGCCTCAACAAGGACAGTTTGGGTGGAATCGTGAGGATAAAGGGCTAGTTGGGGTGGGTTCAAGGGAGAATAGGATGGGAGGAAATGGAGACGGAAAGTATAGAAAATTCTTTTGAGGAGGAGAAAAATGTGGTAGTAATTGTAGGTAGACGGGAGTCAAGGGGGGCTTTTTTCTTTTTCCTTTAAGGTGAGAGGAATTCCTAAATGTTGATCTTGCTGATGAGAGTGATCCAGTAGGGAGGAACAGATTTGCCAGTTCAGGAGACTGTGGAGGTAACTGAGGGAGCAAATCCTAGGCAAGAAGGGGCAGGATCTAGTGCCTTCACTGTCATGGGGCAGAGGGAATGGGAGGAGAAGGCCAAGGACGGTCCAACCCAGACCACATGGAATCGTACCTCCAGGAAAGTGCAGTCCCATGAACTGCAAGAAGGGAGGTCATGAGACCACCGTCCCATGCTGAGAAGGGAGAAACCCCTGACACTCACTATGCATCCACTTCACGGCAGCCACTGTTCACTCCACTCTACTATGAACAGAGTTTCTCAGGAAACTTTAATCCTGACCGTTTTTCAAGAATGTTCTCAGTAGGGCCAAAGCCTGTTCTTCTCCTGATGGCACTGTGTTGGGGAAATACATCTGTTTTGAAGCCCTTCCACGAAACAACTCTAACTTTGACAAAAAGAAGAATTTACTGGAAGCATTCTGAGAGTCTCAGATACCTAAACGTGGGATGGAACAATTGCAACCAAGGACTGGAAGGCACTAGGACCCTCTCCCCACTTGTCAGCTCCCCTCCTTTCTGCACAGGGACTTCATTCACTTTTACCAACTGCCTTTCCAAAGAGAGAAGCATGGCCACTTCCCAGCCTCCTCTGGGAAGTCCTTTCTTTCTTCTCCAGACTGAACTTTGATGTCATTTAGTCTTGTGGCACTTATTCTGCATTTGAATTTTCCGGTGGTTTGTGTCATATCCCCTTACACCTGTGTTAATGAAACAAAACCCCTGCATATGCATCCCCGGACCCAGCGTGGGGCCTGGCATGTGATGGGCACTCAGTCAAGTTTGTTGAGCAGTCGGCTGAGTGAGTGGCTGTTGGCCGTCTGCCCTTTGCTCTTTGGGGAAATCTGAGTTCTTGTGTCTCCAACAGAGAATTGCCCTTAAGGGGCCCAGTTTCACTTGCTCTTACCGAGCACACTTCTGCTTCCTTCATTTGCGTTGTGTCTTATTGCCATTCCATTTAGGGCTGTGGAAAGTCCGAGGCCCTCTGCCCAAATCACTTGAAGGCCCTATTCAAATAGGGTTTTCTCTTGTACTTCCCCCAAGATGACATTTGGGGAAAGAAAAATAATTTTACTTTGGCTTTGCCAAGTAAAACTTAACCGAAATACTAATATAGCTTCAGCCACAGTATCAGTCTAATTGTGAAGTAGGCCATTTGTCAAATACTTGACATTACTAGCCAAGATAATAATAGAATCCAGTCAACATGTGTCTTGCATGTGTCAGTCCCTGTGCTGGGCCTTCTGAAGAAATCAAAGCTGAATAGGCAGCTCTCTTCCTAGGAGAGCTGCCAGCCAAGGGCACCAGACAGCACCATAGCTGCCGTATAAGACACGTCAGATGTGTTATTGCTCGGGCACAGGGTCCTGTGGGAACACACACTGAGATTTCTCCTGGCTCAGGTGAGTAGGGAAGGCTTGGTTTGACTGGGCCTTGAAGATGGAGAAGGTTGGCAACACACGGATGAAAGAGGAAAGCCGCTGCCTTTGGAGACAACAGGAAGAACAAATTCCTGGAGCAAGGAGAGCACCCCACAGAGTCAGGGCGGGGGGCGGGGCTGGGGTGAGGTGAGGTCGAGTCAGAGCATGAAGACCCTTCGAGGAGCTTGAGCTCCTCTTCAAAGACAGCAGGAAGAACAAATTCCTGGAGCAAGGAGAGCACCCCCCAGAGTCAGGGCGGGGGCGGGGCTGGGGGGAGGTGAGGTCGAGTCAGAGCATGAAGACCCTTCGAGGAGCTTGAGCTCCTCTTCAAAGACAGCAGGAAGAACAAATTCCTGGAGCAAGAAGAGCACCCACAGAGTCAGGGCGGGGGCAGGACTGGGGGGAGGTGAGGTCGAGCCAGAGCATGAAGACCCTTCGAGGAGCTTGAGCTCCTCTTCAAAGACAGCAGGAAGCACAAATTCCTGGAGCAAGGAGAGCACCCCACAGAGTCAGGGCTGGGGGCGGGGCTGGGGGGAGGTGAGGTCGAGTCAGAGCATGAAGACCCTTCGAGGAGCTTGAGCTCCTCTTCAAAGACAGCAGGAAGCCCTTGGAGGATCCTGATCTGGGGAGCGGAATGAGCAATGGGTATTCAAGTGAGATTCAGAGAGGGTGAGGAAAGATGGTCTGAGCACGCACCTGTCCACACAGGTGTGCAGAAGGGATGAGGGACAAATCAGTGCAGGAGGACATCTTGCACTCAGACATTCTGTCTTATGTGGGCCCATTTATAATTGCCACCTCCCCTCGGCTTCGCCCCCACCCCCCACTCTTTCTCCTCCTCCATCTCCTTTGTGGCCTCTATAACCTTAGTCAAAACCCCACCCCACAAGCCGCATTTGGTGACACCTCTCATCTTCCCTCCCTGCCTCTCAGCTCCCTTGGTCCACAGCTGGTTGTTCTCTCCAGGGCCCAGTTTCAGCCTTTTCCCCAAAGACAACAGGAGAACTGGGGGAAGTCCCACCTGCTTATCTTGCTCCTAGGACTTCCTGGAAATTCGTCTCCTCTGATAGGAACCAAGCTCCCACCGGGAGCCCTGTCACACTGGGCTACTGGCTTTTCGTGACAGGGAGGGGACTTGCCTCCACTGTGTTTTCTGATTATCGAGGCTTGGCTCCACCAGACCAAGGGAGATGACGGGGCGGGGTGGGGGGGTACCCAGGTGGCTTCTATTTTCCCCCCTCCCTTTTGTGTTACGATGGTGTTCCCACTGAAGACCATTGCTCTCTGCAGAGAATATTCCCCGGCCCGAGCCTTGGAAAAGGGAAGCAGTCATGATAAGCTCAGAGGAGCTAAAGAGTAAACCACGGTGGGAGTTCCCCTGGGCCACCTCCTCCGAAGGAGCCAAAAGCCAAGCAAGTTTCCACCCAAGGTCTGCCTTTGGGGAAAAGAGAAGTGGACCTCGGCAGCCTCTCCCTGAGGTCATGCACACAGGACCCTTAGTCCTCAAGCCAGTCTTCAGCCAGGGTGGCTTCAGGCTTCTTCCCTCATATTCCCCATCAAAACTTAACCTTTGTCAGTCATTGCTTTCTGCTTCCTGGTCGGAGCAGGAGGTGGACTCATGGCATGAGATCTCTGCGATCAGGAGGGAGATTAAATGAGGTCTCCTCCAGGCAATTGTGCCTCAACCCACTTAGAAGACTTCTGGCTTCTGAGGATCTAATCCAGAGGATTCTCAGCCCTGCAGTAACCTGATGGTTATAGAGGTGGGCAGGATCACCCCAAGATTAGAATTGCCTCCTTGATTTTCCAATCCAAAGGACTGTATGAGGATGATATTGGTTACGTTGTACACGAACACGATTGTGTACAACATGATTGTGTACAAGTGACTTTGTGTGTGAGTTGCACATTGTGGCAATTTTAAAACATGTCTGCAAATTCTTGACACTCTTCCTATCAATAAAAGTGTCTGTGTTTCCTTTCCTTGAATTTGAGCAGGTATGTAATGGCTTCTACCACTAGAATATGATAGAAATGATACTCTGTGAGTTCTAAACTGGGTCATAAGAGACCACTTGGCTCCTACATTTGTCACTAGAATGCTTCCTCTTAGGATCTTCAGCCACCATGTGAGAAGTATGACCAATTTGAGATTGCCACACTGGAGAGACCATGCAGAGAGATCCTGAGACTATGCGAAGAGAGATGCCCGGCCAACCGCAGCTGTTCTAGCCGCAGCTGTTGAGACATTCCAGCTAAACCCCAGACATCGTGGAGCAGAGACCAGTCATCCATCCTGAGCCCTGCCCACGTTTCACATTCATGAGCAAAATAGATGATTATTGTTTGAAGCCACTAAGTGTTGGGAGCCGATTTGTTAGAAAGCAGTTAGAAAGCAATAGACAACATGTGTATGGATGTGGCAATTTATGTAAACACCATGGCTAGACATGAGGTTGTAGTTCACATGTATGTTTGTGATAATAATTGCAACATTGCAGCCCCCAGTACTTTACAACTGGAAGAAGTTGTTAATTAGTTATTAGGAGGCTTCATACTCTTCTTATTCTTATTTTCATGACAAACACTAGTAATTCCCTCAGCCCTAGCCAAGACACCATGCTTCTTCAGTAGAAACTTCTGGCAAAATGAGTGCAGTATGGAGAACACTTTCATCAGGCCTTAGGTGCTTACTAGGTGTGCACAGATTTGGGAAATCATATTCTACCGTCAACCCCCCTCCCCCATCCATCTGCACCCCTCAGTCCACAGTAGATCAGTGTCATACATGTGCACTTCCAGACTCTCAGAAGCCTGGCTCCATGGCCTTAGGATGGGTTCCAGGAAGGATCCCCATATTTTAAGCTATACCTCTGCAACTTCCTCTAATTATTCCCTCTGCAGTTCCTTTGATGCAATTCCCTATAATGTGGCATAGTTTCTTCTAGATTAAAAATTCTTTAAGGGCAGAAAGTTTTCTCCGGCATTTAACACAAACCCTGGTACTCAGTAGCAACTTAGTGTGTGTTTATGGAATAATTAAGTATACATATGGTAGAGACATGGTTGGACGTAGAGGCATGGTTGGACCTAGAGACTGTCATACAGAGTGAATTAAGTCAGAAAGAGAAAAACAAATATCGTATAATATCACTTCTATGTGGAATCTGGAGAAATGGTACAGATGAACTGGTTTGCAAGGCAGAAATAGAGGCACAGATGTAGAGAACAAGCGTATGGACACCAAGGGGGGAAAGGGAGGGGGTGGGATGAATTGGGAGGCTGGGAGTGACATATATACACTACTATGTATAAAATAGATAACTAATGAGAACCTGCTGTATAGCACAGGGAACTCTACTTCACTTTGCTGTACAGTAGAAACTAACACAACATTGTAAAACAACTATACCTCAATAAAAAAAAAAAAAGTACACATATGGTTTCCAGACCCCACCCATTTTGGCTGACCCCCTCAGACTGTACTCAGGTGAACCCCTGATTTCATAAAAAGCTCCTCATGGGGACAGAGCTGCTCAGGAGATAGGGAACCATGTGCCAGTCCTTAATGGCCTAGATACAGGAACCTGGGGAACGCAGACTCAGGTGACAGTGGCATTGAGAAAGGATACCTCCCTTTGTCCCCCGCCTGGGTTCCTGGTCAGCTACTTGTCTCTGTCCCACACTTTGCTCCTCCGCAACACACCCCCACTCCAGTCTCTGCACTTTATATACAAATAATTCTTTTCGGAAAAGACTTTGTCTTTCTTCCACCTATCCTTGAAAAGTGAGTATTTGGAAATGCTCCAAAATAAACTAAAGCAGGCTACAATACTTAAGAATTTTTAAAATAATTCCTTTTCAGATCCAGAAGATCAGGAATATAGAAACTTAAACGTAGTTGGCCCCAGTCGTGGCATCAGTGCGTTTCATTTGTTCAACAAAGATCAACTACCTGGCTTCCCTGGGTCCAGGCTTCAACACTGGCAAGAGAGAGAAAAAAAGTAGTCCCTGACCTTGGAAGGCTTAATTGCCACTCTTAAACCACATGCTTATACTATTTTTCCAGAAATGCTCATCACCATGGGAATGTAATGGTGGGAGAAAATAAATTTTCCCATCCCTGTGGTGGTTCTTACATGCTTGGAGGAGAGAAAGCCGCCTGCCCTTGTCTTCCTGCTCCTGTGAGCCCACAGGCATCCTCTAGGAGGGGAGGGGGCGACTTCCCCAGGGGACATCCTGGAGAAGTGGCTTGACCATGTGTCTGTACGCTCCCTTGTTCTATACAGGTCCCGTGTCAGTTTAGAACTCCATGGAGAAAATGCCAAGAGAGGATTAGATGTGTGAGAGATTTGGGGGGCGGGGGGAATGCCTGTGCGGGAAAATGGGGAGGGAGGTGGAAGAGGCTGGGAGAGCTGTCAGACCACAGCGCAGGGCTGACCTGGCAGAAGAAGAGCCAGGAGGAAGGAAGATTGGGCAAGGAGAGCCTCAGGCTGGAGTGCAGTCTAAGCAAGGCTTCACAAAGCCAATGGCAAGTCACTGAATCAAAGTCACCTTTCGAAGGAGGCTGACCTACAGGAATCGCTCTTCCTATTCCTGCCTTGCCCAGTCATTGACTGGGGACAGCCTGTGGGTAGCACAGCCTCAGTGCAGAGGTGGGTAGGCAGTAGATTCAGGGCCCAGCACCTGGCGCCCTTAGTCAATTACATTCTCGTGGTACGAGGTCTGAGAGGTGGGTTTTCATGGCCCACAAGTTCCTATGAACCAGCACCCTAAGCACCATCTCTCCCTTCCTTCTCTGGAGATAATTCAGAACTACAAGTTAAATGGATTTTTTTTTCCTGTTTGCAGCTCTTCAGAGACACTGATGCAAAGAATCAAAGTTACTCCATAAGTGGATAGAAAACAAAAAAGTGAATTCCATTTCTCAAGGGACCCTGCATTATCTCCTCTTTCTCCCACCCACTGCTCCTGCCTACTAGCGAGACTGGCTCCTCAGTCGACAGTAAGACGCAGCCAGCAGACAGGGATATGGTTCCCTAACTGCCTTAATTGCCAGGTACTCTGGTGAAGAGACTTGAAATCCACCCCCAAACCCCCAGTGCTCTTCTTAGCCAGTAATTTCACCACGTCTGCCAGCTGTTTCCCAGAATTGGTGCCAAAGTTAAATAAATGGCAGATTTGCATTTCACTTGAAACTGTGCACTTAGGAAGTTACGCCTTTACCGGGAAGCCCGATTTCACATTAGTCCATAAAAGAATGATGGGGAACCAGGGCTGATTAGGCCCCCACATTGCACCAGGTGTGGTTGTAGGCGCTACAGGGGTCATCTGTTTCATACCTCACCCCTCTGAGGTCAATGTGTATCGTTGCATTTTACAAACCCAGGGCACATAGTAAGGGAGCAGGGATTTGGGGAGGACCGAGGCTGGGTCCTCTGACTCCAAGTCTAGTGTTCTTTCTGGCTCCTAATTTCTATCCATACATTGGACAATTTGGCTGACTTAAGAGGAATTAGAGGGGGACTTCCCTGGTGGTCCAGTGGGTAAGACTCTGAGCTCCCAATGCAGGGAAACCAGGTTCGATCCCTGGTCCGGGAACTAGATCCCGCATGCGTTCCGCCAACTAAGAGTTCGCATGCCACAACTAAAGATCCCACGAGCCACAGCTAAGAAGTCCGCATGCCACATCTAAGACCCAGCACAGCCTAAATAAATAAATAAATAAATATTTTTTAAAAGAGGAATTAGAGGTATTGGCTTATAGCAGGATTTTGTCTTCTATCAGAAGTTCTTGGGTTGTAAAGATAAATGTATTTGAATTACTGTGAGTAAAATGCTGTTAAGAGAGCTTGGAACACCGTGATCACACCTTTAGTGGCTATGACCACAACTGCCATGAGGATGATGATCCACCTGAAAGTCTAGCTCAGGAAATCTATCCTAGGAAAATTACTTTGGGTTAAGGAGTCCTTTCTAATCAACTCTTCTATAATCCTGGTGCTCAGGAGTAAAATGTCAAGCTACTAATTTCCTAGTGTGACTTTTTAGAGGATCTCTTACATTTAGGGCAGCCATAGATACTAGACTGTTTTGACAGGAGACTGGACTTAGGAAATGAATAACAGAAAGGAAAGGGATGGAGAAGCTTGAACCCCCTTAGTTTTTTTTAATAAATTTATTTATTTTATTTATTTATTTTTGGCTGTGTTGGGTCTTCATTGCTGCGTGGGGGCTTTCTCTAGTTGTGGTGAGTGGGGTCTACTCTTTTTTGCAGTTCGCAGGCTCTAGGTGTGTGGGCTTCAGTAGTTGCAGCATGCAGGCTCAGCAGTTGTGGCTCGCGGGCTTAGTTGCTCTGTGGCATGTGGGATCTTCCCAGACCAGGGATCAGAACCCGTGTCCCCTGCATTGGTAGGTGGATCCTTAACCACTGCGCCACCAGGGAAGTCCCTAAAATGACCCATTTTAAAGTGAACAATTTAGTGATGTTTAGTATCTTCACAATGGTGTGCAGCCACCACCTCTATGTGGTCCCAAAACATTTTCATCACAAAATAAAAGCCTGTACCTACTAAGCAGTTACTACCCTCTCCTTTTAGCCTCCAGCAATCACCAAGTTGCTTTCTGTCTCTGGATTTACTTATTCTGGATATTTCACATAAATGGAATCATACAATATGTGACCTCTTACGTTTGGCTTCTTTCACTTGGCATCATGATTCTGAGGTTCATCCATGCTGTAACATGTATCCACACTTCCTTTCTATGGCGGAATAATCTTCCACAATTTATCTCCCCATCTGCAGATGGACATTTGGGTTGTTTCCACCTTTTGGCTATTTTAAGTGATGCTGCTGTGAACATTCGTGTGTAAGGATTTGTGTGAGTCCCTGTTTTCAGTTCTTTTGGGCATATACTTATAAGTGGAATTTCTGGGTCATAAGGTAATTCTATATTTACCTTTTTTTTTTTTTTTCCTTTTGGCCGCGCTGCACAGCACGTGGGATCTTAGTTCCCCAGCCAGAGGTGGAACCCGTGCCCCCAGCAGTGGATGCAGAGTCTTAACCACTCGAGTGCCAGGGAAGTCCCTATAGCATTTAACTTCTTGAGGAACTGCTAAACTTTTTACAGGGGTTGCACTCTTTTACAATCCTGCTAGCAGTGTATGAGGGTTCTAATTTCTCCACATCCTTGAATTTAAAACTTTAAAAACTGCATTAATCACTTACAGGATGAGGAAGTGGCCTCTCTTTGAAAAATTTTCCTCTTTCACATGTTAGACTTTCTCTTTCACACAGAGCCTACGCATGAAAGTGACAAGGAGGAAGGATACTATCAAGTGATGCAAACAGAAATTCCACCAGCCTCCAGATACCATGTGTCATATTACGCCAAGCTGCGTGAGTTTGTGCTTCAGACTGCCTCAGTCCCGTCCAGGTGAACAAGCTCAAGACTTTGCTCTCCAGCAGGAAGATGATGACCGACAGCGAGTTTGGCTATATTCACATGCTGGCCCAGGACTACCTGAAGTACGTCTTGCAGATACCACGACCTGGATCTGGTCCAAGCAAAACATCCAGGGTGTTACAAGATGTTGCTTTCTCAGTCCAAAACGAAGTTGAAAAGAATTTGAAACCATGCTTGGACAATATTGATGTTGTGTCCATAGACACTGCCAGAACAATATTCAACCAAGTGATGGAAAGGGAATTTGAAGATGGCATCGTTAACTGGGGAAGGATTGTGACCATATTTGCATTTGAAGGCATTCTCATCAAGAAACTTCTAGGAGGGCGAATTGCCCCAGATGTGGACACTTACAAGGAGATTTCTTACTTTGTTGCAGAGTTCATAACCAAAAACACAGGAGAATGGATAAGGCAGAACGGAGGCTGGGTATGTGTGATGGAAATATTCTTTGTTGTTCTTTACTTTGAAATAGGAATTGACAGTTTCCTTGCTGATTAAAAAAAAAAAAAAACTACCTAAGGATTATATTTTCTTTGGGTAGTTTGTTTTAAAAGTTTTAAAATTTTAAAATAAAATTTCTAGCTCATTTCCAATGAACCTTAAAACTTTATAGTTGGAAAACTCTTGTGGTTTCAGTTTTTATTCCTAACCGTGTAAATTGCAGGAGTGAGTTTTGGGGATTAATAAAAGATGCACCTCCCTAATGCATCTTTAGAGTCAGAGTCTAGTCTGAGACTTAGCTCTTGTTAGCGTTGTCATGACAATGTAGAATTAGTACAGAAAGAGTTGGTATTAGATGCTGTTATATTTGGATATTATGTTACAAAAGACAGGTGTAAATTTTTGCAAGTTCATTGCTTACAAATTGATTTTTTTTTTCAGTTTTCTAATATGACAAATTCTGGCTGGTAAAGCTTGGTGACTAAAAAAAAATAATGTACTGCACCACTGGCAAGAAACTATTCAAGAATTTCCAAATAAAAATTCACTTTATTATCAGTGTCTCAAAAAGCTAAGATCATGCAGGGAGCCTATATTACAACTCATATTGATAAGGGGCCTTTCCCAGCTGGACCTATATGCTTTTCTTTATATCCCAATACACTGAATACTTACTTTTTTACAGCACTTATGTCCTCTCTTCAACACAAACCTTGGCCTCCCCTCTTCCCAGAGCTATCCAGTGGTATCAATTCTTTTACATGCAAAACATGCCTGTTGAACATATCCATAGAAAATATACTCAGCACTTCTTTGTAAAAACAATTGTTATAAATTGTTAAATGCTATGTAACAATACTAATATAATACTAAATAATTTATAGTATTTATAAATTATTTGTATAAATAGTACATGGTACTTATTCTGCTTTTTTTTTTTATCCAAGGGCATTTTAATAAGTATTTTATTTTTATTTTTTAAAATTTATTTTTTATTTATTTATTTTTGGCTGTGTTAGGTCTTTGTTGCTGTGTGCAGGCTTTCTCTAGGTGGGGCGAGCGGGGGCTACTCTTCGTTGTGGTGTGTGGGCTTCCCATTGCAGTGGCTTCTCTTGTTGCAGAGCACGGGCTCTAGGCGCATGGGCTTCAGTGGTTGTGGCACACGGGTTCAGTAGTTGTGGCTCGCGGGCTCTAGAGCACAGGCTCAGTAGTTGTGGTGCATGGGCTTAGTTTTTCCACGTTAATAAGTATTTAAAAGAGTACTACAGGGACTTCCCTGGTGGTCCAAGGGTTAATTAAGACTCCATGCTTCCACTGCAGAGGGCTCAGTCGCAGCATAGTCAAAAAAAGAAAAGAGTACTACGTATACGCTGTTGTATGTAAATGCTGTTGAATGTTTGGTTCTTTCTAGCTGATGGATATTTATTTATTTCCAGAGCTATCACAAACAATACTTCATTGAATATCTTTAATCATGTCTTCCCTTGTGTGTGTGTTTTTCTAGGATGGATATTGGGACATAGAATTGCTAGGTCATGGTGTAAACACTTTTTAAAATTTACTAGATTCTTGTCCTCCAAAGTGGTTCTACCAAGTCATGCTCCCATCACAGCTTGTTCAAATATCCCACATCTCCTCCCATCCCGGCTGACTAACATTAGGTTATAGTAGTCTGTCATAGTTTCCCTATTCCGCTGGCTTAAAAATATATACCTAATTTATCTTGTTTTAATTCTTGTTTCCTTGATGACTAGTGAGGTTAAGCATCTTTTCATATTGAGCGTCTTTACATATGTTTATTGACCATTTGTAATTCTTATTCAGAGAACTGCCTATTTATATCCTTTGCTGTTTTCCTATTATTTTGTCTTTTTCTCACTGATTTGTAGGAATTCTTGGAATATTCTGGACACAAATTATTTTTATATATGTGACAGATATCTTCTAATTTGTTGTCTTTTAAAACTATAGCTGTCTTCGGTGCTTATGTTTTAAACGTTGATGAAATCTTTTACTTGATGTTTTTTGCATTTTGTTGAGGTCTTCCTGCAGAGTGATAGGGCCTACTGCAGCCACTCCCCTTCCTCCATCACCTTTTCTTCCTGGAACTCAGCCTGACTTGGGCCTAGACAAAGCATGTGAGATATTTGGTCGTGTTTTTTCCTGGTTGCTGTGGAAAGCTATACTGAAGGACGGGTGGAAGTTTCAGCTATTACACTGTGTAGGTTTCAAGTGAAAAGAGAAGTTCGTTAGCACAGAGGCCCACGTATGAGCATACTAGTTTACAAGCTCTGCATGAGTGTGCACTGTATTTGGAACACCCAGAAAATGAATAAATGTTACTGAAAATTTTAACTTCTTAACAATAAATTTTGTAAGCTCCTGGAACTCATAATTAGTGGAGGGTGTGGAATTGTCTCTGAGAAAGTCTAGAAGTGTACTCATCTCTTGGGGGTGGTACAGGTGCAAGTGTGAGTGAGTATGGCAGGATATAAACACACATGTGCCCCCCCCACACACATCAGCCTTCACCAAGTCCTTATGTAGGTTTTAAGCTCTTGACTTTTACACTTGAACAGCCTAGACAGAATAGAAATGCCCTTTAAGATGTTATTTCAAAGCAACCTCAATATTCCTTTCCCAGCTCATAGGAGACACTGAATCTGTTCAAGACGGGCAGTGCTTTTTTGAATCAGTACAGACCAGCATGGCAAACCAGTATCTTCTTTGCATACTGATGTTGACAAATCTGCTCAAATGAGTGAACCTACTCTTGAATGACTTACTTCCAGGGAAAGGGTACAATCCCATGCCTGTGCTAGTGGAGTCAGGTGGCCCATAGGAAGAGAGGAAGATGAGGAGGCATTTTACAACTTCATCAAGAAGCAAGCACCAACTTCTGACTTTCTACCGTCCTGGAAAACTCTCCAAGTCAGTCACTGATCTCTTGTCCTGCCCACAGTCATTCATATGTGCTTGTCATTGGCTCCAGATTAAAGATGCATGCCTATAATGAGAGATGAGAGGGGCATTTCACCTACAACTAGAGAGTACCCATATTTAATTAAATTTTAAGTGTGCCCAGAGATTTTATGAAAACTTTTGGATCAAGAATGTGGTATGTGAGGACAGCAGAGATAATAAGAGCACCAACTCTGAATCAGACGGACCTGAGTTCATTTCATGCTTACTACCTGTGTGATGTAAACAAGTTATTTAACTTCCCTAAACCTCATGTGTAAAATGGGGAGACTATTGCTGTCTATCTCCCAGGACTGGTGTAAGGATTAAATCAGTTACTATTATATATAAAGCACCCAGAACACAGTTTCTACAAATAAGAACTCAACACAAGCTTAGGGCTATTGTTATTAGTAGTAGTAGTAATGCCTAACTTCCCTGAATAGATTTAATCTGCAGAAATTATATCATCAACTATAGTTAGATATTAGCCACCATCTAAAACAGATGTCCTAAAGGTAAAAAAATAAGACCAGTGTATCAAAAATGGGGTCATAATCTCATAAGTTAGATTACTTTAGAGATTAAGTGAGTTACTTTCCTTCCTTTCTTCCTTCCCTCCCTCCTTCTCCCTTTTCTTTCTTTCCTTTTCTTTGCTGCTTCTCATCTCGCTTTCTATTCCCCTTCCACATTTACCGTTATTTCCTCCTGTCCCTCTGCCAATTTGACATGCTGAAAATGAATAGGCTCTCATAGATCTCACAGGAGAGCTAGTGCTATTTGTTTTTGTCAGTCTTTGGCATTCATGAGGAAAGGCTGGTTCTTAAAAACCATTAGAATGTGCCTGAGATGAAATTCATCGCATCCCTTGGGATTGCCTTTCCTTTACAGCTAGGTGGCTTTCTTACTTTTGCCTTCTTCACTTAAGCATTCTCCTGTGCCTGTGCTGGTTGAGTGGAAAGGACACTCAGCCCTCAGCTCCACACGGGAGGAATCATGTCTACCTAATGCACCACCGAATACTGCAGGTTTGGCCCAGGGCCTATGGTATAGAAGGTAGCCAACAAATATTTGTTGATGGAGTGATTGAATAAACTAGCATAGAAACTGAGATTTGAACTCTGGTTTTCCCATTCACTAGAATTGTGATCTTGAGTGAGTTTCAAAAGTAACTTGAAACTCAAATTCCTAATATAATAAATATAATAAATATTATATTATGTTATATGTAATATATAATGAAGACAGTAATACGTACCTTAGAAGGGAAGTTAAAAGATTAAAGGACATTTCTGTAAGAGTGCTTTGTAAACTGTCAGATATTAATACAACTATGAAGGTTATATGGGAAATTCCAGAAAGTTTAAATATGTAATTCTTAAAACTACTCTAATACCAAAAGAAAGCCCCTTTTGAAATTAGGGATGTACAGTCAGAATTGGTGCTTTCCAAGTGACCAGTATATTAAAGCCTGAGTCATAAGAGTTAGGCAAAGTAGGTTGTATTTTTTTATGATTGTCTTGCTTTAAATAATGGTCTGGTGAGGGCAAATAAAAGGACATACACAGGCATGTAGACGACTGACTAAGTATTCAATCCGGCAAAGGCATTTCCAAAAGGCGTAAAGATCTAGCAGCAATGTAATACAATCTCAAGAATTCTTACATATCCTTTGATTAAATAGATTTGGGGGCCAGATTCATCTTGTATTTCTTTTGAATTTTAACTTGAGATTTAAAAATCATTTAATGAAAACTAAGGTGAAACATAGTTTAAGTCTTCCTGTGGGTCCTTCAGGAAACCTAAGTTCAGCTCTCTAACCTTGGGAGTCACCCGTGACCCCTTTCCCTCATACCCTCCGTCCAACTCATCAGCAAATTCTGTTGGGGGCACCTTTGAAATACTGCATATCCAGTGCATCCAGGCAACTTTCCTCTCTCACTTGACTATGTCAAGAGCCTCCTACCAGTGTCCCTACTTCCATACTTGCCCTGCCATGGTCTGTTCTCCACATAGCAGTCAGAGTGATTTTTTAAACAACTTGCCTCACTTATTCCATGTTAACACTTTCAGTGTCTACAGAATATCCCACCAGTTTTACGCATCATAATTTACTTAAGCAATTCCCAACTGTTAGACAGTTGGGTTGGTTTCTGTTTTCCCTTCTTAGAAATAATGCTTCAATACTGAACATGAAGATGGTTTCCCCCCCACATTTTAGAAGACTGCCTCATGATCACTTTCTAACACTAGAATGATTGGTTCATATATGAGTATAATTACACTACTTATACATACTGGAATACATATTGCTTTCAGAAGGTTTGTATCAATGGGACAATGTCACAACTTCACCAGCATTGGGCGGAACCATTAGATATAATTTTGAGGGTTTAATAGGCTTAAGATAACAAGGTCAATTTAATAGGTCTAAAAAACAATAACATGTATTAAAATGTGAATTTATTTAACTGCTAGTAATGTGGAATATTTTCCCATATACTTTTTAAAGACAATTCTATTTTTTTATACAGCAGGTTCTTGTTAGTTATCTATTTTATACATATTAGTGTATATATGTCAATCCTAACCTCCCAATTCATCCCACCCCCCTCTTCCCCCCATATACCTGTTAATGATTTATATTTCTCTTTTTAACAGCCTTTGCCTTTTTTAACTATTAAGGGCTTGATGATTTTTCTCTTACATTTCAATGAACTCTTTCGTGGCAAATGTAAATAGTCTCCTGGTCTGTTGTTCTTATTTTAGTTTCTTATCATTTTAAAAAACTTTAATCTTCGTATTGCTGAATTTGTCAGTTTTTTCCTTTGTTCACGCTTTAATATTTATTCATTTATTTATTATTTATTTATTTATTTTGGCTGTGCCCGGTCTTAGTTGTGGCATGCGGGTTTCTTATTAATCTTTTTTTGCGGTATGTGGGCCTCTCACTGTTGTGGCCTCTCCCGTTGCGGAGCACAGGCTCCGGATGCGCAGGCTCAACGGCCATGGCTCACGGGCCCAGCCGCTCTGCGGCATGTGGGATCTTCCCGGACCAGGGCACGAACCCGTGTCCCCTGCATTGGCAGGCGGACTCTCAACCACTGCGCCACCAGGGAAGTCCGTCATGTGGGTTTCTTAGTTGTGACATGCATGCGGGATCTAGTTCCCCGACCAGGGATCGAACCCGGGCCCCCTGCATTGGGAGCATGGAGTCTTACAACTGGACCACCAGGGAAGTCCCTCCTTTGTTCATGCTTTAGTTTAGAACTTTAATATGTATAAGAGGATAACATATTAACTGCTTAATTGTAATAGATGGTGATCATTGTAACAATAATAAATATCATTTTGGAGTGCCCCATTAATACGGGGTTTGTGAAGATTCTAGGAAGGCGAGCACTGAAGTGGATGCACACCTAGAATGTACGGGAAATGTGTGAGTGTGTAAGGGCAGGGGAAAGAGGAAGAAGAGAAGGGGCAGTCTGTCTCCTCTGTTAGTACGTGACAGCATGCATCTCACAGCATGACTCCACACTTCACACAGAGGGTTAGTGGAAGCTGGCTTTCTGGCTCAATCTTTTCAATGGAAAATTCCCCTGACTGGTGTTTGTCTGCGCTGCCAGTGATGCTCAAAAAGACAATTCCAAGGCACTACAGAGTTCTCTGTCAAAGAAATATGCTTGGTTTACATTTTGATATTAGTCACATAGACTGTGAACTACTTGAAGACATTTGTAACCCCCAGAAATGGAACTTGCTGGAGGTAGAGCAAATGTTTACAAGATGAACATTTAAAAAATATTATTTTAACTATTTTCTAATCTTCTTGGTGGTGGTTTGAAAATTTACGGAGTGAAAAGAACGGTGTCTGCATCCCAGTAGAGGTCCAAGCACTAAGAAGTCAGGTAACCTTATGTAACTTATTTTTTTCTGGACCTCAGTTTCCTCATTTGTCAAAATAAGAGAGGGCATTAGGCCGGGTGATCTCAGAGGTACTTTTCAGTGAGGATGATCTATAAGAATAGATTATAAATTAATTACATACAGTGTCTGGTTTATACTCTTATTTTTTTAAAAAAACATGTCTGATCAAAAAGAGAATGAATTGTAATGGAAACCACAATGTTCTCACAGGCTCAGAGGCACTGATTTAATCTGGCTTTACTGTTGAGTCCTTATGACTCTCAGCACAATGGGGTTTACAAATATAAATGCATATTTCAATACCAGACATTTAAAAGAGGGGAAAAAAGATAGATTTTCTGTCCTCTAGAGCTATGCCATCCAATATAGCAGCCACTTGTCAACTGTGACTCTTGAACAGTTGCAGTGTGGCTGGTCTGAATTAAGAGATGCCCTAAGTACAAACACACATTGGGTTTTAAAGATTCAGTACAAAAAAAAGTAAAATATCTTGTTTCCATATTGATTACATATTGAAATCATAACACTTTATTTATTTACTCATTCATTCATTCATTTATTTTTGGCTGTGAGGCAGGCATGCGGGATCCTAGTTCAGCAAGCAGGGATCGAACCCACGCCCCCTGCAGTGGAAGTGCAGAGTCTTAACCACTAGACCACTAGGGAAGTCCCAAGATCACAACGTTTTAGATGAACTAAACATATTTAAAAAATTAATTTTGCCTCTTTCTTTTTACTTTTAAGAATGTGGCTACTGGGAATTCCCTGGTGACCCAGTGGTTAGGACTCTGTGCTTTCACTGCAGAAGGTGTGGGTTCAATCCTTGGTTGGGGAACTAAGATCCTGCAAAAAAAAAAAAAAAATGTGGCTACTAAAAAAAAATTACATAGGTAGCTCGCACTATATTTTTATTGGACAGTGCTGCTCTAGAGCAGTCTGGAATGGGAGATAGAGAATGATAATAGGATGAATAGAATAAAACTGGTGAAGGTACAGAGAAGATTGACTACCTGCGTTATTTAAATGAAAGTTTCTTTGCTTTTCATTCCAGCAAACTTAGTCTCCACTAATTTTTAAAATGTTAAATTTGTTCTCTCATAGGAAAATGGCTTTGTAAAGAAGTTTGAACCCAAATCTGGATGGCTGACTTTTCTGGAAGTTACAGGAAAGATCTGTGAAATATTATGTCTCCTGAAGCAATACTATTGACCAAAAAGGACACTCCATATTGTGAAATCTGCCTAATTTTCTTGAATTGTACAAGAAGCACTTGCCAACACTTACTTCTACTTCTAAACAAAGAACTTTGATGATATAACTTGACATTCCAGAGTTATGGGAATTTTGTCCCCATGTTAATGAATAAATTGTATGTATTTGTCTCTATACGTAATTTGTGTCCTGCCTGCGGGTCCAACAAAAGGGTAAAGCTCAATACAGGGTACAGAGATTGAATTAAGAGAATGATGACCAGGAAGGTGATGTCTTTGGCAGATTTTCTTAAGGGTGTGTCCATTACCCCAAAATCATTTTCGGTGTTGCCAGTCTAGACTGATGATGGGTGAGGTCTGCTTCCCATGTACCTCTGGGCTCCAAGCTTTCTGGAGTCCCCAGTGCCCCTAGATGCTTACATAAGAGTTTTCCACCAATGCCCTCTCTGCCACACTTTAGAGTTGCCATGTAAAGTTGATGAATATGGCAACCAGATATGGAGGAGACTCCGGGATAGTCTGAACAAAGACAGGTAAATGATTCAACACTGGGCCACTGTTAAACTCTCTATTTAAAAATTTCACAAAGTAGAAAATTATGTCATTTATTAGCCCCTGTGTTCTGATTTTTAGGTCAGCAAATCTGGTTGCAATATGGGAGCACTGTACCTTGTTCTCGACTTTCCCACTCTTCCCTTTCCTCCCTCAATACAATGTCTGCCCCACTGGGGCTTGCTTTTCCTTTCCTAGGAAGTTGTTGATTGATCCAATAAAGAAACCAGAGCCTTCCCTCCCCAGCACCCGCTTCAGGCTATGGGCATTTTCACAGGGGATTTCAGTTAATTCATGCTTTACCTCTCATAGTGATTCTTAATGGTGGGGATTAGGACATTGGGGCAAGTCAGCAGGGAAATATTTTTGACAAAAGTAGCTTTGGTTACTTATCAAATCACATCTGAGAGGCAACTACCTAGGCCACCTGGGCTTGTGTCTGCACGAGGTAGGGAGCATTTTCTTTTTCCTCCTTCAGCCAAGTGCCTTCCCTCCCCCTACTGAACTGTGTTAAGTTTTAATTCATTTCTGCATTAATCAGAGCTAAGTGGTGGGAATGAATAGTCAGGAACGGACATAAACAGGAAGCATGTGTAAGGGTACTGCTACCTGGAATACACTTGCACAAGAAACCACAAACCCTGGCTTTTACACTGCCATGATCTATTTAACAAAGTGACACTGGGATATCACTGACCATTTCTGGCTTGGTTGGTGACCTGGTCTTTCAAAGTGCAGCTCACTGTGTGTTCTGTTTAGCACTTTACTTAAAAGAAAAAAGGTTTTTATGAACCTCAACTCCTACCTCAAGCCAAACACAAAAATGAAAGTGAAAACAGGTCACAGACCTAAATGTTAACTATAAAACTCCAAGAGGAAAACACAGGAGAAAATCTTCACAACCTTGGAGTAGGCAAAGATTTCTTAGCTACAACACAAAAAACCTGAACCAGAAAAGAAAAAAAATGGTAATTTAGAAATCACCAAAATTTTAAAATTCTTTTAAAAAGACACAGTTAAGCAGTCAAAGAGAGGGTATGTGAATTATATCTCAATAAAGCTGTTAAAAAAAAAACTCAAAGAAAGCAAGCCATGGAATGAGAGATAATATATGTCACATTATTATCTGACAAAGGACTTGTATCCAGAATAAATATAATACTCATATAATTCGATAACAACAGGACCATCAACCTAATTTAAAAATTGGCAAAAAATTGGAACACACTTCACACACAAAAGTAGATGGTCAACAGACATGGAAAAGATGCTGGACACCATTAATCATGAGGGAGATGCAAATTAAAACCACAATGAGACCACTGCACATCCTCCAGGATGGCTAAAATAAAAAAAGACTAATAATACCACCCTTGAGGAAGATGTGGAATAACTGGAACTCTCATCTACCACTGGTGATAACGGTAAACTGTACAACTACTTTGGAAAACAGATTGGCAACTTCTCATAAAGTTAAACACATACTTGCTGTAGGACCCAGCAACTCCACTCTTAGGTATTTATTCAAAAGAAATAAAAACATAGGGACTTCCCTGGTAGAGCAGTGGTTAAGAAGCCACCTGCCAATGCAGGGGACATGGGTTCGAGCCTTGGTCCAGGAAGATCCCACATGCCACGGAGCAACTAAGCCCAGGCGCCACAACTACTGAGCCTGCACTCTAGAGCCTGCGAGCCACAACTACTGAGCCTGCATGCCACAACTACTGAAGCCTGTGCACCTAGAGCCTGTGCTCCACAACAAGAGAAGCCACTGCAATGAGAAGCTCGCGCACCGCAACGAAGAGTAGTCCCTGCTCACAGCAATTAAAGAAAGCCCGTGTGCAGCAATGAAGACCCAACACAGCCAAAAATAAATAAATAAATAAATTTATTCTTTAAAAAATCACTTCCTTACTCTATGGCCCTACAATTTGTTCCAGGCCCATCTTGTTCCTGCCTCAACTCTAGAATCAAGAAGCCCTGGTTGTTTATCAGAGAATATTTAGAAATCAAGATCTGGATGCTAGATTTCATTGCTACTGCAGTGTCACCGCTTCTAGGCCCTCTCCCAAACAGAGCTAGGAAATATATGTGTGCTTTTAACATACATATCTCTATTTATTTCTGTATCTATCCATTTGTTTATATATTTAAAACCATGGGTTCATACTGACACTTCAGGTTTTTTTTGGAGTATAGTTGATTTACAGTGTTGTGTTAGTTTCAATACTGACACTTCTAATTATCCAGCACCACAGGGTTCATTCCCCAATTCCCTCTTTCTTTATGTGTAACTTGTTTTTCCAACAAGGAGAAACCTGACTCATTATCCACAATATCTTTCCTTATTTGTTCAATTCTAGAATAAAGTTGCTTCACAATTGTTAATATACATCCCTGTGAAAAATAAACATACTAACTAGAGTGCAATATTTGTATAAAGTTATTTTTGTCTTTGGCCTTACAGTATACAGTCAAAATACTGTTTTCCAAACTTACTTTTTTTTCTTCTCCACCCACTTGTTGTGGTTATGCTAATCATTGACAATACAGTTCAGTCCGTTCGTCCCTGCTTGTATTCTATTTTGGCTTCTCTCCACACCCTTCTTGTATGCATACGTATGTAGAACATTTTAAGGGTTCCCATTTCTCCACACCCTTGTCAACATTTATCTCTTGTTTTTTTGACTATAGCCACCCTAGTAAGAAATGGTACCTCTCTGTGGTTTTGATTTGGATTTCTCTATTGACTTAATGGTGATCTTTTAAAGTGCTTATTGGTCATATGGATATCTGATGTGGAGAAATGTCTATTCAAGTCCTTTGTGCATTTTTATTATTTATTTATTTATTTTGTTTGTTTATTTATTTATTTATTTATTTGTGGTACGTGGGCCTCTCACTGCCGTGGCCTCTCCGTTTGCGGAGCACAGGCTCCGGACGTGCAGGCTTAGCGGCCATGGCTCACGGGCCCAGCCACTCCGCGGCATGTGGTATCTTCCCAGACCGGGGCACGAACCCGTGTCCCCTCCATCGGCAGGCGGACCCTCAACCACTGTGCCACCAGGGAAGCCCCTTTGCGCATTTTTAAATTGGATTATCTTTTTTTTAAAATTACTGAGTTGAAGAGTTTTTTATATATTTTAGATACAAGTCCCTTGTCAGATATATGACTTGTGTGAATATTCTCTCCCAGTCTGTAGGCTGTCTTTTCATTTTCTTGATAGTGTCCTTTGATGCACAAATTTTTTTTTTTTTAAGATGTTGGGGGTAGGAGTTTATTAATTTATTAATTTATTTTTGCTGTGTTGGGTCTTCATTTCTGTGCGAGGGCTTTCTCTAGTTGTGGCAAGCGGGGGCCACTCTTCATCGCAGTGCGCGGACCTCTCACTCTCGCGGCCTCTCTTGTTGCGGAGCACAGGCTCCAGATGCGCAGGCTCAGTAGTTGTGGCTCACGGGCCTAGTTGCTCCGTGGCATGTGGGATCCTCCCAGACCAGGGCTCGAACCCGTGTCCCCTGCATTAGCAGGCAGATTCTCAACCACTGCGCCACCAGGGAAGCCCCCAATGCACAAATGTTTTTAATTTTGATGAAGTCCAATTTACTTTTCCTTTCTTGCTTGTGGTTTTGGTGTTCTAAGAAACCACTGCCGAAGCCAAGATGATGAAGATTTATGCCTATGTTTTCTTCCAAGAGTTTCATTTTAGCTCTTATATTTAGGTCTTTGATCTATTTTGAGCTAACTTTTGCATGTAGACATTTAGTTGTCCCAGCATCATTTGTTAGAAAAGACTATTCTTTACCTATAGAATTATCTTGGTACTTTTGTCAAAAAAAAAAAACCCCATCAACTATAAATGTAAAGGCTTATTTCTGGACTCTCAATTCTATGACATTTTCCTATCTATCTTTAAGCAAATACCATACTGTCTTGATTACTGTAACTCTGTAGTAACTTTTGAAGTTGGAAAGTTCTTTTTCAAGGTTGCTTTGGTTTTTCTGGGTTCCTTGCATTTCCATATGAATTTTAGGATTGGCTTATTGATTTCTGCAAAAAGGCCAAATTTGATAGGGACTGTATTGATTCTATAGATTAATTTGTGGAGTACTGCTATCTTAAAAATACTAAGTCTTCCGATCTATAAACATGAGCTGTCCTTTCACTTATACAGGTTTTCTTTCTTTCAACAATGCCATGTAGCTTTCACAAGTTTAACTCTCCCTTTGTTAAATTTATTCCTAAGTATTTTATTTTTCTAATGCTCTTGTAAATGGAATTTTTTAAAAATGTCAGATTATTCATTGTTAGCATATAGAAATCTGTATTAGAGCTCTTCAGAGACACTGAACGAATGGGATATATATATATATATATATATACCTTATATTTTATATATACCTGATAGTATATCTCCTATTAATATTATCTCCTGGTATATGTGTATGTGTATATATATATACGTATGTATTGATACAGAATAGACAATATCTATCTAGAAAGAGAACATAAAGAATTGGCTTATGTGATTATGGAGGCTAGGAAGTCTGTTCTATGTCTCCTGTTCTTTCTATTCTATTCCACTGGTCCACTGTATATTCAAGTGGCAGTACCACACTGTTTTAATTATAGAGCCTTTATAATATGTTTCTGTGTCTGGAAAGGCTAGTTCCCTGCTGCGGTCTTTTGTTTTTTCAGCGTTTTCCTAGCTATTCTTCAATGCTTCTTTTTCCACACACATTTTAGCAAAGCTGATTTACTGACATAAAACTTATTAAACTTTCACATAGACTTGCTATATTTTCTCTAAATTTCCAACAATTTCAAAGTTTATTTTCTTTATCCACCGAATAATTACATTTCTCACCTTTTCATCAGATTACTGACCCTTTCTCCACACCTAGTTATTCCCTTGAGCTACTATCCTCTCTCTTCCCAATCCAGGTCACATGCCCTGCAAGAGAAAAAAATTCTTGGTGTCTCCACTTCCTCAAGTCTTCTGTTTCTGAAGGAACAGAACTTTTTTAAAATTTTTCATTTTATTTTTTTGGCCATGCGGCATGTGGGATCTCAGTTCCCCCACCAGGGATGAACCCACACCCCCTGCTTTGGAAGCGTTGTCTTAACCACTGGACTGCCAGGGAAGTCCCGGAACAGAACTTTTATATTAAGTTCCAGTTATTCTACAGCGAAAATACTGTTGGACCTTGAGCCTGTAATGAACTAACTTTCAGTCCTGAGTTCTCCAGAGGTGAACAGAAGAGACATGCTGATAGTAAGAGAAAATCACTTGCTTCATCAAGCATCTGTCCCGCCCATCGGCAGTAAACCAGCTCCCTCCCAGCTACTGGAAAAGAAAAAGAGGAAGGCGTTATTACAGACAAAAGTCATCTTCCCTTTAGCTAACGGGACTGTGTATCATGTAGATTTCTCTATTCGGCCTGCCTCTGCCTTTTCAGGCCCCAGAGAGCCCCAGTACTACACGACACGTGGCACCCAGGGAATCCTGAGTCTTTATAGAACTCCTTCCAGTAGTACCGCCGGCCCAGGGAGGTCAGGCGTGCAGATCTGTCACGGCTGCCCTCGACTTGCTGGGGGAGGGGCGTACATTGACCGCGAAAGCTGCACGTAGTTCGGGTACCAAGGGCGGGAGGCGTGGTGCGCCCGGCGACCCGGAAGCGGGGGGCGCGCCCGGCCGAGCCCGGACACTCCCCGGGGCCAGCGGACCCAGCGGCCTGCGGACGGGACTCGGATCGCACCCGCGATATGGCGGCGGCGGCCGTGAGCAGCGCCAAGCGGAGCCTGCGGGCCGAGCTGAAGCGGCGTCTGCGGGCGCTGAGCGCCGAGGAGCGGCTGCGCCAGTCCCGCCTCTTGGCCCAGAAGGTGGGAGAACGCGACAACAGCCACCGCCACGCCGGGCCCAGGCGCCTCCAGGCCTGCGGATCTGCGCAGGCGCAGGCCTCCGACGCGCGCACGTCCGCCCGGCGCGCGCACGTCCGCTGAGGGCGCGCAGTGTTCCCCTCAGCGCGCGCAAGTCCTGTTGTGGGTGTTGGGACGCTGTTGGCCTCAGTGTCAGGGGGCGATCGCGCCGTGGAGAGTTATGGGGTTTGTGAGGGAGAGGATGGGAGTGGGTGACAGAATGCTGAGGTAAGAGCAGCGTGAGAGCAGAAAGATCTGGAGGGTAAGACGGGCGGACACCTGAGCGCCAGTGTGCCTTCAGTGAGTCTTAATGAATTACAGGAGACTTGCTCCCGGCGGTCCGGTGGTTAGGACTCAGCACTCCCACTGCAGGGGGCGCGGGTTGGCTCCCTGGTCGGGGAACTAAGATCGCACATGCCACGCAGCGCGACCAAAAAAAAAAAAAAGAAAAATTAGAGTCCAGTCATGGCAGTAAAATGATCAGAGAAAGATGCAATTACTTCAGACGAGGGAGCCCAAAATGGGGTGCAGAGATGCTCAAGGATGGAAGCCCTTCACTGAGCCTGTGGAGGGCAGAGCCCTGTCTCCGTAGCCTCAGGGCCTAGCCTTCTCCTATCACTCAGTAGGTGAACACTAAATGCTTTTTTTTTTTTTTTTTTTTGTCGGTACGCGGGCCTCTCACTGTTGTGGCCTCTCCCGTTGCGGAGAACAGGCTCCGGACGCGCAGGCTCAGCGGCCATGTCTCACGGGCCCAGCCGCTCCGCGGCATGTGGGATCTTCCTGGACCGGGGCACGAACCCATGTCCCCTGCATCGGCAGGCGGACTCTCAACCACTGCGCCACCAGGGAAGCCCTTAAATGCTTTTTTGAATTAATGAAAGAACTGATTCTCATACTTAGGCTGCCCAAGAAGATAGGAAGCAGAAGAGAGAAATTAGGGGAATGAGTCCAGTTTCGTGCCTGTTGGTTATAATACCTCGATTTTGTTACTTTCGCAGACTGACTTGTTATATACTACCTTGTAGTATAATACAAGTTCATGTAATGCCAGTTTTCATATCAGTAAAAGGGCGGACAGATCCTGTCCTGAAGGCATGTGCTAAAGATGTCTGGGAGACTGGTTTTTGTTGGACGCCCGAGGGAAAAAAAATTGATGTCCCGTGAATAAGTAAATGTTGGTAATTCTAAGTCAAACTAATGATCCGTCTTCCCCAGCATCCTGTCTCTGACATAGATACCAATGTTATATTCGGAAATTAGCATGGGAGTTCTTTTCCTTGATGTCCCTTAAATTAGATATGCCGTAAGAATTTCTTAATTATCCTTCACTAGTCTATCAAACATTAGTTTCTCAAATTCAAGGTTCCTATGGGTTAAAGCAGTAAAGCAAATACAAGCATTTCATTCCCCTCTTCATATACATAGGTGTGCAGGAGGGGATCTATGCAGATGTTAGTTTATTTATTCAAACTCAGTATTTTTAGCTATATGAGGAAGGCATTAGTTGCTTTAGTAGATGTAGAGAAGTATAGGATCTTATCCTTACTCTCTAGGTGCTTAAAATTTAACTAATTAATTCACATATACTGAACTCATACTGTGGGCCATATTTTGCTATGTACTGGGTTGTAGGAATGAAAAAGATAGGCTTGTTGGACTTCCCTCGTGTTCCAGTGGTTAAGACTCTGCGCTCCCAATGCAGGGAGCCAGGGTTCGATCACTGGTCAGGGAACTAGATCCTGCGTGCTGCAACTAAGAACCCGTATGCCGCAACTAAAAGATCCCGCGTGCTGCAACTGAAGATCCAGTGCAGCCAAATAAATAAATATTAGGGTAGGATTGTTGCTCTGAAGGAGCAGAGAGTCTTCAACAGGAAACAGACGTGTGAATAAAGAATTGCAGTGCTTTGAGATATACGGTAAAGGTAAACACCAAAGCTGTAGAAACCTAGTTTAGGGGAGGGGGAATCAGAAGGCTTTCTTTCTATAGGGAGATGTTTGAGAAATATTTTGTAGTACAAGATGAATTTTGTTTGGTGAAGGGAAGATAGGGTGAGTGAATATGTGCAGGAATATTTTGGCAAGAGAAGGAAAGACAATTTAACATGGGTTTTAGAACTCTTTAGCTCTGGATTTAATCTGGCTCCACTGCATTTTAGCTGCATATGACTTTGGACAAGTCCTCTAATCTTTCTGAGCCTCTGGTTCCTTATCTGTAAAAAGGATAATGTCATCCTTGAAGACCTATTGTGAAGGTTAAAGAAGTGTGTTAAGGGATGCATTGAGTGCTTTACATATTTTTGATATACCCTTTAGGAAGAGAATATTGGCAGCATTTTTGGAAAATGGGTTGGGGGTGGAAGAATGAGAAAAAAATACATGGAGACCAGTAAGGAGCTGTTGTGATAATTTGGGTGAGAGGTAACAAAGATGTAAACAAGGGCATGGGCAGTGAAGGTGAGGGGAAAAAGCAGGTAAATGGGAGACTATATAGTGAGAATCAGCGGGCCTTGGCAATTAACTGGATGGAGATTAGAGAGTACTGGAAAAGGGGAGTCACCTATGATTCCAAACTTTAGAGCTGGGGATAAAGGGTTTTGAACATTACTAGGCACAAGGAAGGTAAGAGTTGGAGCAGATTTTGGAGGGGCATGGGGACAATAAAGATGAGTTCAGTTTAGTTTCTTTGTCTATAGTAGATTAGAATTAAAAAAAAACTCCAGGTGGGAATAGTAGCCATATAGAGACAGAACCACTGATATCAGTAGATTGACAACTGAGAGCTGGCATCAGAGAGAGAAAAATTCAGAAGCAGACCCATGACTCCCAGTAATAAATACATTTTACTCCATACAAATAAATGTACTCATATAAGAAATCTGTTTCACAACCAGGTGTTTGACAACTCTTACTATATGCAACGAATTTTAATATTTTCTATTTCATTTGCTGATTGTAACCCACTGTTGACTTCATGACCAACCAATAGATCAAAGCCCAAAATATCAACATACTGGGACTAGAACAGTGTTTTGCCATAGTGCATATTCAATACAATAAAGGTATTAAATGATGCCTTTCTCCCAATAATTTAAAAAAAGGCAAATTTATTCTTATTGACACAGCACTTTTTTAATAATTTAGAAGTTTATCAGAAAAGTAATGTATGGTAAACAAATTATACTTTATGCCATATCTTGACTCCTCAACAAATAAGTTGAGGAAATTAGTGCCAAGTACTCATTTTGTTTTCCATTCTATCTGCCAATTTCTGACACCTGTATCATTATATTTACATTGCCAAGTTTTTATAATATTTGTGCTCTGTTCTGTAACTATAATGAGTCTACTGAGCATTTTCTGTGCCTGATTTCCAAACTTGAAATTCAAGTAAATATTATTTACAGTATTGTGGTTATATATATATAGTGTTCACTACAGAACCAAATTGTATCATTGAATGTGTAAGAAAAGGATATACAATTCAATGTCACTAGATGTGTATGGCTAGGAGGGGAATATTTCAAGTATTAATATCAAATACTTTCTTTTTTCTTATGCTTTATAATTGCTCGAAATTATGGCGTTCTTAATTTTCCTATTTGGAGTATAAATTTCTAATTTAGCTCTCTGTTCAAGTTTCCGATTGCCTTTGTTTTTCCTTTTTGGCAAAATAAGAATATGCCTTATCAATAGATCAATAGATTCTTTTTCATTTTGTTTGTTAAAATAAATCCACTTTCTTCTTTTTTTAAAAAATTTATTTTATTTATTTATTTTTAGCTGTGTTGGGTTTTTGTTGCTGCGTGCAGGCTTTCTTTAGTTGCGGTGAGTAGGGGCTGCTCTTCGTTGTGATGAGCGGGCTTCTCATTGCGGTGGCTTCTCTTGCTGTGGAGCACGGGCTCAGTAGTTGTGGCTTGTGGGCTCTGAGCTCAGGCTCAATACTTGTGGTGCACGGGCTTAGTTGCTCTGCGGCATGTGGGATCTTCCTGGACCAGGGCTCGAACCCATGTCCCCTGAATTGGCAGACGGATTCTTAACCACTGCGCCACCAGGGAAGCCCTCCACTTTCTTCTTGAAAGCACTCTAGTCCACTGCTCCCTCTGGTCTGGTCGACTTTGAGTCTGTGCTATAGCCATTGCCCTGGGGTTCCTCTTTCTCTGCTTTTAAGTTAGGGCTGTTTCTTGAATCCAGTATCTTCTCTCTTAGACCTCTTCCTTCCTTCTTCTTTTTCTTTATTTTCTTTATTTATTTTTGGCTGCATTGGGTCTTCGTTGCTGTGTGCAGGCTTTATCTAGTTGCGGTGAGCGGGGGCTACTCTTTGTTGGGGTGTGCGGGCTTCTCATTGCGGGGGCTTCTCTTGTTGCAGAGCACAGGCTCTAGGTGCGTGGGCTTCAGTAGTTGTGGCATGTGGGCTCAGTAGTTGTGGCTCGCAGGCTCTAGAGCGCAGGCTCAGTAGTTGTGGCATGCAGGCTCAGTAGTTGTGGCTCACGGGCTGTAGAGCGCAGGCTCAGTAGTTGTGCACATGGGCTTAGTTGCTCTGCAGCATGTGGGATCTTCCTGCACCAGGGCTCGAACCCGTGTCCCCTGCATTGGCAGGTGGATTCTTAACCACTGAGCCACCAGGGAAGCCCCTTTTTTTGTTGTTGTTATCTTATTAGATTGTATTCTCAAGTAACTTTTGGGGAGAAAATATTTATGAGGGTAAACTTTTTAATACTTTATACATTAGGAAATGTTTTTACCTGATTGAGAGTTTGAATTTCAAGTTTAAAATTATTTTTCCTTGTTCTGCTCAGCATCCATGACCTCCATTCAATCTGAAGACTGGTATCTTTACCTATTATATCTTTGATTACTTCTTTTCCTTTCTGCAATTCCTGTTAATCAAATAGTAAAAATCCTAGATTGATCTTCTATGTCTCTTAACATTTTTTCTCATTTTCCCCACGTCTTTGTCTTTTTCCCCTACTTGAGGCTTTCTCCTGAATTGTTTTAATTTTGGTAATCTTAATTTTAATTTCCAGGTGTTTTTTAATTCTCTGATTGCTTTCTTTCCAAAGCAGCCTGTTGTTGTTTTATAGATGCATCTATCTTCTTGAACTTGTCTGAGAAAGCTAATTAGAATTTTTAAAAATCCATGTTCTCTGAATTATAATTATCTCACTTTCCTGTTGGATCGCTCCCCACACCTCCTCTTTTATTTTCATTTATTTATTTATTTATTTATTTATTTTTATTAGAGTATAGTTGCTTTACACTGCTGTGTCAGTTTCTGCTGTACAGCAAAGTGAATCAGCCATGCTTATACATATATCCTCTTTTTTGGATTCCCTTCCCATTTAGGTCACCACAGACCACTGAGTAAAGTTCCCTGTGCTATATAGTAGGTTCTCCTTAGTTATCTGTTTCATACATAGTAGTGTATATATGTCAATCCCAATCTCTCAATTCCTTCCACCCCCTCCCCCTTTCCCCCTTGGTATCCATATGTTTGTTCTCTACATCTGTGTCTCTGTTTGTGCTTTGCAAATAGGTTCATCTGTACCATTTTTATAGATTCCACATATATGCATTCATTTGTTTTTCTCTTTTTGCCTTACTTTGTATGACAGTCTCTAGGTCCATCCACGTCTCTGCAAATGGCACAGTTTCATTCCTTTTACGGTTGAGTAATATTCCATTGTATATATGTACCACATCTTCTTTATCCATTCCTGTGTTGACGGACACTTAGGTTGCTTCCATGTCCTGGCTATTGTAAATAGTGCTACAATGAACATTGGGGTGCATGTGTCTTTTTGAATTATGGTTTTCTCTGGGTATATGCCCAGGAGTGGGACTGCTGGATCATATGGTAGTTCTATTTTTAGTTTTTTAAGGTACTGTTCTCCATAGTGGCTATATCAATTCTCCTTTTAAAAAATCCTTCTAATTTGTGTTTTGGCTTTCTAAAATGTTTGATGAACCATTACTGTCTGTACATATTTATGAATGAAGGTGTGATAGCTAATGGGGATTTCCTTTGCTTTTTTAGTCACTTTGGAATTCCATGGGAAGAATGGATTCTGACTGACCTGCATCCATGTTCCCCAGGTGTTGCGATCTGCTGCTCTTTTGTCTGTAAATACTGTCCCATCCACTCTGTCTTGCAGAAACTAGTCAAATCTCTATCCTCTTGTTATCAGTGCTATCATGGCTTTCTTTTTTGGTGCTTTTTTACTGTCATATAAATGAGATTTGAGGAAGAAAGAAAGATAAGTGTGTATACATAGTCTCACACTGAATTTTAACTGATGTTTATTACTGCTTATTCAGCTTCTGATTTACTGTGTTCTGCTTTAAACAGAACAAGATAGACATTTAACTTTCCCAGAAAGTACTTGGGTGCCAAAAGCCTCAGATCTGCCTAACATCTGGGTTTCACAGTTCCATTTGCTTTGCCCACTTCAGGCCTGATAATAGCTATGTAACTGCTCGGAAAGGTAAACTTCCTTCCTTAGCACTGGTTTGGTGTGCTCTATCTACTTAACTTCTGTGTCCCTTTTTATTAGGAATAACTTGACTTTCTGTGCCTGTGTCTTTCTGGCACTCATATTTATGTCACTTTAAAAAAAATAAATTTATTTATTTATTCTTGGCTGCGTTGGGTCTTCGTTGCTGCATGCGGGCTTTCTCTAGTTGTGGCGAGCTGGAGCTACTCTTTGTTGTGGTGCGTGGGCTTCTCATTGTGGTGGCTTCTCTTATTGCGGAGCACAGGCTCTAGGAACATGGGCTTCAGTAGTTGTGGCACATGGGCTCAGCAGTTGTGGCTCACAGGCTCTAGAGTGCAGGCTCAGTAGTTGTGGTGCATGGGCTTAGTTGCTCTGTGGCATGTGGGATCTTCCCGGACCAGGGCTCAAACCCGTGTCCCCTGCATTGGCAGGTGGATTCTTAACCACTGCACCACCAGGAAAGCCCTATAAGTCACTTCTGCAGTAACTTTTCCTTCTTAGCTCGGAGAACGGGGAAGAACAGAAAAGGAAGAAAAAAAAAGGGAACTAAGAGCTAACTTCTGAGACTGGGGAAGTTCTGAGATTATTAAAATTTCTAATGTGAGCAAAGCTCAGCCCTTTTCTTCTGCCTCATGAATGATTAAACTGAGTACAAAGGGGGTACTTTCCCTGGTGGTCCAGTGGTTAAGACTCCGTGCTTCCACTGCAGGGGGCACGGGTCCAATCCCTAGGCGGGGAACTAAGATCACGCATGCCAGCATGGTCAAAAAATTAATTAATTAATTAATTAAACTGAGTACAAAGGGATGCTTTCCCCCAGGTGCACCTTCTTTACAACATGGTGCTTGCTTTAGAGGGCCTTTGCCTCTCCAGGATCCCCCCCACCTTCCATCTTTGTGAACATTTTAACATTCATATGAACAGAAGAGCTTATAGCAGATGGGACGGAGGTGGGTAGAGCTAAGAGAACTGTACGGCATGTTGTCCGCCACGGGGAGTTTACAGACTGGCCAGGATGTTACATTTAGGGCACACCAAACAATTAATAATCAACTTATGACAATACATAATTGTTAGGTTGTATAGTGACTCTAAACATAGTAAGGGTTCTCTAGGAGTCAGGAAAAGTTAGACCTTGAGTTGGGCTTAAATGGGTAGAATTTGGCAGGAGAGAAGGCTGACTATCCAGGGAGTAAAGAAGCTTGTGAGAGCTTCAGTGTTAAAATAAAGAAGAGACTCTTGGGGAAGTGGGTGACAGGATGGAAGTCTGCTAGAACGGGTAGGTGGAGTTCAAGCTTGGAATTCTCGATGTAGACAGCAGGGCCTCACAGTGACTTTTTTTTTTTTTTTTTTTTTTCCGGTACGCGGGCCTCTCACCGTTGTGGCCTCTCCCGTTGCGGAGCACAGGCTCCGGACGCACAGGCTCAGCGGCCATGGCTCACGGGCCCAGCCACTCCGTGGCATGTGGGATCCTCCTGGACCGGGGCACGAACCCGTGTCCCCTGCATCGGCAGGCGGACTCTCAACCACTGCACCACCAGGGAAGCCCCTCACAGTGACTTTTTAATGAATTGTCACACCTGCCAGAGTAGGTGTGCCAGAGAAGTGTAAAGGGATCAGAGAAGTAAGTGTTGGGTCCAGAAGTTAAAGTCAGGCTTCAGGATGCAGTATTATTTGACCTATTATATACTACTCTGCTGTTTTTGTTTGTTTGTTTCTGGATAAAGAGGTTGGAGAAGGCTGAGAGAAAAGGGAGAAAGTGTTAAAACTGTTAAGGGAAGCCACTAGTTTTTAAAAGTATAACCTTGGAAAGTATAACCGCCATCATTTCCCATTTAGGTGTTTACCCATAGTCAATATCAAAAGTCCAAAAGAATCTCCATCTTTCTGAGCATGCAAGACGAAATTGAGACAGAAGAGATCATCAAGGACATTTTCCAACAAGGCAAAACCTGCTTTATTCCACGGTACCAGTTCCAGAGCAATCACATGGATATGGTGAAATTAGCATCGCCTGAGGAAATCTCTTCACTTCCCAAAACATCCTGGAATATTCATCAGCCCAGTGAGGTCGAGTTTCGGGAGGAGGCCTTGTCCACAGGTAAGTGTTATGGTATTAGAATCCGCACCTTCGGATGTTCTCAGGCTGTGATGGGTTGTTAGACCTCTGATCCGCTTGTTATATTTGGGTCAGTGGGGGTCGCTTTTCCTACAGGGATGAATTTGTATTTCACTTATATTCCAAGACATCAACCTAATCTAGTTTAGGGTGCGATGCCCTCTGTAAGCTGTGAGGTGTCAACTGTAATAGTAAGGTATTAAGGTATTGTTGCCTTTTCACGGACTCCTGCCCTGACCTTGTGGGTTGGATTATACATTTTCTCTGAATAATATTGCATTTCCCATGGTTTCAATAATGGTCTGTATGGTAATGAGTACCTTATTATTAATGCTATAAGCATTTATATCTCCAGCTCAGACCTGTCAACTACTTGGGTATCATATGGTCATCTCCAACACAACATGTTCCAAGCTGAATCATATTCCCTCATGCCCACTATCCTGTGTTTCTCTTAGTGTATAGTACCATCACCACCCAATTCACAGTGCCAGAAATCTCAAGATCATCCTTGACTCTTCTCTTTCCCTCATGTTGCATGTGTGCCCATTGCCGAGTCCTGGTGATTTTACTTACTGAGTTATTTATTGAACCTGTCCACTCCTCTCTAATCCCACTGCTACCACTGCAGTCTAAGCCACCATCTTCCCTTGCTTGGGTTATTATAACAGCTTCCTAACTCTTCTTCCTCTCCTCCCTCTCAATCTATTATCTATGTAGTAATTGAAACAAGATTTCTGAAATGCAAAGCTGACCATTTCTCTCCCCAGTTTAAAGTCTTTCAGTGACTTTCTGCTGCCCTTAGTTTGAATCACACATTCCTTAATGAGGCTCTTCCTGATTTGGCCTTGCTATTCTTTCCATTTTTACATCTTTCTACTCCCTCACTTTATAGTCTGAGTTTCAGCCACTCTGAATCTCTCCCAGTTTCCCATTTTTAAAAAATTGAAATATAGTTGATTGACAATATTGTGTTCATTTCAGGTGTATAGCAAAATGATTCAGTCATATATATATGTATATTTTCCATTATAGGTTATTATAAGATATTAAATATAGTTCCCTGTGCTGTACAGTAAACCCTCATTGCTTATCTATTTTATACATTGTAATTTGTGTCTGTTAATCCCATACTCCAAATTTATCCGCCTTGGTAACCATAAGTTTGTTTTCTATGTCTGTGAGTCTGTTTCTGTTTTGTATATAGATTCATTTGTATTATTTTTTTAGATTCCACATACAAGTGACATCATATAATATTTGATATTATATCCATCCATGTTGCCACAAATAGCGATGTTTCATTCTTTTTTTATGGCCGAGTAGTATTCCATTGTGTGCATGTGTGTGTGTGTATGTGTGTGTACACACATGTACACCACATCTTCTTAAACCAATCACCTGTTGATGGGCTCTTGGGTTGTTTCTATGTCTTGGCTATTGCAGATAGCTTCTGTGAACACTGGAGTGTATGTATCTTTTCAAATTAGGCCAACCCCATTTTGCTTTTTCTACTGCTGGACCTTTATACGTGCTATTCCCTGGCCAACAGCCACTTGGGAGATTTAGTCATTATCAAGCAGTCAAAGAGCTGGAAGTAAAACAAGCTAAGGGTACTATTTTGTACTACGATGCCTCAAACCTGTCTTAGAGGTATGTATTTTTGATTAAGACTTAAATAGTTGCAAAGAAATCCCAGTGAAGCTTTATGCAATCTTCTCTCAATTTCTGTTCCTTTTCATTGTTACAACATAGCCTATAAAATCAGTATGACAGCATGGGAAGGGACACAGTCAAGGTCTCGTGGTAGTAGGGGGATTATTTACTTTGCTACTTTTTCTCCTAATTATACAGTCCTGTGCTTTGCTACATGTTTAGACACCAAAAGTACACTCAGATCTACCTCCTAGACCAGATGAATGCCAACATTATAAAAATTTTAAGACAATGAAACATAAGGGAATGTAGTGTATCTTGGGAGGTAGCCTAGGCTTATAGATAAGGAAAGATAGGAATTGTAGGCTCTGGCATTGCTCACACTTCATCAACTACTTCTCCAGACTCACGGGCTTATGGGTGGAGCCCAGGGCACTCTCCTAGTTCTGGTTGACCATATTAACATCTCCTTCCATGCTCGCATCACTCTGTGATGTCCCGGCTAATTGAAATGCTACTTGGTATCCTCCAGTAACGAGTTTCTCCAGAGGCAGCCCATTGTCTTTGTAGAAAAGCTCTGCTCCTTGTAGAATATATTGCTTTGGTTGAGCTAAAATGTGTCACCCTGAACCTTCATGTATTAGTTCTATTTCTGTTTAAGTACGATAGCGGGCAAGAGTAAGGAAGAAGCATGATCTTTCCTCTTAATTTAGCTGTACTTCCTGGTTAGGATAAACTCCGTTCAAACAAGTGAGCTAAATCATTTATATATAGGTTTTAGCACATCATTTGGCACATAGGAGCTATTCAGTAAATGGTAACTATTATTAATTTTAAACAAGGAAGGCAGGATTATTCATTATGCAGTCAACTCATATGCAGTCAACTACCTAGAGGGAAGTTACACATGTCAGGTTCAAAGATTCTGTCCTTGACAGTGCCCCATTCAGTCACCTGTTGCTACCTGAGTGTTTAACATTTGATAATTTCCAACAAACATTTTCTGAACATCTACTTTGTATCAGACACTGTATTAGCTCTGGAAAGATAAGGTCCTGGACTTCAAGGTGCTCACACTCTAGGTGGGGAGACAGAAAACATACATAAGTAGAATGACTATCCCAACCTGTCGTATATATCAAATATAAGTCAAATGAAAAGAATATTAAGAATATAGAAGTTCAGGGCTTGGCCCTGAATAGAAAAAAGTTCACTCACAAAACTGCTTGTGCATATTTTTTCTCCTCCATACCATTTATTCATGCTGTGTTTGTGGGACAGGTTGCTTTTTCTCCCCATGTGTTTTTCTTTGCAGATGCTTGCAATTGGCATTGCAAAGGGTTAGGGAATTATACCTGTATTTTCTTGCAATTGCAGCCTGGGAGCTAATGCTCTTTGCTGTTGTTTATAGAATGTTCGATTCGTAGTCTCTGCTGTTTGTTATCTCCCAGCATCACATTCTGCACCGTGGATTTTTACTCACATTAGCAGTTTAGAATGTGGCATCTTCAATGCTACAGCATAAATCTAGCTTCACAGTGTTTGTGACAAGCTGACTAGAGCTCAGATTGTCCCCAGTATAGCTTATGCAGCCTGCTTATCTTTCTGTTTCGCTCACGTTATGACAGGTTAGAAAAAAGTGAGCTCTGGTGTCCTCAGTTGCAATTATAAGTTCCTAAGCAAAAATTTCACACGGGCTATTTTTGTATTATGTATATAGCAAAATAACAGAAGGGCAAAAGAAGTGGAGGGACTGCCTCTTTACTGAATTTGTTCTCAAAGTGAAGGCTGCTTGGGCAATTAGATTAGCCAAGAATCTTTCCACTGAAAGGACATAATCTAATTCAACGTGGCTTAAGCAAAAATAGGATTTTATTGGCCCAGAGACTGAAAAATCCACAGAAGGGCTAGCTTTAGATATGGCCAGATCAGAGTCATTAGGATCTACTCTACCTCTGCCTTTTGACTCCACTTTCATCTATATTGGCTTCATTTCTTGGTGCCACAGGTGGCCGTGGTAGTTCCAGGTTCCACAGCATCCTTACTGCTAGCAGTCCCAGCAGAAAAGAGCAAGTCTGTTTTCTAACGGTCCCAGTAAAGTCCTGGTCTTAACTCTTACTGACCCGAATTGGGTCAAGTGGCCATCCTGAAATCAATCACTGTAGCCAAGGACATGGACGAGGCTGAGTGACCTAGGCCTGGGTCTTGTCCATCCCTGAGCCACAAACTGTAACCAGGGAGAAAGAATGTGTTGACTGACTGGACACGGTCCTGTGCCCACCTGTGCGGCCCTACCCAAACCACTGAGCTGAGAGTGGGCTGGGGGCATTTTGCCACAGGAAAAAGAAGTACTGTTTCCAGAACAAGGGCAATGGATACTGGACAGTCCAAAATCAAACTCACCTATGCTGTTAATCATTTCTGAAATTCTATAGAATATAACAGGCTCTTTGCAGTCATAACTTTGTCAGAGCTGATTTTTTATTTTTGATCTTTCTGGAAGCTCTTTAGGAATTCATACCTATGTGTGGGTGCCTGACACGTAACTCAAATAAATAAATGATCATAATGAAGCTTTCTATTCCTCAACCAAAACATTTTAAAGTGACTGAATGGGGCACTGTCAAGGACAGAATCTTTGAACCTGACATGTGTAACTTCCCTCTAGGTAGTTCATGATCAGTACTTTTGGGAGGGTTAGGCTTGGTTTATTGAAGTCATTCCCATGAAACTGAGCTCCTTTCTTTCTTCAGTAGGGTTGCATGGCACCTGCAAGAATATAGTAAAGAGAGTGGGTATGAATTTCATCAAGGCATTTGGCAGAGTCATGATAGCCTTGATGATGGGGTGGAGGAATTTGGGTTGGATCGTAATACTTTATTCAGAAGATCTTTCGTGAGTGCTCCTCTGTGGGAGGAGTAATGGGGGATGCAGCGGGGAACAGGGTGGACCTCTCCTTTGTGCGGTCCTGTTCAGCTTTTTGTTGCCACTTAGATGTCCCACTGTCCCTGGATTTCAGCATGTCAAAATTCATTCTTATCGTTCTCTTTGTGTTTTTCACATTTCTGTTAGCAGCCAGTTTGTACACATAGACTTATTCTTGTCTCTTTTCTACCCATCCAGTTATCAAGTATTACCAGGTTTTTCTTTGTAATATTTTTATCACCTGTCTTTCTCTAATTCCAGTTTTGGAGGATCCTTTGTCTACAGTTTTGATTCTTCATATCTGTTCCATTGGAATACACTTCCAGTTGGTTTCCTGGCCATATTGCCTTTCCTAAAGTACCTCTTTTTGTACAGGCCATCTACCCTGTTCAAGCCTTTCCTGGTACCCAGCATAGATCTGTGTGCCTGAGCAGACTGAAGTTCCTGCTAGCTAACTGTTGCCAAGAGAAGGGACACTGGATAAAATTTAAACATTCAGGCCACTGTCTGGGCCGCTCTTTTTACCTTGACTCCTTCTTCCGCCTGGTGCAGTTCCTCTGCTTCAGCCAAAGTAGTCTGCTGGAAGACAGTATTTCATAGCAATCGAGAACCCAGACTTGAGAATCAGATAAGCCTGGATGTGAGTTCTACTTTTGCTACTTTCTAACTATGTGACTTTGGGGAGGTTGTTGAACTCCTCTAAGTGTCAGTCTTGTCACCTGTGAGTGGATGAAGCTACCTCACAGGTCTGTTATGAAGCTTGAATGAAAAGTGCTTGGCATATAGTAGGTGCTCAGTAAAGGGGCTCTTGTTGCTGATGTGGATTCTGTTGTTTTTGCAGTGGTTGAGTTGTCATCTGAGAACACACTATGTGCATTACTGTGAAATTTGGTTACACCTACTGTTTTTCAAGGCTAGAATGTCTTAGGTGTTCCTTCCAGGTGGTATCTTTTAGTCTAGCGCTTAATGTCATTGCCTTTTGAGTCAGACTGATCTGAATTTGAATCTAGGCTTTACCACTTGGGGAAATTACTCAACATCACAAAGTACACATTTTCCCCTATGAAATCAGGGATAGTTGCAGTGGCCACTCATTGTGCTGTTTAGAGGATAAAGTAAGATGATGTATGTGAAGTGCCTTGTAGTGAACTGGCTCATGTAGTGAGGGATCAAAAATGGCAGTTACTGTCAACAATAAGCTCTTCTCACCTTCTCTAACCCTTCCTTGACTGCCCCCAATCCTCAAGTCCCTTTCTTCTCTAATTCTTACTCACCCAGCACTTAACATATATCCACCTGTTGTACAAATTCTCCTAGCGGGTATATTTCTTTTCTTTGCTGAGAGACTTTGCAGTATTGGGATTTATAATAAGAAATATATATTTGGTCTTCATCCCAGTTTCTGGCAGAGCTCCTAAAATCTTTGGAATTTCCCAAGTAATAAGAGCCATAAAGGTGTCTTGATATTCATAGCACACCCCTTTCAACCAGACCTGAGTTTATGTTGATGTGGTGACTTTGGAAAGCAACCAGGGGAATCAACTTTTGATTAGAGGGTTGGAATTTTAAGTCTCCCCACCACACTGACTTCTGGGGAGGGGAGAGGGGCTGGATGTTGAATCAGTCACCAGTGACCAATGATTTAATCAATCATGCCGTTGCAGTGAAGCCCCCATAAAAACCCAAAGGACAGGATTTGGAGAGCTTCCTGGCTGGCGAGCCTGTGGAGCTGCTGGGTGCTGTGTGCCCTTTCCCTGTACCTTGCCTTGTATATCTCCTCCTGAGCTGTATCCTTGTACAGTCAACTGGTAATCTAGTTAGTAAAGTGTTTCTCTGAGTCCTGTGAGCTGCTCTAGCAAGTTAATCAAGTTAATCCAACCCAAGGAGGGAACCTCCGATGTATAGCCTGTAGGTCAGAAGTACAGGTAACAACCTGGACTTGCCATTGGCATCTGACATGGGGGTTGCAGGCAGTCTTGTGGGACTGAGCCCTTACCCTGTAGGATCTGACACTGTCCCCAGGTAGACTGTGTCAGAACTCAGTTGAATTGTAGGACACCCAGCTGGATGTCAGAGAATTGCTTGGTGGCCCAGGAAAAAGCATTGGAGACTTGGATTATTTATTTATTTTTTCAATTAATTTATTTTTGGCTGCGTTGGGTCTTCATTGCTGCACGCGGGCGCTCTCTAGTTGCAGCAAGTGGGGGCTACTCCTCTCTGCGGTGCGCGGGCATCTCATTGTCGTGGCTTCTCTTGTTGTGGAACACAGGGCTCTAGGCACGCAGGCTTCAGCGGTTGTGGCTTATGGGCTCTAGAGCGCAGGCTCAGTAGTTGTGGCTTGTGGGCTCTAGAGCACAGGCTCACTTGTTGTGGCGCCTGGGCTTAGTTGCTCCACAGCATGTGGGATCCTCCTAGACCAGGGCTTGAACCCGTGTACCCTGCATTGGCAGGCGGATTCTTAACCACTGCGCCATCAGGGAAGCCCCGACTTGGACTCTTTAAGAGCAGAGCCCTTCTCCTAAATCATCTGTACTCCTGGTGCCAGCATCATGTTTTTTTTGTTTGTTTTCTTATTATTTTAAAAAATATTTTATTTATTTATTTATTTGGTTGCGCCAGGTCTCAGTTGCAGCAGGCGGGCTCCTTAGTTGCAGCTGGCGGGCTCCTTTGTTGTGGCTTGCTGACTCCTTAGTTGTGGCATGCAAACTCTTAGTTGCGGCATGCATGTGGGATCTAGTTCCCTGACCAGGGGTCGAACCCGGGCCCCCTGCATTGGGAGTGCAGAGTCTTAACCACTGCACCACCAGGGAAGTCCCCCAACATCATGTTGTTCACATCAGACTTTCAGTGAAAGTGTCTTGAGGTAAAGCCAACACTATTATGAATTCAAAGAATGCTTATATAAATTTATGGGTGATCAATATTTTATAGTCATTAAAGGAAAGCTGGATTTAAAAAATAATAAGCATCTACCTAGGGGCATTTAAAAAAATATATCAGAAATAGTTGTTTTATAAGATGCTGTGACACTTTTATTTGGTATTTGGGAATAAAGGGTTCACGTTAGACCTGGGCTGGAATAACCTTGCAGTTGATCTTCTCCCGGCACTCGCTTTGGGGAAGCTGTAGAGTTAAGATCCAGGTGGAATGTTGTACCTGCCATGTGTGCTGTGCGCTGTTGCACCTGGGTGGGGAGCTATGAGTTGGTGCATAGGCCTTGGGTCTCTGAGTCTTGATACATGTAAAAACCTGGTAGGAACTCACAGGTCTCAAGGGGACCTGCACACACCTTGGCTCTCGATGCACCCCATGTGGATGAGGGAGCAAAAGAAGCTGCATGCTGGGGTAGCTCCTGGGCCCAGGAGGAGGTGCAGATGCTGCTCTGTGCCCTTCTATAATGCCAAGTACGCACAGTCATACCTAGACTGAGGTCTGTTGCGTTTCCTGAGTCAGAGTGCCCGGTGAAACGTGTAACAGCCTCTGGGTCCCTGCTGCGTTCATAATCCAGTCTGTGGGCATTAACGTATCATGTTCTGCACACTCCACAGGCCTTTGCAGGAGTTTTGGGTGACCTCTCCCTCAGGACAGTTGAGAACGTTGCCTTCAGAGTTAGGCACTGCGGGAGGTGGAGCAAACACTAATGGTCCTCGTTCCATCTTCCTTGTGTTCAGGGGGGATCATCGAAGACCACGGAGGTCAAGTGACTTCCCCAAGTTCATACAGGCAGTTAATAACAATGCAGTGGTCACCCAGTTCTCCTGTTTTCCATTCCAGTGCCCTTTGAAGTGCCATTTCTCTTTTCTTAACACCTCATTCATTAATGTTGCTTTATTACCACCTGGATTTTCCTTCTCTCCTGACAGTATACTGCACCAGAACCATTATTCACGGAATAGGTACTGTTGGTAATTGTATGCATGGGAACATCATCATATTTTCCCAAGGAAGAACTTGCGCTAAGTCACATGTATCTAAAAGTACACTGGTTGTGAAGTTAAGCTTTTTTTTCAGTCATTTTATATTCAAGTAAATGCACAGGAAGAACAGCCTAGGCTTTCATATGAATGGTAAGTGTACACATGGTAGGCTTCCTTGGAGCTGTTCCAGGATTGTCTATTTTATCTTTTGCAGCAGCAACTTCAGACTATCTTCTCATTTCCGAGAGTGGTAGTTTACTTTTTGTTAACTCCCAGCCCATTAAGATGAAAAGATACTTCCTTAGGGATTATGGCCTGTTATTCTTGCCAAGATGCGTTAGCCTGCTAAATGTTCTATTCAAACATAGTGATTCATTGAATGTACTATGGAACACTTAAGTGTCATTAAAAGGGCTAACGTAGGTGACTTAAAACTCTCTACCTATAGAACTTCAGGTGTTTAAACTCCTTTTCCAATTCAGTTTTTATTTTATTACCTTTAATCAAGACATTAAAATGTCTATTAGGTTTATGTATGTTTCTGTATATGTTAACTTGAGAGAAGAGGCAGAATTTTAAAAAATATTTATTTATTTATTTGGTTGCGCTAGGTCTTAGCTTCGGCACATGGGCTCCTTAGGTGTGGCAGGTGGGCTCCTCAGTTGCAGCTCACACTTTCCTTAGTTGCAGCTCGTGGGCTCCTTAGTTGTGGCTCACAGGCTCCTTAGTTGTAGCATGTGAACTCTCAGTTGCGGCATGCATGTGGGATCTAGTTCCCTGACCAGGGATCGAACCCGGGCTCCCTGCATTGAGAGCACGGAGTCTTATCCACTGTGCCACCAAGGAAGTCCCGAGGCAGAATTTTTAAGAGGAGTTTGAATTAGAAAAAAATAAGTTGTTTTTAGTTTCGTCTTCTGATCCTTAAACCTCAAGTCAGAGTGGTGAAAACTGGTTTGTAAATAAATACCACCACGGGTATCTGTGCCCCACTCCTGCTCTCTTCATCAGCAAGTCCTCTCTCCTTTTCTCTCACTCCATCCTCAAGGGTTAATGGAACAGTTTTGGAGCTGTTGATGTCCTTTTTTTTTTTTTAATATAAATTTATTTATTTATTTATTTTTGGCTGCGTTGGGTGTTCATTGCAGCACACAGGCTTTCTCTAGTTGCAGCGAGCGGGGGCTACTCTTAGTTGTGGTGCGCGGGCTTCTCATTGCGACGGCTTCTCTTGTGGAGCATGGGCTCTAGGCGCGCGGGCTTCAGTAGTTGTGGCTCACAGGCTTCAGTAGTTGTGGCTCGTGGGCTCTAGAGCGCAGGCTCAGTAGTTGTGGCACATGGGCTTAGTTCCTCTGTGGCATGTGGGATCTTCCCGGACCAGGGATCGAACCTGTGTCCCCTGCATTGGCAGGCGGATTCTTAACCACTGCGCCACCAGGGAAGCATGGGGCTGTTGACGTCTTAGAGAATGTCTAACCACAGGTTAGGGATAGCCTCCATCTTATCCGTTTTATGGGCAGGAGCCCAGAGGATCTATTTCCTCGAATGCCTTCAGCAGTGAGAACAGCCCTTTAAAATTCTTCATTAAAGCATTCTGAGGGGACTTCCCTGGCAGTCCAGTGGTTAAGACTTCACCTTCCAGTGCAGGGGCTGTGGGTTTGATCCCTAGTTGGAGAGCTAAGATCCCATATGCCTCGTGGCCAAAAAACCCAAAACATAAAACAGAAGCAATAGTGTAACAAATTCAATAAAGACTTTAAAAATGGTCCACATCAAAAAAAAATAAAAAAGCATTTTGAAAGGCCACAAGACTGGGATGTTTCTTTATGATGAATTATAACCTGTTCTTCTTTCCAGGGGAGTGACTTAGGGAATTTTCTCCATTGAAAAATGAGGACAAGAGATGATTTCAAGGAAGCTGGGCCAGTAAAGTGAAAGGAAGTTCTGCCTTTGTCCACTTGGCAAATGTCAGGGCTGACTTCTCTATCTTAGGTTATTGTGGTGACCTCCTAACTGGCCACCCCTGTCCAAACACTTGACTCCTCTGTCTCACGTTCCTGCCAAAGTGACCTTAAAACTCACCCGGATTGTATCACTCCACCACTTGAAAACTTTGTCTTCATTGCCTAGCAAATAAGTCCAGATTGAGTAGCAAGATTCAAGGAAGAGGAAAAGAGGTGTGTGTGTGTGTGTGTGTTCTTTTTTGGGGAGGTTTTTCTGTCTTTGTTCTTCTAGTTCCCTCAACCTGAAATGCCCATCTTCTTTGTCTGACTTTTGGAATCTTAATCATCCTTTAAGTCTCCTTAGCTTCCTCAGTCAGATTTAAACATTTCTTCCTTTGTATTTCTACCTATGTTATGACACCTCAGTGTGCTTTGTGTTGTTGAATTGGCTTTATTACATCACATGCTTGTAATTTCAAAGGTTTTTTTTTTTACCTTAATATTTGCAGGAATTGGGAGCCCACCACTTAAGAGGGAAGCCCATTCCACTTTAGACTGCTTTATAAAACGATAGAAGTTATTCTTTACTTTAAGCTTGTGCCTTCATGTAACTCTTTCACTTGGCAGTCCTGCTGCCCTTTCAAGAAACACATAAATAGTCTCGAAACATTTCCCTTGTTGTGTTTGGGCTTGAAACAGTACCCCCAATGAATTTGAGGTATCACCTTTTTCTACATCGGCTTAAATATCCTTTTTAAAGTATTATATAGGACTTCCCTGGTGGTGCAGTGGTAAAAAATCCACCTGCCAATGCAGGGGACATGGGTTCAATCCCTGGTCCTGGGAGATCCCACATGCTGCGGAGCAACTAAGCCCATGCACCACAACCACTGAAGCCGGCTCGCTTTAAGGCCCGCGTGCCACAACTACTGAGCCTGCGTGCTGCAACTACTGAAGGCTGCACGCCTAGAGCCCGTGCTCCACAACAGGAGAAGCCACTGCAATGAGAAGCCCACGCACTGCAACGAAGAGTAGACCCTGCTCGTCGCAACTAGAGAAAGCCCACGTGGAGCAACAAAGACCCAACGCAGCCAAAAAAAAAAAAAAAAAGTATTCTATAAGCCTAATGATTGTATGTTGAATGAATGATTGATAGTAGCTGCAAAGAAATGCAAACATAATCTACCAATGTTTATTTTTTTTATCCTCCTCATCATCTATAAAATCAGATATGTATTAACTAATTATCTGCAAGTAAGCAAGCAGAACAAGCCAATATTACTATTGGATGAAGTGGGCAGGGAGCTATAAGATGGAAATTGAACAGAAACAAAAAATGTCTTCCTAACTGCCCATCTCATTACTTTGGTTTAAAGCAAATACACATAATAATTTAAGTGTTCTTTGGGTGTAGTGATGCTGGAAGCCAGAATCACTTGTAAGAAGTCCTGGGATGAATTAGTTTCTCTGATTGTCTAAACCAGTTGTTTTCACACTTCAAGCCTGACTCATTGGGGCTTTTAAATTCAGTTTAGTAGCATTAAAAAAAAAAACAAAAAAACAAACAGGGCTTCCCTGGTGGCGCAGTGGTTGAGAGTCTGCCTGCCGATGCAGGGGACACGGGTTCGTGCCCCGGTCCGGAAAGATCCCAGATGCCGTGGAGCGGCTAGGCCCGTGAGCTATGGCCGCTGAGCCTGCGCGGCCGGAGCCTGTGCTCCGTAACGGGAGAGGCCACAACAGTGAGAGGCCCGCGTACCGGAAAAACAAACAAACAAACAAACCTCCCCCCAAAAAACCCCAAGAAAGACATAGAAAAAAACCTTTTATTTAAGTAAAGGTTTGTATGCGTGTCTATGTGTATCTGTGTTATGTGCGCATGCATGTGTACGTGTCTGTGTCTATGTGTATATAAAATGGGTCACGGTGTGTTTCTTACTGTAGGTTCCAGAAAGTTTGAAAGCCAGTGGTTTATGCATCTACTTCTCAAAAGGGCGTGTATCTTTTAGTTGGCCCCTGGTGGAATATCAGTGGGCTCACTGAGCAATAGGACAAACAGTACATTTTCTTCAAGTGTTAATTTTACTTAAACATTTTGGTGAAAACAAATGCAAGTTTTGTTAATTTCTCTAACTTTTAACATGTTTTATATGCTTCAACACTATGTTTCTTAGCACTGAAGACTTCTTAACTATTGTGTTTAATTGTGGATTTTTTTAATGGATATAAACCAACCTTCTTTTTCCATGTAAAGCTCTATGTCTCAAATTCTACCTTATTATCAATTTTGCTACCTCTTTGTGTTTGAATATGCCTTTGACTTTCTCCTCAATCTTTGGTGCCATTGTCTGTGGGCATGCCTCTTGTAAATAGCATACAATTGGATTTTTGTTTTTGCACCCAACTGGGAGTCTTCTTTTATTAGAAGGGTTCAGCCTGTTCTCTTTTCGGTGATAACTGGTGTGTTTGGCGTTCCCTTCTGTTACTTGTTATCTTGGTTTCTGTTTTTGGAAAAAGATTTTTTTTTTTTGCCATTTCCTTTTCCTTTGTATCCTTTTTTCTCTTTACTTCATGGTCAGGTATCCATTTCTATTACTGGTTACATTAAAATGTTTTTGAACCTCAAATACTCATTAGCATTATCAATATAGTATTGATTGACTTTTTTACTCCTGTAAAAGATAAGAAAGTGAATGTGCTTTTTTGTCCTAGATTTTAATAAACATAAACTGGGATTTAAAATCAGTAATAATAGTTTTAAAATGTGTATCTATTCTTTAAGGAATTTTTTGACATTTGATTATTTTCTTACTATATCTATAAAGAACAGTCATTTAAAGTCAACTCTAAATTTTCCTAGGTTCATGGTTCATTGCTTCTGCTTTTAAATCATGTCTTCCTCATTCTTGACTTACGTATTTTTATTAATTTCTTGGTCAGATGGAGTATTCCTTTAAGTAATTTTTTTCAGTATGATCTGTGGGTGGCATATTTTTGGAATGCTTTTATTTTTGAGCCTGTGTTTGTGTATGCAGTGAATTCTTGAATGGAGTAAGAATTCTTGGGTCACACTTTTTTTTTTTCACTCAAAATTCTAGACCAGGGGTTGGCAGACATTTTGTCAGGTGCCAGATAATAAATATATAGGCCGTGGGATCTCTGTAACAACAATTCAACTGTGCTGTTGTAATATAAAGTAGACAATATTTATATAGGGTATGGCAATGTTTCAGTAATACTTTATTTACAAAAACAGACAGCAGGCCAGATTTGTCCCTGGGGCTGTAATTTCTTGACCTGTTCCAGACAATTGATCCATTTTCTTGTGGCATTTAGCGCTGTAGATGAGAAGTCTTGTGTCATATCCATTTTTTCCTTAGTAAGAAGCTTGCTTTTTTGCTGCTTGGGTTCTTTAGGAATTTTTATTATCTTTGAAATTTACAAATTTCATACTCATTAATTTTATGAATTCATTGATACTTAGTGGAATTCCCTGGTGGTCCAGTAGTTAGGACTCAGTGCTTTGATATTTATATTACCAAATAAACCAGCAACACTCACCATTCTTTCATTTTTCATGAAGAGATCTACATTTTGAAAAACATACCTAGAAATATCTCTCCCCAAAGCCTTCAAAATACAAGTTATATTTCACTTTGAATCTAAGAAGATTATTTTCTGTGAAGAAAGTATCTGCTCTATTCAGAGACCCAATAAAGAGCCCCTTCAGTGATGACTCATTTTCACATCATAAAATTATAACTGAACTGGCAGATAATTTATTATAACATATTGAAATGGGAGAGAAAAAGTTAATATAAAATACAAACTATTACATATTTTGTCTTCCTCTCTAATCTCTTTTGTTCAATTGAATTGAATACAGTTTCAGTGGAAATTCCTATTTAAGTTTAGAGTGCTTAAAAACAAGCTAGATACTTCATTCTGCATGCAGCACCTTGCTTATTGCTTTTATGTCTCCTGGCACTGCGCTACAAATCACAAAGCATTTAGGGAACATTCAGACCTCACTGAAATCATAAATCAAAAATTCCACAGCACTCCGTACTGACCTTGAATAGCTGATTACTGGGGCAGCTCGGAACACACACACACATACTCTCTGTCTCTGTCTCTCCTCTCTTCCCCTCTTCTCTGTCCCACATACACTTATACCAAAGCTTCAACATGTCTTCTCCTATGTTCTCACTAAATTGTAGGTCTGTGTGTTAACTGGAGATGCCTCTCCAAGTTGAAGAGTTTGAAGACTTCTATGGATTTAAAATTTTGCCTCTTTAGTGCTGGTTCTTAATCTTCTTATTTAGAAACATAATTTTTAGGTTGGACGAGTTACAAGTTTCATAGTTGTGATAGAAGCTTTCATTAGAAAAAGTTCTTAGAACTTTCATTAGGTATGCCCCTCTCCCCACACTTGTTCTAGTTGCTCACTGGTAACTAGGTGTCTTTAATAAATGTGGTTGGAAAACTTCTGTTGGTTTTTCTGACCATCTTACTTTTTTCTACTCATTATACTTTTCACTAATCCACATTAAAAAAACTTAAATATTTCTGAATTTGATGGTTATAACAAGCTTCAAGGGAAAAAGAGACTTAGCTGCAGTATAAATGTAAAAAATTAATAAACAGAAGCCTCAGTTAAATAGTCAGGAGACCGGAAGAGAGGAGCGCTCATGCCCTGGGATGATAGCAGAGCCCAATGGGAAGAATAGACTCCTTTCCTGGCAAGGACTCAGCCAATGAAAGGCATGGACTCTTTGTTTCCTATAGTCCCCCACTTCCAGCTTCCTTTTCCCCTTCCATAAAAGTGTTCTCTTTCCCTTGCCGTGGGGAGACTTGCATGTGGCTCACCATGGTTGCAGACCCCTAATTGCAATTCTCTGCAGATCCTGAATAAACCCATCTTTGCTGGAGAAATATCTGGCAGTCTGTTTATTTTGGGTCACCATAAGAAAAATACATATCAAAATAATGAGTGAAAATGATATTATATATTTGGCATATGTGACATATGGAAATGTACATAAAGAGGCACACAGGAAACCTGTGTCCCTTCACCATTTTAAAAAAGTGGTTTTTTGCTATGCAATCTTACGTCTTTGGAAAGAGCATCTTGATTTTACCCCATTGAGAATGTGGCTTTCTACAATCACCTCAACAGTTAATTGACGATGGGAATCAATCGAGAACTGTACTTCATTTGCATAGTTTGCTAACTTTTACGTTTCTATTGAGTTGGGAGAGTTAGTGAGGAGAGTGGTGATGATATACCTGCACTACCTTGCACAGAAATATTTAACATTGTCTTAAGCTGTTTCCGAGGAGCGGTGAGTTAGACGGAGGCTGGGGAGTGGGGGAAACTGGGGGAAGTAAAATAAATAGTTGATGTACGTGGTTTTGCAGGTTTGCCCTTTTGATACTAAAGGAGTATTTTTTTTTTTTTTTTTTTGCGGTACGCGGGCCTCTCACTGTTGTGGCCTCTCCCGTTGCGGAGCACAGGCTCCGGCCGCGCAGGCTCAGCGGCCATGGCTCACGGGCCCAGCCGCTCCACGGCATGTGGGATCTTCCCGGACCGGGGCACGAACCCGCATCCCCTGCATCGGCAGGCGGACTCTCAACCACTGTGCCACCAGGGAAGCCCAGTATGTTTTTTTAAAAAATAAACTTATTTATTTTTTGGCTGCGTTGGGTCTTTGTTGCTGCGCGCAGGCTTTCTCTAGTTGCGGCGAGCGGGGGCTACTCTTTGTTGTGGTGCGCGGGCTTCTTGTTGCGGTGGCTTCTCTTGTTGCGGAGCACGGGCTCTAGAGCGCAGGCTCAGTAGTTCTGGCACATGGGCTTAGTTGCTCTGTGGCATGTGGGATGTTCCTGGGCCAGTGCTCAAACCCGTTTCCCCTGCATTGGTAGGTGGATTCTTAACCACTGCACCACCAGGGAAGTCCCAGGAGTATGTTTTTATTACCAGAAGTTCTTGCAGAAAAATGTCCTGGCGGTTGTATGCTTGCATTCACATCCCTGTGTATGCACACTCGCTGAATAGATCACATAGCCCCAGAGTGTTGCCACTGCATAGACCCTGCACACCTAGAGTGCAGTGCTTGATATGGCCTGCGTATCTGTTTTATCAAGCTGTCTGTCACCCCACCACATTGTAGACACATCCACATCAGCTCCCCTTTTGTTTTTGGGTTCTGCCCAGATCCTAACTACCGACAAGAGGTTTTTTCATTCTGCTGTATCCAGGACTCTTCCTCAGTGCTCTTTTTAAATGCCATTGGGTAACCTCTGGGAAGTGTAGATTCAGACTCTTCTGTCAAGGTAAATGTTTGGACAATATACCTTACAGGTAAAGCTAATATTTACATAAAGAGACATTCATGAGAGACAACGAAGGGAGAACTTAGAGGCTGAAAGGAAACTGTGGAACTCAAAGCAGTGGTCTTCTAGACCTATGATCAGGGTCTCCCTTGGACAAAAACACAAATCCTTTTATTCATGAGCTCTGCCTATATTCCTTCCACTGTATTTATCCTCAGGCATTAGCCTCTCAAAAGCCATCATAGCTGTCACACAGGCAAAAAGGTGACCCCTGTTCCTTTTCTTTTTAATTAAACTTCTAAAACTTCAAACTGCAGTGATTTTTCCTTCTTCACTCCTCTGAAAGAGGTTTAGGTCTGTCCCATATTGGTGCTTCTGATGGGCTCTGTTAAGAGATTATGTGCCTGAATATTCAGGCCCAGATAGAGAAAGAAGGGAAAAGTTTAAATGTGCTAGTTTATTTTCCTTGATTAGAGATGTAATAAAGTGAGGGGAGCAGGGAGCAAGTGTGTTGTAGGCAACTGCTGGAGAGAACTTTGCCAGTGTATGAAGTTTGTTTTAATTTCCAGTTACAAAATGAATAAGTCACAGGGATGTGGTATACAGCATGGTGATTATAGTTAATAATACTGAACTGTATATTTGAAAATAGGTAGGAGAATGGATCTTAGAAGTTCTCCTCACGAGAAAAAATATTTTGTAACTAAGTATGGTAACAGATATTTTTATAATTAATTTTTATTGGAGTATAGTTGCTTTACAATGTTGTGTTAGTTTCTGCTGTACAGCAAAGTGAATCAGTTATAAGTATACATATGTCCCCTCTTTTTTGGATTTCCTTTCCATTTAGGTCACCACAGACCACTGAATAGAGTTCCCTGTGCTACACAGTAGGTTCTCATTAGTTATCTGTTTTATACATAATAGTGTATATATGTCAATCCCAATCTCCCAACTCATCCCACCCCTCCCTTCTCCCCCAGTATCCGTACTCTACGTCTACGTCTCTATTTCTGCTTTGCAAATAAGTTCATCTGTACCATTTTTCTAGATTCCACATATAAGTGATATTATACGATATTTGTTTTTCTCTTTCTAACTTACTTCACTCTGTATGACAGTCTCTAGGTCCATCCACATCTCTGCAAATGGCACAATTTCGTTCCTTTTTATGGCTGAGTAATGGTGACAGATATTCCCTGGACTTATGGTGGTGACCATCTTGCAGTATATATGAGCATTGAATCATTACATTTTACATCTGAAATGAATACAATGCTATGCCAATTATACCTAAACTTAAAAAAAAAAAGGGTTTGTTTTCTGCATTGTAGTGACAGCCCTAGATTTGAAGGGGCAGAAACTCTATGGCTTGGAGCCTTTGTTAGGAGCTGTGGCTGTACCTACACTTCGCTCAGCACACTGCACCAGGTGTAAGCTGGGATGAGTACCCAGGCATCTTTCTTATTAAATTGACTTTGCACTGGGTGTCCAAGGCCCTAGAAGGGTCAAAGTTCACTTCCTGGATGCTTGCTGCGCAGAGACCTACCATTACATAACATACCTGCTCTTCCTGGCTTGTGACTTGACTGAGGTTCTGCTGTGGTTTCTTCCAGCTGTTCCCAAGTCAGGCTTTTCTTTAATATGTGATTCATTATCATCTTCTTTTTTTCCTAAATTTTACCTTGTAAAAATACCTCAAAGTTTCTGACATAGACATGGCATCCTTTCCTGGTTTCTAATACTAATAGATCTTTTCTCCCAAGTTTATTTTCCTTTGTTCATTTCACTGGAAGAATAGAAAGTCAGTAGGTGTGCTGAGGTCCTTATCTTGAATTTTAAGACTTATTTCTTAATAATGATAATTTGACAAGTTCAGGTTTGTTTCTACTTTGTCTCCTTGTGGTAGAAATTGTGTATCTTTTGCAAATCAAGGTTTTTCTTTGTGAACTGTGGGAGTTATATTACTGATAACATTTTGGATTTATCCATAAAAGTTGCTACAGGATTTTTTTTTATGAACCCCTCCCTTGAAGCAAACAAAAACCATATCACAATATTTGGAAATCTGCGTGGACTGAACAAAATTTTTTTGTGTTTTTTTTTTAACTCTAAGAAACTGTAAGTGCCAGCCATAAAGACATTCTCTATTCCATATGCCTAAAGCCCAAAAGAAGTCAGAATTAGGCAAGTAAAAATCAGAAACGGAGCCCAGTGATCAATTATATAACACTCTGTCCTTTTCTTTTTCTTTCTAAAATGTTTTATTTGCTCAATCATTTATGCAGCACATATTTTCTGAGCCCTCTATGTGCCAGGCTTTGTGCCAGGAATGAGAGTACGAAGTTGGCATAGCCTGAGGGCTGCTTATAAGGGTCAAGTATCTTAGACTCTACTGGAGGAAACACCATAAGGTGTGTAAAGGACTCTGAGAGCTCAGATTCTGGAGACTTAATCGTAGTGGGCACAGAAGGTGAGGCCGCAGTCTCCCAAGGAACTTTATGTTCAGAAGCAGAGATGCTGGTAAATTATGAGTAGCTACCCTTTGAGTGTGTTAGTACATACTAAGCATTATGCTAACTGCTTTTATATATGGACCCTCATTATTCATCCTGACAACAATATTGTCAGTTTCACAGATGAGGAGAATGAGTCTCAGAAAGCCCATTATTTATAGACACACTGCAGTTAAGAGGAAGAGCCAGGAGTTCCTGCCACGGCTGCTTTCCCCAAAGGCACGCTCTTTGTGACACAGCACAGTGCCCTTCCTTGCTGCCATTGTGTGCATGGCTGAGAACAAGAGGAGGGCATGTTGAACCTATCAGTTAGAATTAGGTTTGGCTGTATATGGCAGAAAACCCTAAAGTGACAGTGGGTTACTTGGAAAAGAAGTCTGGGAGTAGTGTTAGAAGTCTGTGGCTGCCGTGGAAGCCCCACGGTCATCAGGGACAAGTCTTGTTTCATCTGCCACATGGTCCGGCATGGCATCTCAAGCTTTTGCTGTCAACTCTGCATTCCAGGCACCAGGAGGAAAAAGAGGGTGGTGTGGGAAAAAGAGCACCCCTTGTGTCATCAACCCCATTTGTTAGAGCTTGGGCACGAGGCCGTATGTGGCTGCCAAGGAAGCTGAGAAATACAGTCTTACAGTGGGATTCATGGCCTCCTGAATAAAGTCCTAGTTCTGCAACTAAGGAGGAAGGGGAGAATGGATGTTTAGGTGGGCCCCCAGCAACCTGTACCATGCTCAGCCCGAGGCAGGTTGTGACTCGGTTGGTTGTCATGGGCTGACCCGAGGCTGGAGGAGCCTGGCAGGTCCACATCACAGAGGGTGTTGTATGTCATACCTAAGGGGTTGAACTTTATTCTGTCGGTGCTGGGGAGTTGTTGAAGGACTTCAATCAGGGTAGTGACATGACCAGTTCTGTGTTTCGGAAAGCTTGCTCTGCCAGCTGTAAGGAGGACAGGCTGGGGAGATGAAGGCCAAAGGAGTGAGGCATCAGATGGAATCTGACGGAATAGAATTGATAAGAAATGATGACCACCTGATTGAAGAGGAGGGGTACATACAGGTACAGGCGGGATGTAGAGCCTGCTGGCCTTGGTGACTGACCATCTGAGGACCTTGAGGGACAGTCTGGCTTTGCCATCTGCGTGTGAGGCTATTAACTGAGGCAGGGGGAATGCAGGAGGGAGAGCAGGTTTGGTGGGGTTCAGGGAGCAGGTAATGAATCCCAGTTGAGGTTTCTCTGAGGCCTCAGGGAGTTTCTGGGAGATAGCTATTTGGATGTATAGATCTGGAGGTTAGGAAACAGGAGATACTGATTCAGGAGTCATCAGAGTATGGTTATGGGGTGAATCCTGAGATTACAGACAGGAGCCTGGTAGCTAGAAGATGAGGCTATGACAAATAGGGCCAGACTAATATTAATTCCCCATTCTAGATGAGTTTTCTAGGTCACATGATTTTGAAATTATTTCTTAGACTAGGATAATTGTAAAAGTGGAGAGAAACTGTAAATATAAATTTGGGAAGGGTTAGCTGAAAGGAGAAAACAGCAATCCTTAAGTATATGGAAATGGGTATGAATTATGGGCTAGAATTAAGAGACTACAGTTAAAGGTAGTTTTTTTTTGGTACCTCTGCTTTTGCTGTAGAAAGGGAAGGATAAAATGATAGAGGGATCGGGACTTCCCTGGTGGCACAAGTGGTTAAGAATCCGCCTGCCAATGCAGGGGACATGGATTCGATCCCTGGTCCAGGAAGATCCCACATGCTGAGGAGCAACTAAGCCCGTGCACAACAAATACTGAGCCTGCACTCTAGAGCCAGCGAGCCACAACTACTGAGCCCACGTGCCGCAACTACTGAAGCCCGTGTGCTCTGCAACAAGAGAAGCCACCGCAGTGAGAATCCTGCCCACCGCAACAAAGAGTAGCCCCCGCTTGCCACAACTAGAGAAAGCCCGCGTGCAGCAACAAAGACCCAACAGAGCCAGAAAAAAAAAAAAAGAGTGGGGTTTTAGTCTCAGATGGAGCTGGGTTTGTTTACCAGTCCTGTTGTGTACTAGCCAAATGGACATGAGTAAACCCCCTCTTCTTTCTAAGTCTCTATTCCTTCATTTGAAAATGGGTATCTGTTTCACTGCATTGTTATGAAGACGAAATAAAATTTGTATAAAGCTTTTAGTACAATGCCTAGTACATAGTGCTTGATGATGAGGAGGATCACTACTCTTTTACATGAAATAGCGATTTCAGTCCTGATTGTAACGATCACTGGGGCTGGTATGCGCCCAGAGTGCTCTGGGGACCCAGGACAGGGTTCTCTTTGCCCGGAAGTGTTTGGGAAGAGAAGTACTCTCTGAGCCGAGTCTTTAAGTGTGAATAGTCGTTTGTTATGAGGTTTTATTGGGAGGAAATATATCCCTTTTAATAAGTTTCTCAAAAAAGTGCATTGCCACAGGAAACCTGACTAGTATATTGAAAGTGTACTCAATGTATAAATAGATTGAAAAAGTTGGTTAACAGTCTCTGAAGAAATTCATTTGGGTCATCTTATGAGCCCTACTGCTTGAATTTTTTCAACCTTAGAAATATCTTAGTTTTGATTTATCAATGTTTCTGGTTTTGTTTTGAAGAATTAATCAAAAGAGTAATCCTCAATTTTATTTTAATTTCCTCCTTCAGAAAATTAACAGTGGTTAATATATGTTCATTATGGAAAATGTCAAAATATATAATAAGCTTTTGTATGTTTTTTTATTGAAGTATAGTTGATTTACAATATTATATTGGTTTCAGGTACACAGCATTGTGAATCAGTATTTTTATAGATTATACTCTATGAAAAGTTATTACAAGATAATGGCTATAATCCCCTGTGTTATATAAAATATTCTGTTGCTTATCTATTTTATACGTAGTAGTTTGTATGTCTTAATCCCATACCCCTAATTTGCCCCTCCCCCCTTTCCATTCCCCTTTGGTAACTACAAGTTTGTTTTCTATATCTGGAATCTGTTTCTGTTTTGCACATACATTCATTTGTATTATCTTTTGGATCCCATGTATGAGTGACATTATATAATATTTGTCTTTCTCTGACTTATTTCACTAAGCATAATGTTCTCTAGGTCCATCCACGTTGCTGCAAATGGCAGAATTTCATTCCTTTTTATGGCTGAGTAATATTCCATTATATATATATATAGATACACACACACATGCACACACACACACACACACACACCCCACATCTTCTTTATCCATTCATCTGTTGATGGACACTTGGGTTGCTTCCATATCTTGGCTATTGTAAATGTGCTGCTATGAATATTGGTGTGCATATATCTTTTCAAATTAGTGTTTTCATTTTTTCTGGATCTATACCCAGGAGTGGAGCTGGATCGTATGGTAGCTCTATTTTTAGTTTTTCGAGAAACCTCCATACTGTTTTCCCTAGTGGCTGTACCAATTTACATTCCCACCAACAGTGTACAAAGGTTCTCTTTTCTCTATATGTTCTTTAACCCTTCCTAATTTGTCTTTTTTTTTTTTGTATTCATCATTTTCTTTCTGGTTGGTAACAATTATTTATATATTAAATTTAATCATTAGTCTGTCATGTATGCTGCAAATATTTTTATCCATTTTATTATTTTCTTTTTAATTTTGTATATGTTTTTATTTTGGGGGGATACAGATATTTTAAAATTTTATTAGTGAAATCTGTCAGTCTTTTCCTTTACTATCTTTACCTTTGGCTTCTTTATAGGGAATCTTTATTCTTGAGAATCTGTAAATTTTCATTTTATCCTATTATTTCATGTTTTTTAATATTAAAGCCTTAATCCTTTTTGAATGTGCATTAATGTATAGAGAAGGAACCTAACTTTTTATTAAAAACTAGCCAGGTGTCCTAACACCATTTAGTGAATAATATACCCCTTCCTTGCTGGTATGAAATGGCACCATTTTCATGTATAAATTCTTGTATATGTTTGGGTCTGGTTTTGGACATTTTAGTTCTTTTCCAGTGATCTGTTTGCTTATTCTGGCACTAGTGCTATGGTATTTTGATTAGCATAGCCGTATAAAGGTTGTTTAATGTATTTTAATACCTGGTAGAATAAGTCCTGCCCCATTATTCTTATTTAAAAAAAACTTAGCTGACTATTCTTAACATTCATTTTTGAGATTAACTTTAAAATTATTTTGTCAGTTTCTCCCCTCAGATCCTCTAGAGACCTTGGTTGGAATTGTGTCAGATTTTTAGATTAGTTTGGGGAAAATGGATTTCATTACATCAGCCTTCTCCTGGAATATGGCATGCTTCCCTAATCAAGGCTTTTTCTTTGCTCCTTTATAGATGTTTTTGCTTTTTTTTTTTTTTTTTTTGCGGTACACGGGCCTCTCACTGTTGTGGCCTCTCCCATTGTGGAACACAGGCTCCGGACACGCAGACTCAGTGGCCATGGCACACAGACCCAGCCGCTCCGCAGCATGTGGGATCTTCCCAGACTGGGGCACGAACCCGTGTCCCCTGCATCGGCAGGCGGACTCTCAACCACTGCGCCACCAGGGAAGCCCTGTTTTTGCTTTTAATCATGTTGTTTCTGCACATTTCTTGATAAGTGTATTCCTAATCAATTAATATTTGTTGTTGTGAATGGAATTTTTTTCCATTATATATATTTTTTAATTTTTAAATTTTATTTTATTTATTTTTTTAAACAGCAGGTTCTTATTAGTCATCAGTTGTATACACATCAGTGTATACATGTCAATCCCAATTGCTCAATTCATCACACCACCACCAACCCCCTGCCACTTTCCCCCCTTGGTGTCCATACGTTTGTTCTCTACATCTGTGTCTCAATTTCTGCCCTGCAAACCAGTTCATCTGTACCATTTTTCTATGTCCCACATATATGTGTTAATATACGATATTTGTTTTTCTCTTTCTGACTTACTTCACTCTGTATGACAGTCTCTAGATCCATCCACGTCTCTACAAATGACCCAATTTCGTTCCTTTTTATGGCTGAGTAATATTCCATTGTATATATGTACCACATCTTCTTTATCCATTCGTCTGTCGATGGGCATTTAGGTTGCTTCCATGCCCTGGCTATTGTAAATAGTGCTGCAGTGAACATTGGGGTGAATGTGTCTTTTTGAATTATGGTTTTCTCTGGGTATATGCCCAGGAGTGGGATTGCTGGGTCATATGGTAATTCTATTTTTAGTTTTTTAAGGAACCTCCATCCTGTTCTCCATAGTGGCTGTATCAAGTTACATTCCCACCAACAGTGCAAGAGGGTTCCCTTTTCTCCACACCCTCTCCAGCATTTGTTGTTTGTAGATTTTCTGATGATGCCCATTCTAACTGGTGTGAGGTGATACCTCATTGTAGTTTTGATTTGCAGTTCTCTAATAATTAGTGAAGGTGAGCAGCTTTTCATGTGCTTCTTGGCCATCTGTATGTTTTCTTTGGAGAAATGTCTATATAGGTCTTCTGCCCATTTTTGGATTGGATTTTTTTTTTAATATTGAGCTGCATGAGCTGTTTATATATTTTTGAGATTAACCTTTTGTCTGTTGATTCATTTGCAAATATTTTCTCCCATTCTGAGGGTTGTCTTTTCGTCTTGTTTATGGTTTCCTTTGCTGTGCAAAAGCTCTGAAGTTTCACTAGGTCCCATTTGCTTATTTTTGTTTTTATTTCCATTACTCTAGGAGGTGGATCAAAAAAGATCTTGCTGTGATTTATGTCAAAGAGTGTTCTTCCTATGTTTTCCTCTAAGAGTTTTAGAGTGTCTGGTCTTACATTTAGGTCTTTAATCCATTTTTGAGTTTATTTTTGTGTATGGTGTTAGGGAGTGTTCTGATTTCATTCTTTTACACGTAGCTGTCCAGTTTTCCCAGCACCACTAATTGAAGAGACTGTCTTTTCTCCACTGTATATCCTTGCCTCCTTTGTCATAGATTAGTTGACCATAGGCATGTGGGTTTATTTCTGGGTTTTCTATCTTGTTCCATTGATCTGTATTTCTGTTTTTGTGCCAGTACCATACTGTCTTGATTACTGTAGCTTTGTAGTGTAGTCTGAAGTCAGGGAGTCTGATTCCTCCAGCTCCGCTTTTTTCCCTCAAGACTGCTTTGGCGATTTGGGGTCTTTTGTGTCTCCATACAGATTTTAAGATTTTTTGCTCTAGTTCTGTAAAAAAATGCCATTGGTAATTTGATAGGGATTGCATTGAATCTGTAGATTGCTTTGAGTAGTAGAGTCGTTTTCACAATGTTGATTCTTCCCATCCAAGAACATGGTATATCTGTCCATCTGTTGGTATCATCTTTAATTTCTTTCATCAGTGTCTTATAGTTTTCTGCATACAAGTCTTTTGTCTCCCTCGGTAGGTTTATTCCTAGGTATTTTATCCTTTTTGTTTCAATGGTAAATGGGGGTGTTTCCTTAATTTCTCTTTCAGATTTTTCATCATTAGTGTATAGGAATGCAAGAGATTTCTGTGCATTAATTTTGTATCCTGCAACTTTACCAAATTCATTGATTAGCTGTAGTAGTTTTCTGGTGGCATCTTTAGGATCCTTTATGTATAGCATCATGTCATCTGCAAACAGTGACAGTTTTACTTATTCTTTTCCAATTGGTATTCCTTTTATTTCTTTTTCTTCTCTGATTGCCATGGCTAGGACTTCCAAAACTATGTTGAATAAGAGTGGTGAGAGTGGACACCCTTGTCTTGTTCCTGATCTTAGAGGAAATGCTTTCAGTTTTCACCATTGAGAATGATGTTTGCTGTGGGTTTGTCATATATGGCCTTTATGATGTTGAGGTAGTTTCCCTCTATGCCCACTTTCTGGAGAGTTTTTATCATAAATGGGTGTTGTATTTTGTCAAAAGCTTTTTCTGCATCTATTGAGATGATCATATGGGTTTTATTCTTCAATTTGTTAATATGGTGTATCACATTGATTGATTTGCGTATATTGAAGAATCCTTGCATCCCTGGGATAAATCCCACTTGATCATGGTATATGATCCTTTTAATGTGTTGTTAGATTCTGTTTGCTAGTGTTTTGTTGAGGATTTTTGCATCTATATTCATCAGTGATATTGGTCTGTAATTTTCTTCTTTTGTAGTATCTTTGTCTAGTTTTGGTATCAGAGTGATGGTGGCCTCGTAGAATGAGTTTGGGAGTGTTCCTTCCTCTGCAACTTTTTGGAACAGTTTGAGAAGGGTGGGTTTTAGCTCTTCTCTAAATGTTTGATAGAATTCACCTGTGAAGCCATCTGGTCCTGGACTTTTGTTTGTTGGAGGATTTTTAATCACAGTTTCAATTTCATTACTTGTGACTGGTCTATTCATATTTTCTATTTCTTCCTGGTTCAGTCTTGGAAGGTTATACCTTTCTAAGAATTTGTCCATTTTATTGGCATAGAGTTGCTTGTAGTAGTCTCTTGGGATGCTTTGTATTTCTGCAGTGTCTGTTGTAACTTCTCCTTTTTCATTTCTAATTTTATTGATTTGAGTCCTCTCCCTCTTTTTCTTGATGAGTCTGGCTAATGGTTTATCAATTTTGTTTATCTTCTCAAAGAACCAACTTTTAGTTTTATTGATCTTTGCTATTGTTTTCTTTGTTTCTATTTCATTTATTTCTGCTCTGATCTTTATGATTTCTTTCCTTCTACTAACTTTGGGTTTTGTTTGTTCTTTTTTCTGTAGTTCCTTTAGGTGTAAGGTTAGAGTGTTTATTTGAGATTTTTCTTGTTTCTTGAGGTAGGCCTGTATAGCTATAAACTTCACTCTTAGAACTGCTTTTGCTGCATCCCATAGGTTTTGGATCTTCACGTTTTCATTGTCATTTGTCTCTAGGTATTTTTTGATTTCCTCTTTGATTTCTTCAGTGATCTCTTGGTTATTTAGTAACGTATTGTTTATCCTCCATGTGTTTGTGTGTTTTTTACGTTTTTTTCTGTGTAGTTGATTTCTAATTTCATAGCGTTGTGGTCAGAAAAGATGCTTGATATGATTTCAATTTTCTTAAAGGTACTGAGGCTTGACTTGTCACCCAAGATATGATCTAGCCTGGAGAATGTTCCATACGCACTTGATAAGAAAGTGTAATCTGCTATTTTTGGATGGAATGTCCTATAAATATCAATTAAATCTATCTGGCCTATTGTGTCATTTAAAGCTTCTGTTTCCATATTTATTTTCATTTTGGATGATCTGTCCATTGGTGTAAGTGAGGTGTTAAAGTCCCCCACTATTATTGTGTTACTGTCGATTTCCTCTTTTATAGCTGTTAGCAGTTGCCTTATGTATTGAGGTGCTCCTATGTTGGGTGCATATATATTTATAATTGTTATATCTTCTTCTTGGATTGATCCCTTGATCATTATGTAGTGTCCTTCCTTGCCTCTTGTAACATTCTTTATTTTAATGTCCATTTTACCTGATATGAGTATTGCTATTCCAGCTTTCTTTTGATTTCCATTTGCATGGAATATCTTTTTCCATCCCCTCACTTTCAGTCTGTATGTGTCCCTAGGTCTGAAGTGGGTCTCTTGTAGACAGCATATATATGGGTCTTGTTTTTGTATCCATTCAGCAAGCCTGTGTCTTTTGGTTGGAGCATTTAATCCATTCACGTTTAAGGTAATTATCGATATGTATGTTCCTATGACCATTTTCTTAATTGTTTTGGGTTTGTTTTTGTAGGTCCTTTTCTTCTCTTGTGTTTCCCACTCAGAGGAGTTCCTTTAGCATTTGTTGTAAAGCTGGTTTGGTGGTGCTGAATTCTCTTAGCTTTTGCTTGTCTGTAAATCTTTTGATTTGTCCATCGAATCTGAATGAGATCCTTGCCAGATAGAGTAATCTTGGTTGTAGGTTCTTCTCTTTCATCACTTTAAGTATATCATGCCACTCCCTTCTGGCTTGTAGAGTTTCTGCTGAGAAATCAGCTGTTAACCTTATGGGAGTTCCCTTGTATATTATTTGTCCTTTTTCCCTTGCTGCTTTGAATAATTTTTCTTTGTCTTGAATTTTTGCCGATTTGATTACTATGTGTCTCAGTGTGTTTCTCCTTGGGTTTATCCTGTATGGGACTCTCTGCACTTTCTGGACTTGTGTGGCTATTTCCTTTCCCATGTTAGGAAAGTTTTCTACTATAATCTCTTCAAATATTTTCTCTGGTCCTTTCTCTCTCTCTTCTCCTTCTGGGACCCCTATAATGTGAATGTTGTTGCATTTAATGTTGTCCCAGAGGTCTCTTAGGCTGTCTTCATTTCTTTTCATTCTTTTTTCTTTATTCTGTTCCACAGCAATGAATTCCGCCATTCTGTCTTCTGGGTCACTTATCCGTTCTCCTGCCTCAGTTATTCTGTTATTGATTCCTTCTCGTGTAGTTTTCATTTCAGTTATTTTATTGTTCATCTCTCTTTGTTTGTTCTTTAATTCTTCTAGGTCTTTGTTAAACATTTCTTGCATCTTCTCGATCTTTGCCTCCATTCTTTTTCCGAGGTCCTAGATCATCTTCACTATGAATTTTCTGAATTCTTTTTCTGGAAGGTTGCCTATCTCCACTTCATTTAGTTGTTTTTCTGGGGTTTTATCTTGTTCCTGCATCTGGTACATAGCCCTCTGCCTTTTCATCTTGTCTATCTTTCTGTGAATGTGGTTTTTGTTCCACAGGCTGCAGGATTGTAGTTCTTCTTGCTTCTGCTCTCTGCCTTCTGGTGGATGAGGCTATCTAAGAGGCTTGTGCAAGTTCCCTGATGGGAGGGACTGGTGGTTGGTAGAGCTGACTGATGCTCTGGTGGTCAGTGCTCAGTAAAACTTTAATCTGCTTCACTGCTGATGGGTGGGGCTGGGTTCTCTCCCTGTTGGTTGTTTGGCCTGAGGCAATCCAACACTGGAGCCTACCTGGGCTCTTTGGTGGGGCAAATGGCAGACTCTGGGAGGGCTCACGCCAAGGAGTACTTCCCAGAACTTCTGTTTCCAGTGTCCTTGTCCTCACGGTGAGCCACAGCCACCCCCCGCCTCTGCAGGAGATCCTCCAACACTAGCAGGTGGGTCTGGTTCAGTCTCTTATGGGGTCACTGCTCCTTCCTCTGGGTCCCAGTGTGCACACACTACTTTGTGTGTGCCCTTGAAGAGTGGAGTCTCTGTTTCCCCCAGTCCTGTCGAAGTCCTGCAATCAAATCCCACTAGCCTTCAAAGTCTGTTTCTCTAGGAATTCTTCCTCCCATTGCCAGACCCCCAGGTTGGGAAGCCTGACGTGGGGCTCAGAACTTTCACTCCAGCAGGTGGACTTCTCTGGTATAAGTGTTCTCCAGTCTGTGAGTCACCCACCCAGCAGTTATGGGATTTGATTTTACTGTGATTGCGCCCCTCCTACCGTCTCACTGTGGCTTCTCTTTTGTCTTTGGATGTGGGGTATCTTTTTTTGTGAGTTCCAGTGTCTTCCTGTTGATGATTGTCCTGCAGCTAGTTATGATTCTGGTGTTCTTGCAAGAGGGAGTGAGAACGCGTCCTTCTACTCCGCCATCTTGATTCAGGGCCCCCCCATGATGAAACTTTTTAAAAAGACCTTTTGGGAGGTCTGAGTTCTTCTGCCTGCACTCAATAGGTGTTCTGCAGGGGTTGTTCCACATGTAGATGTATTTCTCATGTATTTGTGGGAAGGAAGGTGATCTCCACGTCTTACTCTTCCGCCATCTTGAAGCTCCTCCTCCATTATATTTTCAAGTTGGTTATTTTTGTCATATAGGAAGGCTTAGGAACATAGGCTCAAATTTCCAAATGGTTCTATTTGAACCAGACTTCTGGTCCCAGAAGTCTCTGAAGTAATTTTATTTATTTTTTTTTTGAAGTAATTTTAAAGTTATTTCCTTCAAAATTTTAAGTTCTATAAAATGAAATTTTAGAAAACTTAATTTCATAAGAAACTTGCATCTTTGATAACATGTTTTCAAAGTGAGGTATCTAAGACTAGGTTTTTAAAGGCTGCTGTGTTTTGGATGGGCTGAGTAGTTTCACCAATTTCCAGCAGATGTCAGTGTTTTATAAATTTATTAGTCTGAGGTGGAGGTTTTGTCTCCAGTCTCCCACATTTATATATTCTTTAGTCATTTAATTAGCATACTGGGGATTATTTGAACTGGAAGAGATTTTGGAGATCATTTAAGTCTGTCCTTTGATTTTGCAGAAGAAAGAACAGGTGTAGTAGATGGGAAATGACCTGTCCAAGGTCACACAGTCACACAGAGTGAGGCCGAAACTCAGGTGTTCCTGTTTCTGAAACACCCTCTCTCTGAAAGACTGGTAAAAGATAGTCACCAAAACCACAGAGAAGAAAATGTGTAGAGTCCAGTATAGAAGCTGTATTTGGGAGAAAGGGAAGCAGATGCTCTTCCATTTGTTTGGGTAGGTAAATAGTAAAAAATTTGTATGAACAAGATGTTAGATTCTTAGATTATAATAATAATTGGGTGAAATGAACAGAAAACAGTTGGCTTTTGTTACCTGAATGTAGAATTATTGGATGTGAAAGTGACCTTTGATAGAATGTCCTGTTCTTCATACTGTAGATATAACATCAGAACTTGTATACGGCCAATGGAATAACTCCCTGCCCACTCTCTGCACAGACTATTTGGTTATGTTTAAGAGAAATGATATAAATCATTCAGTACCCCCTGTGTCAGAAAATATTATCCAAGAATCTATAATCTTTTCCAGTAAATACAGCAAGTAATAGAAAAATGTTTTTTTATTCTGTCTTATGAGAATTCAGGGTAAAGAAACGAGGGTAACACTTAAGGGCAGCTTTAGACAAAGTTATGAAGTGGGCAAGTGACAGTTTCAGAGAAATAGCCTTCCTTTAATCAGCTGACTCTTCCCTGTCAACATCTGCTTATAGAAAAAATATGGGCCATTTAATCTTCATCGCAGAGGTGGAAGCTTCCAGGATACATATGCTAAGCACCTACCCCTCTGACATCAGCGCTCACTGGATTTTGGAGGAGTGAGAGCCCATGTGGATTGGTGTGAAGGTGAAGGAAGTACACATGGGCTGAGTCTTAAAGATGGGGTGGGACTTACATAAAGTATGGAGACTCGAAACGTGGGACAAGCCTGTGAAGGCTAGAAAGTGAATCTATCAGGACACCTGGTGAAAAGGTGATTATGTTTAGAGTTTAAGGTCAATGAAACGAAGGTAAGATTGAGGGTAGATTTGGCTTTAGACTTTTTTTTTTAAAATTTTATTGGAGTATAGTTGATTTACAATGTTGTGTTAGAGGTGTGTAGCAAAGTGATTCAGTTATATGTATACATATATTCATTCTTTTTTAGATTCTTTTCTCATATAGGACATCACAGAATATTGAGTAGAGTTTCCTGTGCCATACAGTAGGTCTTTGTTGATTATCTGTCAGATATAGTAGTGTGTGTGTTCATTCCAAGCTTCTGATTTATCCCTCCCCCTCCAACGTTTCCCCTGTGGTAACCATAAGTGTGTTTTTGATATCTGTAAGTCTGTTTCTGTTTTGTAAATAAGTTCATTTGTAACATTAAAAAAAATTAGATATCACATATGAGAGATAATCATATGATATTTGTCTTTCTCTGTCTGACTTACTTCACTTAGTATGATAATCTCTAGGTCTATCCATGTTGCTGCAGATGGCATTATTTCATTTTTTCATGGCTGAGTAATATTCCATTGTATCTAAGTACCACATCTTCTTTATGCATTCATCTGTCAATGGACACTTAGGTTGCTGCCATGTCTTGGCTAGTGTAAATAGTGCTGCAATGAACATTGGGTGCATTTATCTCTTCGGATTATGGTTTTCTCCAGATACGTGCCCAGGAGTGGGATTGCTGGATCATATGGTAGTTCCATTTTTGGTTTTTTAAGAAACCTCCATACTGTTCTCCATAGTGGTTGTATCATGGTTTTAGACTTTCTGGGGTGGAAGTCACAGTATGTGATGCTTTTCTAAAGATTTATTGTTTTGAAATAATAAGTTGAAAAAAATAGTACAGAGAGGTCCTAAGTAGCCTTCACCCATTTTCCCTCGATAATAACCTCTTACACAAGTGTAGTACAAGGTCGAAAATGGGACATTGACTTTGTACCATCTACCAACCTTATTCAGGTTTCAACATCTACTCATTTATATGTTTGTGTGTGCATATTTCTATGCAGTTTTGTCACATGTATAGATTTGTGTAACCACTACAACAGTCAAAATACAGAACAGTTTCTTGACTACAAAGGAACGTATTTGTTTTACCCTTTCTAAAGATTTTTAAAAGCTTCGAAGGAAATCCAATTTGCTATTGGCTAGGGAGGGCTAGAACTGTGGTGTCCAGAGTCCTGGGTCTCGTTTGCAGCCCAGAGATATGGCTGACAAGGGTCCTCTCAGGAGTCCCTTCTGACATATTGCTGGTAGTGTGTAGGAAGAGCGGGCAGTTTTGTAATAAATTTTATAAGGAATGAAACCGCTTAACTAGTAGAGTTTTTTTAAGTGGCAGAAAAGATCTATTTGCTTTCTCCCCTGTAATCTTGAAGATACTGCCTACTTGTTCTCTGTGATTTCCCCACCTGCCAGTGGAGTTCTGATTTTCCTGAAGACTCAGCCTGGCTCTCTGAAGCCGCTGGTCTTTCCTTTGTTTTCCTCTTAACCATCTTTAAGTGTATAAGTTCAGTAGTGTTAAGTATATTCACATTGTTGTAAAACAGATCTCCAGAACCTTTTCATCTTGCAAAACTGAAACTGTGTCCATTAAACAATCCCCCTTTCCCCCTCCCACCTGCCCCTGGTAACCCCCGTTCTACTTTCTGTTTCTATGAATTTGACTATTTTAGTTACCTCATATAAGTGGAATCATTTAGCATTTGCTTTTTTGTGACTGGCTTAATTTATTTATTGATTGTGTCACACAGATATACAGGGAATTGTCCTTCAAATTCTCAGAATCACTAAGCTTTGAATCTAAAGAGATCTGGGAAATTGAAGGTTTCCGTCTATCCATTTTACAGATGAGAAAAATCAGACAACCGGGGGTTGCCTGAGGTTAGTGAAAAATCATAGGAAGTTCTATAATTTCTTCTCAGCCTTTTTGAACTTTTTAAGGTCCATCTGATTATGAACAACAGTGAAAGTATCCCAAACCTCAGAGCCAAAGTAAACATTTAGAAAATGCCATTTGGATAAAGCTACTGCTGCTGTTGATCTATTTTCTGCAAAGCATTTTTGCATATCTGCAATAAAGACATTTTAATTCTTTTTTTCCAGTAAGATTTATTTGGTCGATGTCTGCAAAGATAGGATAAGCTGGAATATAGTTTTGTTTTGTTTTCTTTTCTTTTTTAACGTATGGTAGATGCTCCAAAGAAGGCCTTTGCAAACTTTTTCTGTAAAAGGCCAGATAGTAAATATTTGGCGCTGTATGTGCCAAACAATGTCTGTTGCAACCATTCAGCTCTGCTTTTTTAGTGTGAAAGCAGAGCATGGCTGTGTTCCATTGAAACTTTATTTACAAAAGTAGGCAGCAAGCCAGATTTGGCCCATAGGTCATAGTTTTCCAGCCCCTATAGTAAAGTATTGGGACCTTCACTTTCACATTTTGGGTCTTTAGCGTCTAACTTGCTCTCTCATATAGGAGACAGTTGTAGTTGTTTATGGTGATGGTGATGATTTAGAAAATAATGTGAATCAAATTATCATTTCCTACTGACATAATTTTAGTTATTTCCTATATATCTTGCTAGCCTTATGATAGAATAAAAAGCACTTAAGGAAATAACTTTTTAAAAAAAAATAAATTTATTTATTTATTTTTGGCTGCATTGGGTCTTCGTTGCTGCGTGCGGGCTTTCACTAGTTGCAGCGAGCGGGGGCTACTTTTCATTGCAGTGCATGGGCTTCTCATTGAGGTGGCTTCTCTTGTTGCGGAGCATGGGCTCTAGGTGCACGGGCTTCAGTAGTTGCAGCATGCAGGCTCAGTAGTTGTGGCAGGTGGGCTCTAGAGCGCAGGATCAGTAGTTGTGGCACACAGGCTTAGTTGCTCCACAGCATGTGGGATCTTCCTGGATCAGGGCTCGAACCCATGTCCCCTGCATTAGCAGGCAGATTCCTAACCACTGCACCACCAGGGAAGTCCCAACAGCTTCTTTTCAAAGGTTGTTTGTAAAGGGAAAGGCCATTTGTAACAGGCGGGATCCTTTCCATGACATCTATTTCAGAGACTTCGTGTTTCAGAGAGTCCTCGTGGCCCCCTGCTCTGCTCAGGGCTCGGGCACTCACTTGTGGATATCTCTGGCCTGCACACAGTTGGCAATAGAGAGTCTACCCACCATTACAGGTGGTTTGGGCTAATTGGAAATCTACGTACCATAACTCTGTTGGAGTATTAGTGCTGGGACTGTTTTGATTATTCAACAAGAACTAACTTTCAGAGTTCACAGAAAGAGAACAGGTATTATTCATACCCTAAGTATAATAACAGCTAACACTTATTGAACATTTACTAGAGCTTTTACATACCTGCCTTTATTTATTTATTTAGTCACTCTATCAAAGTAGGTAGTCGTATTATTTCCATCTTAAGGAGAAGAAACTGAGAATTAAGAGAGAGTAAGTAACTTGATTAATGTTTCTTAGCTAGTAAGTGGTAGTTAGGGGATTCAAACCCAGGCAGTCTCTCTAGAAGCCGGCACACTCAGTTGCTGTGCTATATAGCCTCCAAGGCTCTTGTCCTTGAAACACTAGAAGGCTCATGTTTTAAAAGGTTTTAGCAGAATTTGGTTATATAGGCACATGGTAAAAAATATAAACTGTCCAAAGGATAGAGTGAAAGTGTAAAGTGTCCTTCCCACCCAAGTAAGTCGTCCTGTTCCCTGATTCCTTTCTCCAGAGCCAACCACTGTTGCTGGTTTTTTTTCGGATCCTTCCTGAGATATTCTTATAGGGGTTTACCAATGTTTATTATAGGTAAAAGGGTGATCAGTCTTTATAATCCATCTTAGCTCAAATTCTGTCCTGTTGTCCTCAATATTTTTCAGGGCTCTCTGGGTTAGGAGGAGGAGAATGTCGTTGGTAAGATACTCAACAGCTAAGTCACCAAATACCATTCATGTTTCTTATTTCTTTGCTCTCAGCTTTACCTAGAAGAATCTAAATTCCTATCATCTCCTACTTCCTTCATTTAAACACATAGTCAGTGTTTGCAGGGTTTACAAGCTTGAACTTGGAAACACTTAGATTTTAAATATAAGACACACAGAGATTGTCTTACGTTCTGAATACCTCATTAGCTGATTAGTGGAGTGACATGTCATACCTGGGGATCCTAGGGGAACGGATGCCTCACATGGTGTTGGGTGCTTGTCCCAGTGCCCTTGTGACAAATACAGTCCCTGTATTTTGACATGAATGTTAGGACCTGTGCTAAAAGAAAGGATCTTATAATAACAACACAGAAATATCAATCATATGATAATCATATCTTTAATAGATGGTTTTTACTATAGTGTATTTGATTCTATATGGAGATTTCCAAGTGGGCAGAATACATTGTGACCAAACATAGCAGAAAGAGTGGAGGTGCATTTACAATGAGATTTTTAAAAATAGCTGTCTGCGTTAGGTGGTTTCATTGAATACTCTTTAAGAGCATTACGGATTTGCAGGGAAATACATTTTTTGAAAACCCAATTTTTATATATAATCAGAACTTGAGTATATTTTATGACTATGAGCACATAAGTGGTTTTGTTTACTAGCTTGTATGCTCTCTACTGTTTTACTATGAAGAGTGTGTTGACTTAAAACAAAATGCACAATGTGAGAGTTGCGAGTTAAGTTGTATTTGGGGCAAAATGAGGACTGCAGCCCAGGAGACAGCATCTCAGATAGCTCTTAGAAACTGCTCCGAGGGGGCGAGGGAGGAGCCAGGATATATAGGAATTTTTCAACAAAAGGCAGATAGTCGGGAATGTCAAAAGATTATTGTTAAACAAAGAAAACCAGATATCTCAAGTTGAGGAAATTAGCACTTTTCTATGTATGGGAAGATGCAAGAGTCTGGGCTCACTGAAATCATTCCTTTGATGTGCACCTCAGCTATCTGGGGGCTGTATCCTGTGTTTTCACATCCTGAGTTTCCTCAGGGCTCACTGCAGGGAGTGGCTGCAGTCTGATGGCTGCTAGATGGCGGGTATTCTTTTCAGCCCTGAGTTTTCTCAGGGCTCACCAGCTCACGCTGGAGGGCTGCAATCATCGGTGACTGGTGACATCCTTTGTTTATTGATATGGCAGGAAATATTCCATTTATAAATTTTCCATTTATCAAGTGATTCAAGGGGGTCGTGCTTCAATCTGTTCTTTCCGAGGCAGGCATTAATGAGTTCAAAGCATATGGTATTGATTTTTGAGAGTTCTACCATAAGAGCTATTAAGAATTATTGATTCTGCATTTTATTTTAGGGTTTCAGCTTCTTCATGTTTGAGCAGCCTGTTTAATGGAAGCGCCCATGTCTCTACATGGCCTAAGGAGTGTGCATGCAGCAATTGATTAAGTTGACATTTGGTATTAATAGCTTAGAGACTCTTTACAGCGTACTATGCTTATCCATTTTAGGTGAAGGCAATTTTGACTGATGTTTCACAGCTAATGAGTGGTAGTGCTGGGATGCAGACCCAGGTTGCCTGTCTCCAAGTCTGCACACGCCACCCCTCTGCTCCACTGTCTCTAAGGCGCTTGCCCTGGTCATGCTTCCTCTGTGCCTTTGCCTAAGGCCACGTGTACCTTTTGGCAGTAGGAGCACTGTGTGCTGTCAAATCGTGATCCACCTGGGCAGCCAGCCCTCAGCTTCATTTCTTATAAGCTGAATGCCTTTAAGGAGCAATGTGACCTCTCTGGGCACTGTGTATGTTTCTTCACCTGTGAAGTTTCAGGGGAGAGTAGTAATCCTTGCCCTCCTGACTCACCAGGTAGAGGTACTGAGCAGCTGATTTAATTCATCCTTCTATCCCTGGGGCATAGAATAGTGCCTGACAAATTGTAGACACTTAACAAGTGTTAGCTTCCCTGCTTTCTTCTCCTCTTCCAGAAGCTGGATTTTGGATGAGAGTTAGATGCTGCGTAGGCTGGTCTTTTTTTTTTTTTCATGCAAGGATATTTTATTGAAGTGCTCTCTTCTTGCATTTTTGCATTAAGCTCAATTAATACTTTTATAGATTATTGCTCCTGCCCTGCTTTCATATAATCTATTTGTTCTTTTTTTTTTAACATCTTTATTGGAGAATGATTGCTTTACAGTGTTGTGTCAGTTTCTGCTGTACAACAAAGTGAATCAGCTATATGTATACATATATCCCCATATTCCCTGCCTCTTGCACCTCCCTCCCGCCCTCCTTATCCCACCCTTCTAGGTCATCCCAGAGCATCAAGCTGATCTCCCTGTGCTATGCAGCAGCTTCCCACTAGCAATCTGTTTTACATTTGATAGTGTATATATGTCAACGCTACTCTCTCACTTTGTCCCAGCTTCCCCTTCCCCTCCTGTGTCCTCAAGTCCGTCCTCTACATCTGCATCTTTACTCTTGCCCTGCCACTAGGTTCATCAGTACCATTTTTTTAGATTCCATATATATGTGTTAGCATATGGTATTTGTTTTTCTCTTTCTGACTTACTTCATTCTGTATGACAGACTTCAGGTCCATCTACCTCACTACAGATAACTCAGTTTCATTTCTTTTTATGGTTGAGTAATATTCCATTGTATATATGCGCCACATCTTCCTTATCCATTCATCTGTCAGTGGACATTTAGGTTGCTTCCACGTCCTGGCTATTGTACATAGTGCTGCAATGAACATTGTGGTACATGACTCTTTTCTCAGGGTATATGCCCAGTAGTGGGATTGGTAACTTATTATTATTTTTTAAATAAATTTACTTATTTTATTTATTTTTTGGTGCACTGGGTCTTTGTTACTACATGTGGGCTTTCTCTAGTTGCGGTGAGTGGGGGCTACTCTTTTTTGCGGTGCACGGGCTTCTCATTGCGGTGGCTTCTCTTGTTGTGGAGCATGAGCTCTAGGCGCACGGGCTTCAGTAGTTGCAGCATGTGGGCTCAGTAGTTGTGGCTCTCGGGCTCTAGAGCGCAGGCTCAGTAGTTGTGGTGCACGGGCTTAGTTGCTCCACAGCATGTGGGATCTTCCCAGACTAGGGCTCGAACCCGTGTCCCCTGCACTGGCAGGCGGATTCTTAACCACTGCGCCACCAGGGAAGCCCTGGGATTGGTAACTTCTTGAATATAGTCAGGGAACTAAGATAAATACGGTCACGAGACATCTCATTCTATCTTTTACTTTCATTCTTTCCTTCATAGTAAATAGAACTGAGCTCAGCATCTCTCTGGGGAAACACAACAACTCTGCTCCTAGAGGTAGGGGAAAGGATTCCTCCTACTTAATGGACCATGAGCACCTTGCAGTGTAGGATAAGAGCTGGTCACACTGAACTGCATGGGCAGGGAGGACTAGATGGAAGTTTCACTGAGGTTTGTTAGGACTGTTATGATTAGACAAATTAATAAAAAGATTAGAAGGACCTTACAGCCATGGAAAATAGCGTCACAAGAGCAAAAGCGGGAAGCTGTGGGGTGGGCTTGTGGGACAGCGAGTCCATCCATTTAACTAGGATCTCCCAAGTGTAACTGAACGGGAGGTACTGTTGGAGAGGTGACTGGGGTGAGAGCGTAGCGGGCTCCGCATACCCAGTTTGATGTTATCTTTAAGAGATCGTTAGCGACTAAAAGTTCTGGGGCATGGGGAGTCATGACGAAGGCCGCGTTTTAGGATGGATTGGGACTGGCAATGCCTGGAGGTGGGGTGAGTAGTTGGACTTCTGGGAGAAATGGCGCCTTCAGAATCACAAGTGGAGCTGAGGACTCTAGCAATAGTGCAGAGAGGTGCCTGGAGAAGGAGGCCTTGAGTCATGAAGTTCCTGAGGAGGACTTTGTGGGAGACATGGCCATGACACCCGACTTAGAAAAAAGAGAAAGGAGAAAGAAATAGAAGGCTCTGCACAGGACATGTTGAAAGTAGGGTTAGAAAGCTGTTTAACTGCTGGGCTCTCACACTGACTGTTTTCAGCCTTCCCTTTAGTATTAGGGCAAAGATAGTCCACTGGCTGAGCTGATTATATTCGTCTGCAAAACCCAGGATGGGGAGTCAGAGCATCCTAAGAGGTGTCTGTGGCCCAGCTGCTGCCTCCTTGACCAGAGTTAAAAAGGATGTTTTGTGAAGGTGAACTGAATCCTCAGTGCCCAGCACAGACTCTCAGTCTCAAGAATAAATAAAGGCCTTTGTAGAATCCTCTTTCCTCATTTTTTTTTGGTCAGTGAAGATTCTGCAGCTCAGCGTCTGTCCCCATCTCGCCACTTAAAGTATCCTTGCCCTGCTGATTCCCTTGTTGCTGAATCTAATGATATTGTCTTGTCCTTACCGTACTCCCTGGTTGGGGAGCTAAGATCCCACATGCCTCATGGCCAAAAAAGCATAAAACGGAAGCAGTATTGTAACAAATTCAATAAAGACTTTAAAAATGGTCCACATAAAAGAAAATCATTAAAAAAAAATATATATATATATATACTCATCTTTCAGGTTGGCCTAGAATTCTATTAAAATTCAAGCATGGAGGATGACTTGGAAAAAATTATGGTCCTCAAGGAAATTTTCGATCTAGTAGGGCAGCCAGAGACATATACAGACAGCTGTAGTAGAAGGTAGACTTCTGGGAGAGCTATAATTGGAGTACAGAGAGGAGCAGGAATAGAGGGGGCAGCATTAATTCTAACGCGAGGGACTTGAGAACATTGTTTTCTTAGCTTTCTGTTTCCTTCCTTCACTCTCATCTGCCAACTGCCCACGGGTGAATGCTCTGAAATTCTACCTTCTTTTTCTCATGTGTTGACTCTGACGGAAATTTTCCTGGCTGTCCTTTTGTTACCTTTGCCTTAAAAAAAAATTATGGTAAATAACACATAACATGAGATCCACCCTCTTAAAAGATTTTAAAATATATGGTACAGGCTTGTTAATGTTGTACAGTAGATTTAACTCTTCATTTACTTCTTCCCCCAGCCCCTGGCAACCACCATTTTACTTTCTGCTTCTATGAGTTTGGTTCCTTTCGATACGTTCTGTAAGTGGAATCATGCAGTATTTGTCCTTCTGCAACTGGCTTAGTTTGCTTCACCTAACGTCCTCAAGGTACTTCTACATTGTAGCATATGACACATTCCTTTTTTTTCATGGTTGAATAATATTGCATTGTACGTACCACATTTTGTTTATCCAGTTATCTGTTGATGGACATTTAGGTTATTAACACTTCTTGGCTATTGTGAATAATGCTGTAGTGAACATGGGAGTACAAGGATCTCTTCAATACCCTGACTTCAGTTCTTTTGAGTAAATACTCAGAGGTGGGATTGCTGGATCATATGGTAGATCTATTTTTAATTTTTTGAGGAATCTCCATACTGTTTTCTACGGCAGCTGCATCTTTTTATATTCCCAGCAACAATGCACAAATGTTCCAATTTCTCCACATCCTCGCTAACATTTATTATTTTCTGTTTTTTAAAAATATGGCTGTCTTAACAGGTGTGAGGTGATGTCTCGTGGAGGTGTTCACTTGCATTTCTCTGATGATTTAATGATGTTGAGCATCTTTTCATATACCTTTTGGTCAGTTTTTGGTCTTCTTTGCAGAAATGTCTATTCCAGTCTTTCATCCATCTTTTTAATTGGGTTATTTGTTTTTGGGTGGTAGGGGTCTCTTTGCCTTTAACTCCCATATCTTCGTGCCCTGCCTGACGGACTCCACATGCCTCTGCGACTCCTCAGCCTGGTCCTTCTGACCTACTCCCTCCTCATCACTCTGCTCCTGCCATCCTTCCCATGGTTTCTGAAATACACTCAGATCCAACTCTGGCACATTCTTAAAAACCTAGGTCAAGTCAAAGTTGCCCATGGATCCTTCCCTGACTACCCAGCCATGTCGCTCTCCCTCTGCTGAAGTCTCTAGGACTTCTTGTCCCTAATGCTTTTTGGGCAATTGGCAGGCACTGCTGCCTTACGTTGGAATGGATGTTGCACGTGTGCATTTTTTATGTTAACTGAACTCCGTCTCCTGAGGGGCAGGGATGTATCTGTGTATCCCCCAGAGGACTTTACAAAGCACCTTTGCCACACTGTAAAGAGGCAAGAAACCTAGGAAGAGATGTGTGCGTGTGTGTTCTGGGTATAATGACGGAGCTGAACTTTAAGCCCAAGAGTGCTCTGGCAACAGCAGGAGGACTTGGAGGAAGCAAAGTCAAGTGCACAAGCCACCATTATTCCCGAGAGAGAAGAGCAGGGCAGGGACAGGGAGGAAAGATGAAAGTCAGTGACCAGGGCCTCTTAGCTAGTTGGGATTGGAGCAGGCGAGCATGTTCCCATGAGAAGGTCAGGACTGTAATCTGAGGCGTGCTCTGCCAGATTTTTGCAGGCAAGGCATTACAGGTGTGTGCTGGGAGCTGGAGAGAAGCTGAGTTCACCTCACAGTTCTGCAGGGAGTCCTAACAGCTGCTGACAGTGGGGGCCAGCCTAGCTGGCAGTCTGAGTACCTCTACTCTGAACACCCTGTTCCAGAGAATTCATGGCTTCCAACCCTGGTGTGTCCTTGCCAGCAATGCTGCGTGAGTGGTTAGCCCTTGCTAAGCTGTAGGTCACCCAGAAGCCCCCAGGACAGCCCTCAAAAGGCCAAGGCTCAGTACAGGAAGGCTATAGGCAGACTGCTGCATTGCGTAAGCGATGTGGCTCTTGAGTAGTGCTGGTTCGTCATGCTCCCTGCCAGGGGCTGGAGGACCCTTCCCTGGACCTCGCAAAATCCATGGGCATCCTCGTGACCTTTAGAGCATTCATCACACCTTTCACTGTGGTCAGCTTTTTATAACTTTCAAGACCCTGCCTTCTACCTTGAGCCCCAGCAGCCTGCTCTGCCCTGATGATGCCATGGCCAGTTCTGGTCCCTGTGTTCCCTGGGAGAGTTCCAGCCAGAGGACCCATTATGGGACCCCATCTTGTACCTTTGGAATGTTCCTGAGTGTGTCGAAGGTTGCTCTCATGTGAATCCAGGGAAGCAGGACAACCCGGCCTTCCCTCTCCAGTAAGAGGGGAAATGAAGAGGGTAAGCTTGGTCTTCGTAACAGCTAACCCTCCTTCTGCTCATCGACTTTGAGAATAGCTCCATCTTTTCTGGCTTCTTTCTGACCCTCTCCCACTCCTTCAGTTGTCAGTGTCCTGGGACAGTATGTAGGGTCAGCTGTGTGCTTAAAGAAAGAAAATTAGAGAAAAAGGAATTCTTAGGCCCTATCCCTGGAGATTCTCTTTAACTAGGCGTGGACGGGGCCTGGGAATCTGGCATTTTTGTACAGGTATACATGAAAGAACGGCTAGGAGATGGATGACGGACTTACTAGTTGCTGAGTAATTTTTACGTCTTTCTTTGTCCAATTCTTTACTTTTAGGATTTTTCTAGAGTGATCATGTATTTCTTTAAAAATCAGAGAAAAAAAATAGATGTCATTAAAAAACAAAAACCAGATCTGGAATCGATCAGTCTTTTCCAGACACCATTAACCTTCGTAAATTTATTCCTCATTTCCGCAGGGGGACTTGATCTCATCTTCATGCCGGGTCTTGGGTTTGACAAACACGGCAACCGTTTGGGGCGGGGCAAGGGCTACTACGATGCCTACCTGAAGCGCTGTCTGCAGTCCCAGGATGTGAGGCCCTACACCCTGGCCTTGGCTTTCAAAGAGCAGATTTGCCTTCAGGTCCCCGTGGATGAAAATGACATGAAGGTAGATGAAGTGCTTTACGAAGACTCCTCAGCATCTTAAATCCTGATGACCACAGCCAAATAATCAAGGTTTTGTGCCAGAGGAAAGCCAGACGTGTATTTTCCCTTGTCAGAAATTAGTGGAAATTGCACAATAATGTGAATATGGGCTGTAGTGTTTTCAGTGTAATTGTTAGATACCGAACATGAAACCATTTAAAAAAATCAATAGCAGTGTGTGTAATAGAACATTAATTAAAATGGAGGCTATCACCATATGACTTTCAGCTTAACTTTCTGGTATTAATGTCCCAGGTTGATCTTTCTGTTTTATAGTTTAAGTTAAATATTTATGAGGCACTATGCTCCAACTCAGAGTGTGAGGGGAAAATAAACTCATCTGAAGTGGACACTTTCATTAAGTCCTGTCATGGGCCTGGGTCAGTCTGGCACGCATATGGAGATTCAGAAATTATTAAATGATTTATTGGTGTTTGCTTTGTGTACAAAGTTCTCCAAGAATGTTATACCCTTTCATCATGGCTTCACTTACTCAACCTGAAATTTTATGTCTGACAGTTAGTAGCTTTTGATGGTTAAAGGACTGAAACCTTTTATGATTTAAATATTTTAATTTCAGCCGATTTGTTTCCATCTCTGCTGTTCTGTGTGTCAGTCACTTACGAGTTTAAGATCTGATATCCTGTAAGTTAGAAATTATTTCTGTTTATGGGTGGTATCTGCTTTGGAAATGAAATTTGGGCTGAAGACTGGCAGATGCCATCACAGCCAGGGAACGGGAATTTTGTGGGGGGAAGATTTGGTTATAACCAGAGACCCAGGGGGCTTCCTGGGTCCTGCTCTCTCACTCACACCCCACATCCTACCTCTGACCAGGTCCTGTTGATTCTGCTTCCAAAACCCTCTTATATCTGTTCCCTTCTCTCCTCCTGTCGTGTCTTTTGTCCAGACTCTCAGCATCTCTAAGCTGAACTGGGCAAGAGCCTCAGCTGTGGCTTCCTTGCCTTCAGTCTGGTCCTCTTCATTTTATTTCTCAAACTACAGTCAAAGTGACCTTATCAAACATGAACCTGATCATGAAGCACCCCTACTTGTCTCTTTCTAGCCTCTCCTCTCCCCGTATTCTTCTTCTGTACAACTTACGCAAACGTTCATATAGCTCCCTAAACACTGCCAGCTTCTTCTGCCCTTTGTGCCTTGTAAGTGTGCTTTTCCTCTGGCTGCAGTGCTCTTTCCTCTTTTGTTCATTTGGAAGACTCCTGCTTATCCTTCAAGACTCAGCTCCAATGTCACCTCTTCTGTGAAGTCTTCCTGTGTTCCTTCACTTGTTTAAGCGGCCCTGGTCATTGTCCTCCTTATCACATTGTCCTACATGTCAAATATTAATGGTCATGTCTACCCCTTCACCAGACTGTGAGTGCCAAAGAACAGGGATAATCTTTATACTTCCCACTCTCGGTAGACACACAGACAAATGGCAGGTGTTAGAGAATTTTTTTAAAAATCTAAGGTACTAGAATTTATTAGATTGCTAATTGTAATTTACATTGACATAAAATTATTTAGCTTAGAAATTAATACTTGTTAGTTTGGAGGAAAGACTTTACTTCTTCGGCATTGTTTTCGACTCTAGAAACATATTTTCTAGTTTGTGAAGGAAACAATTTATTTAATGACCTGTGTCTCTCCTCATCTGATACTCTCATCCACATGAACAAATCGGTTTTCTAGAACTGGCCAGCATAAGCGCTACATGTGGCCTTTGAACTCTGGATGTGTGGCCAGTCTGAATGGAGAAGTGCTGATTCAGATTCTGACTATCTAGTATGACAATGAGAATTTTTTTTGAATGAGTTAGTTGAATACATTCAGATGTGTTTCATTTGAAACACGCATCCCTGTTCATAATACCATATGATTTGGTGTTTTATGCACAAAAGTAAAAACACTTAAAAAATGTCAATTGGGCTAAAATCAAACATTCACAATATAGTATATACAGTGAGAAATGGGAGGGAGACAGAATTTCTACAAGCTGTGTAACCATATTACTGTACTGGTGAGAAATCTTTAGGGTTACTTCAACCATAAGGTTAAGGTGAAAGTTAACATACATAGCTGACATGGCTGTTGGTCTGAAGTGGTTAAACAGTAAACTTCCTGGACGGCTGCAGGTCTGGAAACTTTAGAACTTGAACACGTTAGAACTTAATCTGTGTTGTTCTTCTGGCAAAGGAGAGCATTGAAAAGCCCCTCCCCAGCTCCTCAAGTGCAAACAGAACACAGAATCAACTGGCTAGAAGACCCAGGTGCTGAGATTCAGGAAAGCCCAAGGGCTGCAGGGTCCCTCGCCTGGAAAGAGGACCTTCCCCTAGTGACCATTAATGGGCAGTGGTCATTGCGCAGAGGGTATAGGAAAGGTGAAAAAGCCCTGACGGTGCAGGTGATGGTGACACAAGCAGAAGCTGAGAACAAGGCCTCAAACTCAGGAAGAGAGCCAACATGAAAGAAGAATGATGATGGTCTTAGGTGAGGGGACAGTCTAGGCAGAAGAGAAATAGCAACTAGATCTGAACAGAACAATCCTTAGTATTGGGGAATTGGAAATATATGTATGTCTATAATTGCTGCCTATTCTATAGAACTGTGCTTAGTTTAACCAGAAAGTAAACCATTAACTTTAGTTCATCTAACGGAGATCAGTAAGAACAGTACACTAATTACAGAATTCTACTAAGGAAGAGATTGATAACTGTGTCTTATGTCTAGGCGTGAGTGACATGGTGCAGAAGCTTATTGGTTTCTGGTCCCAGTTCTTTTTTTGTTTTTTGTTTTTCCTTTCAGAGATCATTGAAATTCAGTTAATCACATTGCATTTAGTCATAAGTTAACATGCTTATTTCCTCCACTTGCCTGTCACCTCCTCAAAGGAAGATTTTCTGCCAAGTTCATGGTTTACTCAGGTACCTATCACAGTCCCTAGCACAAAATAAATGGCCAATAAATCCTTGATGAAGGAATGAACCAATGTGTTTGTTGCCCTGAGTGCGTGGTGACCTTGCCGGTTTTTACGTTGGTTGCTATTTGCTGCTGAGATTCTCTCCTTTCAGCATCATCTCAGGGTTGGATTATTCTAGAACACATTTTCTATTACTGCAATTGCAATTCCTTCCTTGGCCAGTCCATGTGTGTGTGTTGCATTATCTGTGCTGTTTGACCTTGTTAATACATTTCTTCTTTGCATCTTTGTGGTCATCTTTCCTCCTATGTCCAGGCAGTCTTAGGCCTCCTGCCCTTTAAGGGTGATCTCTAATCCCTGCAAGCCCCTGCCCCAAATATATGTTTATTTATGTGCTTAAAAATAAGCGGAGAGAGGGCTTCCCTGGTGGCGCAGTGGTTGAGAGTCCGCCTGCCGATGCAGGGGACACGGGTTCGTGCCCCGGTCCAGGAATATCCCACATGCCGTGGAGCGGCTGGGCCCGTGAGCCATGGCCGCTGAGCCTGCGCGTCCGGAGCCTGTGCTCCGCAAAGGGAGAGGCCACAACAGTGAGAGGCCCGCGTACCGCAAAAAATAATAATAATAATAATAATAAGTGGAGAGATGTTCAAAATGGTGGAGGACTGAGATGTGAAGATCACCCTCCTCCTCATAAATACATCAAAAATACATCTACATGTGGAACAACTACTGAACGCTGAAGACCTCAGACCTCCCAAAAGGCAAGAAACTCCCCACGTACCTGGGTAGGGCAAAAGAAAAAAGAAAAAACAGAGACAAAAGGATAGGGACGGGACCTGCACCAGTGGGAGGGAGCTGTGAAGGAGGAAAGGTTTCCATACACTAGGAAGCCCCTTCGCTGGTGGGGACGGGGGTGGCGGGGGGGGTGGTGGGTGGCTGGGGGAGGCTTCGGAGCCACGGAGGAGAGCGCAGCAACAGGGGTGCGGAGGGCAAAGCGGAGAGATTCCCGCACAGTGCCGACCAGCATTCACCAGCCCGAGAAGCTTGTCTGCTCGTCTGCCGGGACGGGGTGGGGATGGGTGGGGCTGGGAGCTGAGGGTTGGGTTTCGGTGGATCCCAGGGAGAGGACTGGGGTTGGCTGCGAGAACACAGCCTGAAGGGGCCTACTGCGCCACAGCTAGCTGGGAGTCCGGGAAAAATTGGAACTGCCAGAGAGGCAAAAGACCTTTGTCTCGGCGTGCATGAGGAGAGGGGATTCCTTCCCAGTGTGCCCACAGAAGGCAGAGCACCACCTAAGCAAGCTCCAGAGATGGGCGCATAGTAGAGGGAGATCAGCTTGGTGCCCTGTGACCACCTAGAGGGGTGTGATAGGGAGAGTGGGAGGGAGGGAGAAGAGGGAGGAGGTATGGGGACATATGTGTATGTATAGATGATTCACTTTGTTGTACAGCAGAAACTAACACACCACTGTAAAGCAATTATACCCTAATAAAGATGTTAAAAAAAATAAGTGGCAAATTTCTTTCAAAATAATAATTATCTTATGTATGTTAGGAAACATACACATAAAAGGAAAAGATGAGATAATTGAAACAGTTATATCTATAATTTATAATATAATGTACTTAATTTCTATAAAGGAGAGCAACGTGCTGGACGTTTTTTGGAAATTTACTATTTTTGAAAACCTTATTTTAACCCCTTTTGAATGATTCAAAAGTCTGGTTCTAATTTCAGTTTGTTTTAGTATTTGGTTTTTAAGGGCTTCTATAGCTGAAAAAGATACCTTCCAGAATTAAGCAGATCCACATGGAAGCAGTACTGCCCTGACACTAAAATTTGCAGTTCTGTCAGTTTTGCAAATTTTTAAAAAAGTTGAAATTGGGCGAGTAAGTATCCATATTCTTGAGGTGGATTATTCTGGCATATTAATCAGAAGATGCTGCACATTTACTTTGTTAGTAAATGGGTTTTAAACTTATTGAAACTCCTTGAAAGATTTTAAACTGAGTTAGAAAAATTCTGCTTCCAAGTTTTTTAGTTGTGCAGATATGAAAGTGTTTATAGGTGTCAAGCATAGTTTATCGCAACATAATCATATAATAATGAAAATATTTCCAAATAACCATTTTCAGTATGCTCTCTCCATATCATGTTTCTTTCTGAAAAAAGTTCCTTTCTGTGTCTTAGATGATATATGACTTTTACCCTGAAGATTCAAATGAGATGTATTTGGGGTGGAGGTGTGGAATGCAGGGAGATATTTGCTTAGGTAGCAATTTACTGGTGGCCATTTATAATCATAGGAAAGTCAAAAAGTTTTGAACATTCAACCTTTGTGTAAAAAAATATGTACAAAACTCATCTTTTTTTTTTTTTAGTGTTTATTTATTTATTTGGTTGCACCAGGTCTTAGTCTAAGCAGGCAGTCTCCTTAGTTGTCACGTCTGGGCTCCTTAGTTGCAGCTTCTGGGCTCCTTAGTTGCAGCTCACCAGCTCCTTAGTTGTGGCACACGGGCTCCTTAGTTGTGGCATGCAAACTCTTAGTTACGGCATGCATGTGGGATCTAGTTCCCTGACCAGGGATCGAGCTCAGGCCCCCTGCAGTGGAAGTGCAGAGTCTTAACCACTGGACCACCAGGGAAGTCCCAGCAGTGCCTTCTACATGGTATCCAATAGTATATCTTGACAAAAAAGATGTGCCCAGATATTTTTACCCCTAAATTGTTTTATGAGTACTTCATCCATATTTCCATGGCAGGAAGAACAAGTGTTTTCTACATGGTATGCTACATTTTGGGTTTTTACTATTAAGGAAGAAAAAAGACATAAACATTTAGGATTATATTTAGGGAACATTGTTTAAAATATATTAGTAATTCATGATATTAAATATTACTGAAAACATTATGGAGGTTTGTCTTCATCTTCTGGACCCATAGCGTCCGCTAACCATGATGGCTTCACACTTTTCAATATATATATGAAGAATGAGGTTCATCATTGCTATTATGAGCACAGATCCCTGCTACAAAATATCTTTGTGATCATTTCAAGTTTGGCAGCTCACTTCCTGGCAAATCTCACTGTTCTTTTTCCTCGTCATATGGCTGATGAATAGCTTTTACCCATAGCAGAAGTATATCGGTTATTGTTGCTCGCTTGTGTTTGCATTATTCAAGTTATCTTTGTGCTACTCTTTCTTTGCAAGAATCTTTTTAAGCCCCTTTTCCATTTTAAGAGGGTTGGTTTAGTAAAAACTACATAATATAACACATAAATCCATGTGCCTGGAAATATTAAAATAACACAGTACGTCTCAGTATGCTGAAAGGAACGAAACACTTCCTTTCACAATATCCAACAGCTATTTTCTGGCTTGCATGCTAACTGGACATGGGGCCTTCTGATGTGCTGGCAGAGTGAGGAGCCGATGTCAGTCTATGTTTTAAGCTTCAGCAAAACTTAATTCCTTGTCTTTTAAAGATAAAAAATAAATATAGCTAAAGATTCTAATTTCTTCCCAAGCCCCAGTGGTTCACCTTGCCCACTCCCTGAGGCGTGTCACCCTGTTTGGAGACCACTGCTCTAAGAACATGTCCTCCCAGCTGGATGGGTAGAGGGTTTGGTTCTCTGGTCCCTCCACTAAGAGACGGCCTGAGCTGCAGGGCACTGACTTCATCCGCCCCTCCTCTCCTTGGCTCTTGTTGACCACATGTTTGTATCTGACCTCCCATGACCCTTTCATCTCGCTGGTCCCCTGTGTCCCAGTACCGGTCTCCTTGTCTTCTGAGTGCTCTTTTGGGGCTGTTCTCTTGCCCACAGTGTTTTGAGTACTAAGAGAAATAATTTCTCTAAGTTAGTCCTTGACAAACAGAGTGCCTTAAAGAACCCTGTCACCTAGGAAACAGCAGATGCCTTTCTTTCGGTTCTTTTCCTCTCAGGCTTCGCCTGGCTGACCAGTATCCACTGTTTGGGTGCATCAGAGGACTTCTGAGCCTAGATAAAAGACGAGGAGCACTTTTTAAGTCCCTCAATTTTCTTTGCATTTCATACCTCTGCCCACCCCCCAGTTGCAGCTGTTTTTCTTATATGTGTCCCGTGAATATCCTACCTATACTTTTTTTTTTCACTTGATCAAGATTTATTTCAAGGCCTGAAAACACGGACTAATCAAAAGTGGCCCTACTGCAATTTCTTATAATATATAAATACTTAATATAAAACTTAAAAAATTGTAGACACTATTAACTAAGTCCTAAACCACACACTATAGGTTTTTCAAAAACAATAGTTATTTAGAAAAAATGTAAGATGACAATATCAAAGAATTTTCACACTTAACGAGGATATAATCAGTCGCAAGCTACTCAAAGAAACAAATCTTTTTTACACCTTCCATGTTTGTTTTTAACTTTGTTTCATAGAACCGCTGATAATTGAGGCTTCTTTCAAGTATAGGATTTCTAACATTAAATTACATTTTCTAAGTATTTCTATAAAGAAGAAATGAAAAAGACACATACTGCATTGTTTACCATAAATTCATACACCAAAAAGTCAAAACAATCCAACTGAATTTATTCTTGCTTCCCCCTTCTCCAACATTAGCTTTAGGTGTTTTTCTAAATATTATATAAACAGTTTTGTTAAAATCATTTCTCTCATTTATGCAGATTAGGGGAAAATGGTTTTATAATGAGTTATCTTTAAAATTACCTTCTAGATAGCACCCTTTAGCCTTAAATTATATTGTGCTCACACAGCTACAACAGTTTGCATTTGCTCAGGAACATATAATTACATTAAAAACAAATAACTTTGTATTTCATAGTTTAGTTGACTCTTAAATAGTTTCCCTAGGGGGGAAACAAGTATTTTGTGTTGTTTAAGAAACTGGTATATATAAATATACTGCTAGGTGTTCATTTAAACTTTGAGGAATCCTACAGATGAAGTTTTGGGTGTTTTTTCTAAAATGCAAGAGATATGCGCTTAATCACTCTTCATATGGTGAAGGCATGGGATGGCAGATACAGACGCAGATGAAACTACATTTTATAAGTGTAGAGTTGGATATTCTAAATGGAAAAACTGACACTGACAATTGTTTACAGAAAACAAACTTTAAGAAAAATGTTGAAGAATATCTACTCTTAAAGAGAGAAGTGTTATACAACACAAAAATGAGACCTAGAGATTTGAAAAACACTCATTTTACTGTTTTGAAAGAAAAACAAAAAAATTAATAGGGAGAGAGTCTAGACCAATTAGAACTGAGGCAGCTGTAACAAAAATGGAACCCAGTACAATGATTTGAGCCCTTAAAGGAAATGACTAATTAAAATGAAATTTCACAAGTCTATGTCTATAATAATATATAAATGCACAAAATATCAAAAATACAAAGTCTGGATTTTTCCCCTTAGGTTTGTAATAAACTGTCAAACCTCTGCTTAATATAGTTACTTTTATAAACCTTCTGATTAGCAGAGCATGCTACACAGTACATGCATGCTAAAATTTTACCATGAGAATTATAGTTCTCATCTCAAACCAGTGACTTGCCTGTTACCCATATTTACATATATTTCATTTCCATTAAAAAACACTTAAGACCTTTCGAGTGTACATTTTAATCAGCATATTACATAAAAAAGAATCTTGATTTTTAAAATGAACCTTTTCAGTACTGTAACATGATGGGTTTAATTGAACAGTTGGAACATAATATGGTAACTACATTGTACTGTTTAATTCACAGCTGTAGGAAAATGTTTGATTTTTAAAATATAACCAAGATGAGACTGTAGAGTTATGAGCAGTAAAATATTAGAAAACAGTGAATGAATAAATAAGATGTTTTTCCATCAGTGGCCATTCATTATTTTGCTTTTAGGAACCTGGAAGAAATTGTCTTCTTTGAGTTTCAAATGTTCTGGTAAATCTAGTCGTTTCTTAGCTTCCTCAATATCACCTTGAATTGCTGAAATAAGTGACTCTAAAGAATCAAAGTTCTTTTCTGGTCTGAGGTAGCCGACGACGGCCATATTGAGAAGTTCCCCATAGAAGTCCTCTTTGAAAGTATGCATGATATGAGTTTCCATGGACTTTTTCGTATTCTTGTAGTGTGGGTTCCATCCTATGCTCACCACCATCTTATGGACGTCTCCACTTCCAACACTGACCCAACCATGGTAAATGCCAATGGATATATCAGCTGGAAGATTATCTATTACTTGTTCAGGAAAGTTAGCTGTAGGGATGCCCAGTTGCTTGGAGCTGCGACCGAAGCCCCGCACCACCTGGCCGCGGCAGAAGTACGGCAGGTGCCTCATGACGCCCTCAGCTTGGGGTGCGGGCTGCGGTCCAGTCTGCGCGTCCGGCGGAGCCGCCATCGAGGCGGTGCCCGGACCTCCCGGACCCGCTGGGGGACACGGGAAGGAGCTCTGCAGGCCGGCCAACGGGGCGGGCGCACAGGCGTACAACGGGCCGAGTGGAGCGGACGACACGCCCCGGCGAGACCCTCACCGAACAGAAGGTGCCGGGCCACTCAGAAGCTGCGTCTAGGCTCCGGAACGCCGGCGACCTCGGAAGTCCCTACCTATACTTTTCGTCTTAAAGTGATATGTTTAAAAAGTATACTAAGAAGCAAACAATTGTTTCAGTGGTCAATCAGATCCCAAAGAGTTCACTATTAGAAATGGTGAACATTTGCTTTATCACTGAGAAGTAATCTCTTTAGGATTGAAATGCAAAAAGTGTTTGTTATTTCCTCTCAAGAAAAGACATAACGAGTACTATATTATTCTGAAGATCTGGGTTGGATACTTGTGGACGTTGATGCTGGAGAATAGATAGATCCTATAAGTCCTAAATACTTGCTGTTCCTCAAATCTAACAAGAAGGTAAGGTAGCCGGTGCTACTCCCTGTAGTAATGCTTAAAATATTGATATAAGACCCAGTGGACAATGGAGATAGCAGTGTGGCGAGACACCTCCTCCACTCCATCCTTCACGCTTCCATGCGTTATCGTCATAAAATATATAAAATATATATCGCTTGTTTGCTTAACAGCTTTTGATGGTTCTCTGTTGCCTAAAAAATAAAGTGTAAACCCCTGGCTAGCATCTAGGACCCTTTGTAACTTGATTACAACCTCCCTTCATACCTCTCTCTCCCTCTTTCTCTCTCAACACACACACACACACACCCCTCATTTCTTCTAGACCAATAATTCTAGTTACATCAGAATCCCATATTCTGGGTAGGAGCTAGATTAGATCATTATACAGTTGGCTATTAGAATGCATCTAGAATAAGAGAGCTGTGTTAACAGCAGGTGGTTCAGCAATGGGAGATCTCAATGAGGCACCAAAATGTTCTCGAAAGTGACTTATCGATTGCCTGCAGATCTTTTTTTAAATTCTATTATTTATTTTTTGGGGCTGTGCAGTGGGCAATGTGGGATATTAGTCCCCCGACCAGGGATGGTACCCATGCCTCATGCTGTGGAAGCGTGGAGTCTTTTTTTTTAAACATTTTTATGAGTATAATTGCTTTACAATGGTGTGTCAGTTTCTGCTTTATAACAAAGTGAATCAGTTATACATATACATCAGTGTCTTATAATTTTCTGCATACAGGTCTTTTGTCTCCTTTGGTAGGTTTGTTCCTAGATATTTTATTCTTTTTGTTGCAATGGTAAATGGGAGTGTTTTCTTAATTTCACTTTCAGATTTTTCATCATTAGTGTATAGGAATGCAAGAGATTTCTGTGCATTAATTTTGTATCCTGCTACTTTACCAAATTCATTGATTAGCTCTAGTAGTTTTCTGGTAGCATCTTTAGGATTCTCTATGTGTAGTATCATGTCATCTGCAAACAGTGCCAGCTTTACTTCTTCTTTTCCAATTTGGATTCCTTTTATTTCTTTTTCTTCTCTGATTGCTGTGGCTAAACTTCCAAAACTCTGTTGAATAATAGTGGTGAGAGTGGGCAACCCTGTCTTGTTCCTAATCTTAGTGGAAATGGTTTCAGTTTTTCACCAATGAGGACAACGTTGGCTGTGGGTTTGTCATATATGGCCTTTATTATGTTGAGGAAAGTTCCCTCTATGCCTACTTTCTGGAGGGTTTTTATCATAAGTGGGTGTTGAATTTTGTCGAAAACTTTCTCTGCATCTATTGAGATGATCATATGGTTTTTCTCCTTCAATTAATCACTATGGTGTATCACGTTGATTGATATGCATATATTGAAGAATCCTTGCATTCCTGGGATAAACCCCACTTGACCATAGTGTATGATCCTTTTAATGTGTTGTTGGATTCTGTTTGCTAGTATTTCGTTGAGGATTTTTGCATCTATGTTCATCAGTGATATTGGCCTGTAGTTTTCTTTCTTTGTTTCATCTTTGTCTGGTTTTGGTATCAGAGTGATGGTGGCCTCGTAGAATGAGTTTGGGAGTATTCCTCCCTCTGCTATATTTTGGAAGAGTTTGAGAAGAATAGGTGTTAGCTCTTCTCTAAATGTTTGATAGAATTCGCCTGTGAAGCCATCTGGTCCTGGGCTTTTGTTTGTTGGAAGATTTTTAATCACAGTTTCAATTTCATTACTTGTGACTGGTCTGTTCATATTTTCTATTTCTTCCTGGTTCAGTCTCGGAAGGTTGTGCATTTGTAAGAATTTGTCCATTTCTTCCAGGTTGTCCATTTTATTGGCATATAGTTGCTTGTAGTAATCTCTCATGATCCTTTGTATTTCTGCAGTGTCAGTTGTTAACTTCTCCTTTTTCATTTCTAATTCTATTGATTTGAGTCTTCTCCCTTTTTTTCTTGATAAGTCTGGCTAATGGTTTATCAGTTTTGTTTATCTTCTCAAAGAACAAGCTTTTAGTTTTATTGATCTTTGCTATCGTTTCCTTCATTTCTTTTGCATTTATTTCTGATCTGATCTTTATGATTTCTTTCCTTCTGCTAACTTTGGGGTTTTTTTGTTCTTCTTTCTCTAATTGCTTTAGGTGTAAGGTTAGGTTGTTTATTTGAGATGTTTCTTGTTTCTTAAGGTAGGCTTGTATAGCTATAAACTTCCCTCTTAGAACTGCTTTTTCTTTTTCTTTTTTTGCGGTACGCGGGCCTCTCACTGTTGTGGCCTCTCCCGTTGCGGAGCACAGGCTCCAGACACACAGGCTCAGTGGCCATGGCTCACGGGCCTACCCACTCCGTGGCATGTGGGATCTTTCCGGACCGGGGCGCAAACCCGTGTCCTCTGCATCGGCAGGCGGACTCTCAACCACTGCGCCACCAGGGAAGCCCTTAGAACTGCTTTTGCTGCATCCCATAGGTTTTGGGTTCCTGTGTTTTCATTGTCATTTGTTTCTAGGTATTTTTTGATTTCCTCTTTGATTTCTTCAGTGATCTCTTGGTTATTAAGTAGTGTGTTGTTTAGCCTCCATGTGTTTGTATTTCTTACAGATTTTTTCCTGTAATTGATATCTAGTCTCATGGCATTGTGGTTGGAAAAGATACTTGATATGATTTCAATTTTCTCAAATTTACTGAGTCTTGATTTGTGACCCAAGATATGATCTATCCTGGAGAATGTTCCATGAGCACTTTAGAAGAATGTGTATTCTGTTGTTTTTGGATGGAATGTCCTATAAATATCAATTAAGTCCATCTTTTTTAATGTATCATTTAAAGCTTGTGTTTCCTTATTTATTTTCATTTTATATGATCTGTCTATTGGTGAAAGTGGGGTGTTAAAGTCCCCTACTATGATTGTAGTAGTCCCCTAATATTACTGTTGATTTCTCCTTTTATGGCTGTTAGTATTTGCCTTATGTATTGAGGTGCTCCTATGTTGGGTGCATAAATATTTACAATTCTTATATCTTCCTCTTGGATTGATCCCTTGATCATTATGTAGTGTCCTTCTTTGTCTCTTGTAATAGTCTGTGTTTTAAAGTCTATTTTGTCTGATATGAGAATTGCTACTCCAACTTTCTTTTGATTTCCATTTGCATGGAATGTCTTTTTCCATCCCCTCACTTTCAGTCTGTATGTGTCCCTAGGTCTAAAGTGGGTCTCTTGTAGACAGTATATATACGGGTCTTGTTTTTGTATCCATTCAGCCAGTCTATGTCTTTTGCTTGGAGCATTTAATCCATTTACATTTAAGGTAATTATCGATATGTATGTTCCTATGACCATTTTCTTAATTGTTTTGGGTTTATTATTGTAGGTCTTTTCCTTCTCTTGTGTTTCCTGTCTAGAGAGGTTCCTTTAGCATTTGTTGTAAAGCTGGTTTGGTGGTGCTGAATTCTCTTAGCTTTTGCTTGTCTGTAAAGCTTTTGATTTCTCCATCACATCTGAATGAGATCCTTGCTGGGTAGAGTAATCTTGGTTGTAGGTTTTTCTCTTTCATCACTTTAAATATGTCCTGCCACTTCCTTCTGGCTTGCAGAGTTTCTGCTGAGAGATCAGCTGTTAACCTTATGGGGATTCCCTTATGTGTTACTTGTTGCTTTTCCCTTGCTGCTTTTAATATTTGTTCTTTGTATTTAATTTTTGATAATTTGATTAATATGTGTCTTGGTGTGTTTCTCCTTGGATTTATCTTGTATGGGACTCTCTGTGCTTCCTGGACTTGATTAACTATTTCCTTTCCCATATTAGGGAAGTTTTCAACTATAATCTCTACAAATATTTTCTCAGTCCCTTTCTTTTTCTCTTCTTCTTCTGGGACCCCTATAATTCGAATGTTGGTGCGTTTAATGTTGTCCCAGAGGTCTCTGAGTACTGTCCTCAATTCTTTTCATTCTTTTTTCTTTATTCTGCTCTGCAGTAGTTATTTCCACTATTTTATCTTCCAGGTCACTTATCTGTTCTTCTGCCTCAGTTATTCTGCTATTGATCCCTTCTAGAGAATTTTTGATTTCATTTATTGTGTTGTTTATCTCTGTTTGTTTGCTCTTTAGTTCTCTGGGTCCTTGTTACACGTTTCTTGTATTTTTCCATTCTATTTCCAAGATTTTGGATCATCTTTGTTATCATTATTCTGAATTCTTTTTCAGGTAGACTGCCTATTTCCTCTTCATTTGTTAGGTGTGGTGGGTTTTTGCCTTGCTCCTTTATCTGCTGTGTGTTTCTGTCTTCTCGTTTTGCTTAACTTACTGTGTTTGGGGTCTTCTTTTCGCAGGCTTCACGTTCGTAGTTTCCATTGTTTTTGGTGTCTCTCCCCAGTGGCTAAGGTTGGTTCAGTGGGTTGTGTAGGCTTCCTGGTGGAGGGGACTAGTGCCTGTGTTCTGGTGGATGAGGCTGGATCTTGTCTTTCTGGTGGGCAGGTCCACGTCTGGTGGTGTGTTTTGGGGTGTCTTTGGCCTTATGATTTTAGGCAGCCTCTGTGCTAATGGATGGGGTTGTGTTCCTGTCTTGCTAGTTGTTTGGCATAGGGTGTCCTGTACTGTAGCTTGCTGGTCATCGAGTGAAGCTGGGTGTTGGTGTTGAGATGGAGATCTCTGGGAGATTTTCGCCGTTTGATATTACGTGGAGCTGGGAGGTCTCTTGTGGACCAGTGTCCTGAACTTGGCTCTCGCACCTCAGTGGCACAGCCCTGATGCCTGGCTGGAGCACCAAGAGCCTGTCCTCCACACAGGTTTCTGTCCTCTATTTCCACACAGGTATTGCAGTCTACTTTGATATCTGAATGTTGAGTCTGATCAAGGAAGCTGTAAGTTCCACTTGCATGAGTTCTTTGAGCAGTTTCCTTACTCTGGAGCATCAATCCTTGGTGAGACAGGCAGAATCATTCGTCCATGAGCTGGAGATGGGGTGCTGGCTTCTCCCACGCTGCTGTCCGCAACTTTATTGGCAAGTCAGCCCCGCCCTGGCGCCCCTGCCTGGGCGGCAGGCTGCGTGCAGCTGCGTGCAGCGCGAGTCAGCACCCCTGGGCCCGGACTGCCACTGCCAAGGGGTCTGGAGCGCAAGGTTCCTCGGTCCCGGGGTGCACAGTCCGCTCCTCTGCACTTTGCCTGGTGGGAGGCTCGGAGTTCTCTCGCTCCGGACGCAGGGGCGGGGTGCCCGGCTGTCCCCTCCAGATAAGGGGTGCCCTGTTCGCTCCTTCCTCCTCCTGCCCGGGAGGCGCACGCATGGGTCTGGTCGCGGCCGTCGCCTCTGCCGTTCGCGGGCTGGCAGTGTCCCCGCCCCACCGCAGGTGCAGCCAGAGGCTGGAGTGAAGCGAGAGGGATTCCCCTCCGCGAGTTCGGGCCTCCCCACCCGGCGTGGACCCGGGAATCGGTCTGCTGCCGCCACGGCTGCGAGAACCACTTCACGGCAGCGCAGCCTGTGCCACCGGCTCCTGCTGGAGGAGGCAGTGGCGGCGCGGCTCGCACGGGGACTCGAAGCACGGAGTCTTAACCACTGGACCGCCAGGGAAGTCCCGCCTGGGGAATCTTGTTAGATGCAGATTCTGATTCAGTAGGTCCACAGTGGGACCTGAAATTCTGCATTTCTAACAAGCCTTCAGGTGCTGCTGCTGGTTTGCTGTGCACTCTGAATAGCAAAGCCCTAAGCTGTGCTGTTCAGGATGGCGGCCCTAGTCGCATGTAGCTCTTTAAATTTACATTGTTTAAAACTGAATAAAATTTAAAATTCACTTCTTTGGTCACACTAGCAACATATCAAGTGCCTACTGTATTGAATAGCACAGGGATAAAACATTTCCAACACCGTAGAATGTTCTATTAGACAGCACTATTTTCTAGAGCACTGTTTTTCAGACTGTTTTCTACAGGTCACCTACTAAATCAGAATCTCTAGGGATAGGGGACTGGAAATTTGCATTGTAAACAAGTACCCCAGGGGGTTCTTATGCATGCTAAAGTTATAGGAAAACTTTTACAGAGATCTAAAGTCTGATGTTTAGAGATAAGTCTAATGTGAGAATGGGTAAATATCAGAGACAGACATGGAGCAAGCAGCTCAGCTTAAATTGGAATGCCCTTCCTGTCAGCCATGGGAAATATGTCCAGTTGTCTACAGGTGCAATAGGTTTCACCTGGTGGAGCTGACCTCTGACGCCAAAGCCATGTAGGGTGGAAGAGGTATAAACCCCTCGAGCCAGGAGTGTTCTGCAGGTGTGCAGCCTGTCCCAGATGTGTTCTCTGATCCCACCTGCCTTCTGGTCCACCGGGTGCTAACATCTGGTGAGGACTAGAGGCTGCATTCAGTTTCAGGGATGACTCTCAACCCAGGTAAGTACAATCCAGAAATAGTTATCTTCTTTTTCTTTAGATCTTTTGGATCTCCCTTTCCTGTGCAGGAGCATATTTTGGGCAGATCCTCTAGTTTTTGGATCACCCTTCAGAGATATAAAAAGAAGTTCCATTCTCAGGTTTCAAAAAGTTCAGTCCAACCTTATATCAAAAGTTCGCTTTCTCATCCAACTCCATGCTTGTTTCTTTCTTCCACTTGTGGGAAAGTGGGGAGAGGTCTCGGTGTGGTATTTCACTTCCCTTGCTCCTTTCTTCTGGCTCAGAAAGTTCTGACAATGGAGGATAAGGACAAAGCTCACCTGAGTGGGCGCTGGTGTAACCTGGCCATCAGTGCCTTCTGCATGCCAAATGCCCACTTACGGGCTATCTTTCATAGATGCACTTTGTGCGAATCTCTGCTGGGACTGCGTGCACCAAACCACTCTCCCGCTGACCTCTGGTAGCCTCCTCCCAGCCCCTGCCCTCCAGAGGCACAGGGAGGGCAAGGAAAATGACACAGCGTTCTCTATACCTGCAGAGTCCCTTATTTCAAAGAATCGTCTTAATCTCTTATCTTTTCTAATACAACCTGGAGATGGATGATTGTGGTGGCTAGTTGAAGAACCATGCTGGCTACCTTTTACCTGCTGGTAAAGCCGGCACGGATATGTGTGTTGGACACCTCTTGTGCTGCTCCTACGTCCTCTGGGGCTGCTTTTTTCTCCAGCCATTGCAGCAAACTGGCTGCCTACAGGTGAAGACAGCATCTCTCCTCACCTGCAGGGCTTCCCATCCTGGAATGTCATGTCTGAGTAAGACCCTTGCAAGAGCCCTCTCAGTCATCCTGGCGCATGTGCACACCTGGCAGTGCAGGGAAGTCAGCATCGAAGGGGCAGCGCTTGACCAGTGCAGGCCAGGAGCCCGTGGATGAATTCTCTCCACTTCTAACCTTTGGGCAGACAATTCTGAGTTCTCTTCTGCATTGTTCCTCAGAGGATCACCAGGCTAGTAGCGTTGAACTTCCGTGACCTTTCTCTGCTTCCTCTTCTCAGTCCCCCATTCCTGTTTCTCGGGTCACTTCCTCAAATATACTTCTGCATGCATTTCCTTGTCCCAGGGTCTGATTTTCAGGGGACCAGGCTAAAACATGTTCATCACTTCTCTTTAGAATGTGTAGATACCTGTCACCATTGTCCCTGCCTTGGAGACTGCAGAAATTCCAGGGACAAGGAAAAGCCCCATGGAACAACATTTTACACGTGGTAATTGTACATGGAGAGCTGACAGGCACAGACTGATCACCGAAGCGGAACTCCATGGTGGTTAGCAGTCTGCACGGCATTCCTGTTGATAGAAGTTCACGTTCTTGTTCTCGTTTTTGAATGGGGGTGATGTACAGTGGACAGATAAACCTTGCTTTAGTTGCTGGAGAGAGCTCTCCAAAGGCAGGAGGTAAATTGGAGTCTACTGTCTGAGGTTACTTTGTGTCTGACTATATCAGCTATGGTCCTTTACTTCAAGCAGAGACCGAACTTAAGTAAGAGAAAAAGAGATATTGGAAGGAGCAGTGGGTGCTGTGATGAGCTGCCTGATCCCCCTTTAGGACTGAAATATGCTTTCCTCCAGCTGCCAGAATGTTGGCTGCTGGCAGCTCAGAGCTGAGACCCTCGCCTGGAATTGCTCTTGGCTAAACAAAGTCATCTTTCCCAAGGTTAGCGCCCCTTCTTGGTTACAGCCCATACCCAGTGTCTGGTCATTGTAGAGGTACGAAGGCCTGGCTCCTTGCTTCAAGGCAGGCCGCCACTGAAGGGCCATCCCAGCTGCAGCTCCCATGGGACTGGCTGAGGCCTGTGTGCTGTGCACAGCTGCATTGCAGTTCCAGTTCTCTCCCTGCCCAGTTCTGTTTCTTTCCCTCCCTCAAAGCCTTAGAGCATTCCTCAGTAAACTTCCTGCACACCAATCTCCAACTCACTTTGTTTCCTGGGAAATCTGATACTGGGAGTTCACAGAACTGAAGGAAGAACTAAATGCACGAAGGACAGAAAACAGGGCAGCCCTGGGGATCCTAGTGGCAGAAACTTGTAAATCCTTTAGAGGGATGTCAGTGCATCTCTGCTCAATATTCACATTCTTGGTAGGGAATATATGATGGGCTTGTTAAGGTCAGGAAGAAGGGCCCTGTGCTTGCAGCCCTGTCAGAACTACATGAAGCAGCAGACAAGAAAGAAAAACAGTTAAGTGTCTTCTGGACCATGGTATCTGGAGTTTCCTTGGAGGAAGAAGTTGAATATGTTGGCTGAGGACTGGAGCTCTAAGCAGAGGGTGCCATGGCTCACAGGTTGCCAGAGAACAGGATTGCCCCTGACCCTGGGGCAGGCGCAAGTGGAAATAAAACCCTGGAAACTTTACCCAAAGTCCATCAGGGTGCATCACCAAAACGGGAGACAGGTTTGCTGACTGGTTCTTGCCTGCTGCGTGGCTTCTTATAGGAGGAACGATGTCCCTCAGGCGGACTGAGAATCCTGGAAGTTCTTCCAGATTTGGTGGAGGGACCCTACCTCTGGGGGATACATACATAGCAGGCTTTTAAGGAGTGCTTTCTATGTACCAGGAACCACCAAACATTAACTTTCGTCTTCCTCTTGAGTTCAGAACCAGCTGAGAGGTAGGCACAGGGCTCAAACAGAGGGTAAGTCAAGTACCAGCTTTGTTTTTTTAAATTTTTTTTGGAGTATAGTTGATATACAATGTTGCATTAGTTTCAGGTTACAGCAAAGTGAATCAATTATACATATACATGTATCCACTCTTCTTTTTTCTTTTTCTTTTTTTTTTTTTAAAGATCCTTTTCCCATGTAGGCCATTACAGAGTATTGAGTAGAGTCTCCTGTGCTATATAGCAGGTTATTATTAGTTATCTATTTTATATATATTAGTGTGTATATGTCAGTTCCAATCTCCCAATTTATCCACACCTCCCACACCCCCATTATCCTCTGGTAACTGTAAGTTTGTTTTCTACATCTGTGACTCAGCTTTGTTAATAGTGGGTGGAGGATGTGGCTTGGATGTAGGGCTTCCTAAGACTTGGCTCCTGCCTGGCTCCTCCTGCACTCATCCTCAGCCAGTCATGAGTACAACTGGCCACCCACAGGCCCTCCTAGCAGGGGCAAGAGCTCAGCGTGTGGCAGAGAGCACTTTTTCTATGGGGAGACAGGTCCAAAACAAAGAAACCAGGGAAGGCTGAATCCATCAAACTCATAGGTCCTTCTGTGACTCCTAGCAGCCAGTGGGGGGAAGGAGGAAAGGAGAGAGGGCAGGAATATTACTCTGGCTGAAGTCTCCCACCAGAGCCAGGGACACGGAGGTGCAGGACAGCTACTTCCCATGTATGTACATACACTAACATATTCAGGTCCTTGTCACTCTAGGAGGTAGGACTGTGCCCAATTCACAGAGGAGGAAACTGAGACCAGGATCATATTCCAAATAAGCAGAGGCTCAGGATTTGAACTAAATCTTCCCTGATTTTAAAGCCCTTGTTCTTTTCACCACCCTGTGCCTCCATCTTCATTTAGAATGCTGAAGAAAGGAAGTCTTTCTTCGATCTCTTCCTGAACGTTCACAAGGAGCTCTCCTGGGTCCTGGGGCCACCAGCTCAGTTTGGGTTGCTTGAGTTCCCTCAAGTACTTAAGTCCACGAAGTTGGGCATGTGGCAGATTGGAAGAGACAGTCTCCTGGCATAAATGGGAAGACTGGGAGAGGGGTCCCTTCATGTGGAGCTGGACTTTGGTCTCCCCTTCAGGACCTATGCCTGGGGGCCAGGCCAGGCTGTCATCATACGGTCGAAAAGGTGGTTATAGTGGTCTCATTGGGCCTCCCACTGGGGAGCCCTGGGCCCCGTGAGGGCAGCTGCTGTAGCTCAGTCCCTCCAGTTGGGTCTGTAGAAATCAGTTCGTGAAATCAGCTTTTTCCAGGACTGGGCCAGCTGGGGTTTCTCTATCAGCTCAGATATGCATTTTTGTTTTGTTCATTTGTTTGTTTTTGCTTTTTTCTATTTTTTTTGGCTGTGCCGCATGGCATGTGGGATCTTAGTTCCTCCACTAGGGATTGAACCCGCGCTCCCTGCAGTGGAAGCGTGGAGTCTTAACCACCGGACTGCCAGGGAAGTCCTACAGAAATGCCCTTTTGGCTTACTTCTCTCTGATCACAAAGTGCCAGCACTCAACCAGTCCTCATTGGGCTACTTGCCCCAAATCTGGGTTTTCTCTCGATTTCCTTAGAAGCCTTTCTGTTCTCCACCAAGTGGTTATGTTTCTTGCTTTCCAGTTTCTCTATAGATGGTCCAACAATTACACATCTTCATTCCCTCCCCTTATCTTTCTCTCCTTCTTTCCCATCTCCCTCCTCTCTCATCCCTTTGTACCCTCTCTTTCCTTCTCTCTCTCCTTCTTTCTTTGTCTCCCTCCAAATCCATCTCCCATCTCTATGTCTCTCCCTTCCCCTCTCTTCTTTCCCAGCACCCTCACTTTGAACCCAGGGGGATGGGGCTTTCTGCAAAGGAAGGGTCCTTGTCACATGATTATGAGACCTCCAATGTTATCTAGCAGAAAGCAGTACCCTGGGTATGTTCTGCTAGGGACTAAGGGACCATAAAGGAGTCCTGAATATGCTGGAAAATCACTGGAAGGTGCTGGATTTGGGGCAGATGCTGCAGGGGTGAAGGTGGGTATCTGTGCCCCCAGAATGAGAAAGCAGGTGACAAAAGGAGAGGGGTTCCATACCTCATTTTATCCTCTTGATAGTTTTGCCCAGACCTAGTCCTGCCAGTGTTATTATCACCTGTAAATGCATTGATTTCTGTCATCGAATCCATCCATTTTTTAATTAAGGCTTAGATAAAATTTAAAAAAAATCCCATCCACATCAGGCACCAGAAGGGAAATTTCAGAGAATGAGATGATCAGATTTCTAAGTTTATTGAAACACCTATAGATAACTGCATGGCTGCTCATGCCATTTTAAAAAAACAAGTGCGGCTAGGCGAGCCACTTAATAATGTGGGAATTGTCGGCGGTGCGGATTGTGGACAGAGGATGAGCTCACCCTGGGCAGCAGGGGTTGGCTGTTGCGGAAATGAACCACTGTGGCATGCTGCAGGCCAGCTGTACAGGGTCACACTGCAGATGGAGCCTCACAGCTTCTTAGGACCTGCCACTGTGCAGCCAGCCACCCTGCAGGCAAAGTGTCCATGTCTGTCCAAGAGCAGTAGAACCCAAACTCATCCCGTCCGGTGTCAAGCCACACCCTGGAGCTCACTCTTGGATTAGCTATAGGTCTTCAGAGGCATTTAATCCTTACCACAATCCTGAGATACATATTATTACCCCTATTTTCCAGGTGAAGAAAATTGGTGAGCACAGGAGGGAGGGAACTTAAATACAGAACCACAGGATGAAGCAGCAGAGCTAGGTTTTACAAGTCCTGGTCATGTGCACCTTTTGCTCTATCAGGCTACTCCACCACCAAAAACAGTCTAGATGGGGAGCAGTTAAAGGAGCCATCTTTTGGCCTCTGCGGTAAATGTGTGAGAGTTGGTAGGTGAAAGGGGCATATGGAACATAGGAGTTACGAGTATAGACTCTAAAATCAAGATCTGTGGGTTCAAATCCTGGCTCCCCCACTTAGGAGCTGTGTGACCTTGTATAAGGTACTTAACTTCTCTGTGCCTCTTTATAAAATGGGGAATGATAATAATATTTACCTTGTAGGTTTGTGGTAAAGGTTAAAAAGATAATGGATAAAGCATTGAATACAGTGCCTGGCACACAGTAAGTTGGATAAATTGTGTATATAGCTTGAGCCCACTTTTAGAATCAGAGGAAGTCTGTGAAAGTGCCTTGTATAGTGCCTGTCTCATCTAGGTGATCAGGAATTTCCAGTCCCTCCCTGCCATCTTTCCTCTGGTTTTGAGTCCTTATAGGCCCTCCCTGCAGTGGACTAGGATGCTGCAGGTACCAGGTTAGAAGAGCTGCATCTCGGGGCCTCCCTGGTGGCGCGGTGGTTGAGAGTCCGCCTGCCGATGCAGGGGATACGGGTTCGTGCCCCGGTCTGGGAGGATCCCATATGCCGCGGAGCGGCTGGGCCCGTGAGCCATGGCCGCTGGGCCTGCGTGTCCGGAGCCTGTGCTCCGCAGCGGGGGAGGCCACAACAGTGAGAGGCCCGCATACCGCAAAAAAAAAAAAAAATAAATAAATAGAAGAGCTGCATCTCAGAATTGACCCCTGACTATGCAGTACACTAACTGTGACCCTGCAACTGGCCTGGGCCTCAGTTTCCTCAGCTATAACATAAAGGGATAAGGACATAGCTAGGTTTGAGCAAGTGTGTTTCGTGAACTTCTACATCAGAATCACCTCAATGGATTGGTGAAAATGCACATTCGTGGGCCTTTCTCTGTGTTGACCAAATCAGAATCTCTGATGGTGGGGTTCTAGAACCTACATATGTAAAAAGCACTCCCCACTCTGTGTCCTGGCCCAACTCTCAGGGATTCTGATATAATTGGTCATTAATAAAATAATGAAAGTAAATAATAAAATACATTAATAAATTAAAATTTAATTTAATTTTTATCTCTGGTTGTACAGATTTTTTGTTTGTTTTTGGTTTGTAGCAGTTTTACTGGATGTGCCCAGATATGGTTTTCTTTGTACTTATTCTGTTTGGGGTTCATAACACTTCTTACATCTATGGTTTGATGTCTTTGGTCGGTTTTGGAAAATTCTCAGTCATTATCTCTGTAAAAATTACTTCTGTTCATTTGCTCTTTCCTCTCCAAGACTCCAATTACATGTGTGTTGGACCTATTTGCCATGTCCCATTTTGTCTTATATAATTGCCTCCCCATCCCCATTCAATATTTTCCATCTATTTTTTTCTCTCCATTCTTTCAATCCAGATATTCTCTAGTGACCTTTGAAGTCTCTAATCCTTTCTTCAGCTATGCCTAATTCACTATTATACTCATCTATGGAGTTCTTAGTTTTAGTTATATATTTTCAGTTTTAGAATTTTTATTTGATTTTTAAAAATACACTTTAATCCTTTACTAATATTCTCCACCTTGTCCTTCATTTTCTTTTCTTTCTTTTTTTTTCTTTATTTATTAGGATTGCAAAATGGTTACATTCTCTCCTATTCTCTATCATTCTATCTTCATTTATTATTAGCTGGAAAACATCTAAAAGGTGCAACTTCCACTCATCAACTATTTGATTAATTGAGGTATAGATTTTACAAGAGAGGCAGGATAAATGCTTCAGTCAAACTTACAGATTGGAACTCATTATTAATCCTTATTGTGATGACTAATACTTTTTAAAATTAATTTTTATTGGAGTATAGTTGCTTTACAATATTGTGTTAGTTTCTGCTGTACAGCAAAGTGAATCAGCCACATATATATATATATATGTCCCTTCTTTTTTGTATTTCCTTATGTCCCTCATTTTCTTGGACATATTACTCACAGTTATCTTGAAAGCCTATCTGATAATTCCAATATTGGCATCTCCTTGGATCTCTTTCTATGTCTATGTTTTCTCTTGTTTTTGGCCCTTCACCTCTCCTAGGATGCTTTGTAATTTGCTTATTGAATGTCAGATATTGTGTATGAAAAACTGTGAGATAATTTGAGACTCTGAGAGGATCTACTTTTGCTTTTGGAAGTTAAGGGAGGGGCAGATCATCATAATCCAGTCTGGGTTGAGCAGATTTGAAACTAGGCTTTAGTCTTTGTGAAAAAGGCTCTCTTTCTGGTTAGTCCTTATTCCTAGGTTTCAGATCCTAGCTGAAATCTTGGGGTGTGTACCAGGATACCCCGTCTTGCCCTGAGCCCCCATTTTTCTCCCCAGTTTGCTGAGACGACAAAAACACTGTTTAGCTTCACACCCTGTTGGCCACTGGTTTCTACTTTGTTTCTCCTTCTCTTGGCTTCTTCACTGATCAGTTTCTACAAAGCACAACTTCTCAGCTTTTAGGTTTTTCTTAAGAATCAGCAAATGCTTCAAGGCCAAATGCTGTGCCCAGTGTCAGGTTCACCTCCTGTGATTTCCTTCTCTGAGATCTCAGTGCCTTGAGATCTTGCCACATTTGCTAGCTCTCTGTTGTTTTTTAAACAGAATTTTAAAAAAACGTAATTTTGTTCATAGTTTCTATTTGTTTGCAGTAGAAATGTTGATCTGTATAAGTTAGTGTGCCCTAGAACGAAACTCCTTGGTATTGTTTGTCTGATCTTCTCGGAGGTTTTAGTGTGAGAAACACTGGACAGAATCAATTCCTTGCTAGATCATAAGAACCACCTGAGGCCCTCGTTTAAAGGTCTCATTTCCTGGTCCTAACTTAGGCATACTGAATCACAGTCTCCAAGGAAAAGGACTGGGAATTTGTAGTTCTAACAAGTACTTCTAACAAAGGCACTATTTGGAAACACTGAACAAGTGACTCTAGGGTCTTGAGCACTTTCCAATTGTATTCTGCTTACCTAAGCTTATTCCAGTGACCCTACCTACCTACCAATAACCCCTGTGTATACTGGTGAGAAAGAGCCTGGCAGAGAGGGCAGAGTGCTGCCTTTTTACCACCCCCTCCAAATTTCTTTTGCATTCTGCACCTTCAAGAGTGGGAGCTTCCTTTTGCTGAATTATTTCCAACTTCTTCCTTAGACGTTTTAATCAGAGATGAAAAATGACTGGTCTTTTGCCAGCATTTCAGTCTAAGAGGAAGTTATTTGCCTCTTAGAAGCCAATTAATTTGCAATGGCTTTAGCGCAGAAGGCAGTGTGATAATGTAGAAAGGGACCTGCAATCTGGGATCAGGGATGAGCCCAGGGTACTTTGGTGGCCTAGGAGATGTGGGTGTCCCCTGCCATCTCCTCTCCTCCCTGCATTAATGTAAGCTCCCTTTGCCTGCTTGACTATATCTGTTTGTCATCCTCCAACTGCCAGTCGTAGTACTAGAGTACAGTGCTGACCTTCACCACTGACATCCTTTTTAACCCTTGCTGGCTCCTCTGCCATCTCCTTGCTGATTCCCTGCCATTCTGCTGAGTCCCCCAATAACATTTTCCTGCATTAACGTCTTCCCCTTGTTTTCTCTTCCTTATCTCCTTTTTCTCTCCTTCTTCCCTTCTCTCCTCCTTCTCCTCACACCACTCCCCCTCTTCTTCCTTCTCCCTATTCCAGAATCAGAAAAGGGGCTGTAGTATCCTCTCGTGTACCTTCCCTCTATCATTCCTCACCACAGCTCTCTCCAGAACCACCTCTCAGCAGGTGGGAGCTCAGACAGGAGGTTAACGTTGTCAAATTCCTTTTCTCTGGACTGTATGGTAAGACCAGTTTCCCTAGTTCTCTCTGGCTCAGGAGGACACGTCCCACTTTGGAGGTCTCTCACTGTCCTAATGCATGGACTGCACAGTAAATGCTGCCAACATCAATAAGAAAACAAGGAAATATGCCCAATGGAAAAAGGGAAAAGGACATGAAAAGGTAACTCATAAAAGAAGAGACACACCATTGACAGATGAATGGATAAAGAAGATGTGGCACATATATACAATGGAATATTACTCAGCCATAAAGAGAAATGAAATTGAGTTATTTGTAGTTAGGTGGATGGACCTAGAGTCTGTCATACAGAGTGAAGTAAGTCAGAAAGAGAAAAACAAATACCATATGCTAACACATATGTATGGAATCTAAAAAAAAAAAGGTTATGAAGAACCTAGGGGCAGGACAGGAATAAAGACGCAGACGTAGAGAATGGACTTGAGGACACAGGGAGAGGGAAGTGTAAGCTGGGACGAAGTGAGAGAGTGGCATGGACATATATACACTACCAAATGTAAAATAGATAGCTAGGGGGAAGCAGCCACATTGCACAGGGAGATCAGCTCAGTGCTTTGTGACCACCTAGTGGGGTGGGATAGGGAGGGTGGGAGGGAGATGCAAGAGGGAGGAGATATGGGGATATATGTATATGTAGATCTGATTCACTTTGTTGTAAAGCAGAAACACACCATTATAAAGCAATTATACTCCAATAAAGATGTTAAAAAATAATTAAACAATGAGACACAAATAGCCACAAATATGTGAGAAATATTTAATTTCATATATCATCGTAGAGCTCCAAGTCAAACCAAGGGAGTGGTAAAAACTAATCAGAACAATGATAGTGAGTTTTGTCTCTGATGCAGGGAAATGGACACTCTTATATACTGCTGTGAGAGTATAAGTTTTTCAGTCTTTCTGGAAAGCAATTTGGCAAAATGTAACATATATCTTATAATTTTCTATGACTTTTGACCCTGTATTTTTACTTTCAGGAATTTATACCAGTGAAATTATGTAAACTATTTGCCCAGAGTTATAAACAAAGATGTTCAGCATAGGGCTGTTTTCATAGTGATAACTTGTGTTATCTGGTGAAATATAGCCACACAATGATGGGGGACTGGCACATTTATACCAATCATACACTGCATAGCCGTTAAAACTATTGTTGATGGGGCTTCCCTGGTGGCGCAGTGGTTGGGGGTCCGCCTGCCGATGCAGGGGACACGGGTTCGTGCCCCAGTCTGGGAGGATCCCACATGACGTGGAGCGGCTGGGCCCATGAGCCATGGACACTGAACCTGCACGTCCAGAGCCTGTGCTCCACAACGGGAGAGGCCACAGCGGTGAGAGGCCTGCGTACCGCAAAAAAAAAAAAAAATATTGTTGATGAATGTTTAAAGAGGAGGAATGTTCAAGTTCTCAGGTTAAAAAAAAAAAACAGGTTACAAAGCAATATGTCATAATAATTGCATTTTGTGGGGAAAAAACAGCAATTGCATTTTGTAGGAAAAAAAATCAATGGAAGAATATATACTAAAATGTTAATATGGCTATATCTCTGTTTTATCATACACAAAAATCAAAGAAGCATGATTTATTAAAAGCGATAGAAAGAAAGCAGTAATACTGATCACTAGAGTGTAGGAAGAGTGGCTTGCATTCTAGTCCTGAATTTGCCTCCTGTGCTTTGAGAGGCTTAGAGCAGGTCATCTTTGTTCTTTGAGGGGCAGTTTCCTTATCTGTAAAATAGAAGTAGCCCTTGCTCCATGTAATAGCATTCATATGTGTTTAGGACTTTCCTGATTACAGATCCTTTTTTTAATCCATTGTTTGATTTTGTCCTCATAACTGTATCTTGCAGGATTGATCAAAGAGATCAACAATCTGTAGGCCATTGGCTATTTTATTATCAGTTGATAAATGAGAAATCCATCATATTTTTATGTGCTGTATTGCAAAGAAAGGCTTCCTAAAGATCACGAAGGGCAAGGCTTTGAAGGAACTAGAATGGCCTGGTGTGGTAGCCGAGTTAAAGCTGGGCAGGATCTGGGTGGCAGACAGTCCACACTGTTGGGTCTGTGGTCAGTTACTAGTTGAGGATGGAGAGGTTGGTAGCAAGCCATGACCAGGACTGGAGCAGGCCAAAGAGAAGTGTTGGAAAAACCAGAAAGTGATGATGGAGAAAGCTCCTCAAGGTGCAGGGATTGACCCAGGAAAGGTGGTTTCCCTGGAGGTCCAGCTCAGGGTCCAGATATAGGACTTGAAGGCACTAAGAAAAGAGTTGGAGCCAGCCCAACTGGGCAGAGGAGAGACTGGAGATTTTTAAGGCTGGGACCAAGCATGGAAGGCCTCACTAGGGAGCCCAGAAACAAAGATTTGACACATGCAGACTTGTGTGCAAGTTGCAAGTCTGCACTTATGCAAAACCAGCAGCAGTGGAGAATGGGTAATAGATGAACCAATCTACAGATAACCTGGAAAAATGAACTCACTTAAGTAAAAATCGAGTGGTTAACCTCCTGCTCACTAACAGGTCAGGGCCTAATCTTTAAAACTGATGTCCCTGATCTCAAGGTGCCTTAGGTGGTAATATGAGCCATGACTGACATGGTATATCTTCTCCATAAATACATTTTCCTCTAACAAAAAAGTGTAGCTTTCCTGCCCATGGGGCCACTTTTTGATGCTGAGTGTGCCCTGAACTGAACTCCTCTGTTTATGGAAGAGGCTCAGTATGAAACTGCAAATTGACTCTTCTATCACAATCCTTTTAATTACTGCACGTACCCAATTTTATTATCCAATTATGGGCAAGATTAAAGTTCATCAAACTACTTGTTTTATGTGAAATTCCTTCATCTCCAAAAGATCAGAGGAACATTAAAGAACAAATGAAACAGTCGGTTGCAGATTATACAGGTTGATTTATCATTGATCTTCCATGAACAGCAAAATGGCTCTGAGATTTCTCCCAGCCTAATAGGCCTATGTGTACAGTGTACTGTATATCTTTTCATTTCAGCCTTGAAGAAAATATGATATATCCCCAGTGGGAGTCATAATTTCACTGAATGTATACTGCTTAAGGCTCCACAGTGCCCAGCCAGTTTGTTACAGCAGATGGATGAGAGCTCACTGTTTCATGAAATTGCTTTTGAATATTTGCAGAATGACCTTTTCCCACTCTATCCCATGGAAATGCATTAACTCATTCTACATGCCATGGAAAAATATGAACCACTCTCCTGCAAGGCCTGGTTGAAACATCACATCTTTTTCTATGAAACGTTTCCTGACGTGTTCCCCACCACCAAAAAATGTCATTTCCCTTCCAGAGAGAAAAGGGGAAGGAACAAAGACATCTACTGGGTGATATTACCAAGGTCACACAGCTGGTAGGTGGTGGTACCAGGATTATATTTCAGGTCTGGCTGTCTCCAAAGCTCTAGCTACTTCCACATCCCTGGAGCACATTGTTTATACCTGTCCTGTGGCCTTTATCCCCTTTTCCTTTTTATTTGAGCAATTGGAACACATTTTCCAATTCATCCCACTCCCCCCACCCCCTTGTGTCCATTGGGAGATTGGGACTGACATACATACACCACTACATATAAAACAGATAACTAATGAGAACCTACTGTATAGCACAGGGAACTCTACTCAGCGCTCTGTGGTGACCTAAATGGGAAGGAAATCCAAAAAAAGAGGGGGTATATGTATACGTATAGCTGATTCACTTTGTTGTATAGCAGAAACTAACACAACACTGTAAAGCAACTATACCCCGATAAAAATTAATTTAAAAAAAAAGATAATTATATGAGGTTATGGAGGTGTTAACTAACCCAACTGTGGTCATCATTTCGCAATATATACTTGTATCAAATCACCACTTTATATAACTTAAACTTATACAATGTCCTACATCATTTACATCTCAGTAAACCTAGGAGGGGAAAAGAAAATTAGAGCATCTATGTATTTCCCTTAAGAAATTAATATTCATTGAAAATCTAATAATATGGATTTATGGTTGCATCTGAGGAGAAATTAAAGGAATGAATAATCTAAAAAAAAAAAAATTGGAACCCATTTTCCTTCTGTCACAGTGGGAGCTCCAGGTATTGCTTTCTGTCCCCTCCTCTGCCAGCAGCTCCTCAAGCATATCTTGCATTTGGAAGATACTCAGTGTATCAGTCAGGGTTTAAACAGAGAAGCAGAAACCCTAGAAACTTGTATACATATATATTTGGTTCTGTGACAGGGTTAGTTACAGGAATTTCATGTGTTGCATTTGGTGTTGAAGCTTGAAGATCACGGGGTGGGCCGTAGGGAAGAGAAGATGGATAGAGGAGGGAAAGAATATGCTGGAACCACAGGTACAAGCTGGGCCACAAGGATAGACTGAACCCGTGTCAGTTCTTTTGCCTCTGACGTCGATGGTGTGGGTGGTCTGCAGAAGCCAGGCCCTTTATCCTGGAGCTAACCATACACACCTGGCCCAGGATTTGGAGAAGCTGAAGGATTCAGAGGCAGGTGGGGCATTTGCAGGCCTGACTTCCTGCATCACACCAATGGGCTGGTCAGCAGAGCAGTGACCATACATGTGAGTAAAAGGGCTACTGCTCCCTTCCCACTGCCCGGATCTCCCACAGTGATCCCCCCGTGCCCTGCCCTAACCAGAAGCCTACAGGAAAGGGGGCTCTGGGAAATGTAGTTCAGCCTAAGAAAGTCACTATGGTCCACTTCTATCAGCTTGGCACCCACACACATCTCTTTAATCCATACTTAGTCTCCAAATAAAGACAACGACAAAGTCATGCTTCTGTGTCATGTGCTACAACTAACCTGCATTCAGCCAAAGAGGCACTAACTCTTTCCTCAGAACAGGATATAAAGTCCCTTTTTTGGTCTTGGGGTAAGGTTCACTCTTTTCATAGCCAATTCACACTCTCCCTTTGAGATATTAAATACTGACATATAAGGCTAACTGCTATTAACACAGCTTATGCAAATGATCAGGGGATGATAAAGCAAAAAGTACTTGGCTTATTTGTACAAATATTTATATCAAAATAAGAAAGAAATATTCATGAGTATTGTAGTCTCATTTTCTACAGCTGGCCATAGCTGGCATTTATAATTACCTTCTTTCATTACTCATTCAATATTTCCTTTGCTTTCAGCAGATGCCCTACATGGTGGATCTAGGCCAGGAATTGGCAAACTTTTTTGTAAAAGGTCAGATAGTAAACATTCGGGCTTTGAGGGTTATAGAGTTTCTCTCTCAGCTATGCAACTCTGTGGTTACAATGCAAAACAGCCATAGACAACACATAAACAAATGGGTGTTATGATAAAACTTTATTTACAAAAATAGGTGGAGAGACGGATTTGGCCTGTGGGCTACATTTTGCTGATTACTGCCTAGGTCATTAGCAGTCCTGCCTGAATTGGGTTGTTGTAATAGTTTTCCAGTTAACAGAGGGGAACTCTTGCAAATTGGGATGATTTAGTTGGCTCTGCAAGTGTCCTGATAGCTAGAAATGTACATCATATAGGGCTTGCACTGGCTGCATGTCACAGAAAACTTATCTAACAATGTCTTAAACACACAGGAATTTCCTAAAGAAGCCTATTCAGGGCCGGCGCAGCTGCTTAAGGGAGAAACCAAGAGTCTAGTTTTCTTTTGGCTCTCTGCTTTGTCATTCTTAACCTGTGGGTTTTATCCTCATGGTTGCAAGATGGCTGCCTTTCCTCTAGGCATCACTTTCACAACGCAGGCAGAAAGAGGATAGAAAGGCACAGCCATATGCCAGGTGAGTTGGTTTTGTTATCCCTGAGGTCCCACACAGCAGACTACTGTTGACATATCCCTGGCTAGTCAGATTCACCAGGTCACCTCTACCTGCAGTGGAGTTGGGGAGATGTTTTAAATTAGACATGTTGACATGCTGAACAAAATCAGGGTTCTATTATTGGAATAGAATATTGAGAGAAGGAGAGAATCAGTGTTGGATAAGCTGCTAGCAATGTCTATCACAACTAGGCAGAAAGAGATGTTGGGATGGCGGAGGTGGGGGGAGGGCATAAGGATGAGAGCTCAAGGCCACTGGTACCCCAGTTGTACTCATTATAAAGCTGAAATGTCATGTCAGGAGTTTTTAAACAGTGCTTGAACTATTTTCACCTCTTTCTAAATGGGTCTTCCTTGACTCAGCAATTACCCCAAATGTTTCCTGCTACTCTAATTTGTACCCTCATTTGAATCTCCTTCTTTACAAATACCCAACTCATGAGACCATAACATTTTCCTTCATTTATAAACAATTCTTTCTGGCTGTTTAGGAAAGAAAAGGAGGATAGTTAAAAAATACATAATTACTCAAAGACTACATTAATTCTACTTGGATGTCCCAGCAGGGAACTCCATCCTGGAGAATTAATGAGTACCTGACCTACAGAACTGTAATGAAAAAAATGTCACAGGAGACCAACGTTTTGATTTATTGATTAGAAGGGGGTTTTCCATGCTCTTTTGTTTAATTACAAGAAGAGGCAAAGCCGACAGAGACAGAAGAGGCAGAGACTTAAGGGAGCTGAGAGGTTGGAAACTGCTGTATTGCATTCCCCTTTTGTAAAGCTGTAGCTATTGGAGCTTGTGGGCAGAGACTCTAACAAAAGGTGACTTGGGGGAGAAAGCCAAGAAATACATAAAAAGAATCCCTGCTGGTGCTTTGACAAGGAGATTGGTGGATGTAAGCACCATGGTCCGTCCTGTTGAGTGAGCAGGCTGGGTGCCGGGACAGGTGGGTGCAGAGCTCACCTTATGTGCACACCCATCCTGAGGATCCTGGGATCTTAGCCTGGCTCCCAGAAACCCTTGTCCTGAGTATGTGCTGCGCTTTCCAAGAGCAGTAGTAGAGAGGCCTTTTGGGACTAAGTCCCGATCTGGGGACAAAGGGATCAAGATTTCTCAATTCAGAGGCTTCTCAATCAAGAAACCTCAAAGATTTCTCAATCAAGGCTGCCCTATGCTCTTGGGGGAATGTCTGAATAACTTGGTAACCATCCTGAGGTAGGTGCTGTGCTCTTTTGTGTGTAAGGCTGAGGGTTGCCCTCCTGATGGATGCTAAGCCAGACCTAGGAAGCTTGTCACAGCTTCCTGTCGGGGGTGACAGTGCCCTCTGGGATCCGCTGGCTGCTTCTGTGACCTCCTCTCAGTCCCTCCAAAGTGCCAGCTCCTCCCACCCAAGCTGCCACACACACCCCTCGCCCTGGAAGGTGCTCTTTTCCCCTCCCCCCTTTAATCCTAGGCTGTTGTTGATCTCCCTGCTCAACCATCAGAGCTCTGATGTCATTTTCTCCAGGAAGACCCCAAAACTACACCAGGTCAAGGCCTACTGTTACCCACTCTCTAGCTTCTGATGGTTTTTTTTTCCAATTGAAAAAATGTTATGTGTTAATATATATGAAACATAAAATTTACCATCTTAACCATTTTTTTAAAAAAATATTTATTTATTTATTTGGCTGCACCAGGCCTTAGTTGTGGCATGTGGGATCCTTAGTTGCAGCATGCCAGCACTTAGTTGCAGCATGGGGGATCTAGTTCCCTGATCAGGGATCGAACCCTGGCCCCCTACATTGGGAGCATGGAGCCTTAGCCACTGGACCACCAGGGAAGTCCCCATCTTAAGCATTTTTAAGTGCACAGTTCAGTGGCGTCAAGTACATTCACACTGTTGTGCAACCATCACCACCATCCATCCCCAGAACTCTGTTCATCTTGCTAAATGAAACTCTGTACCCATGAAACACTAACTCCCCATCCCCCCTCCTCAGCCCCTGGTAACCACCCTTCTACTTTCTGTCTCTATGAATTTGACTCTTGTCGGGCCCTCATGTAAGTGGAATCATGCAGTATTTGTCCTTTTGTGACTGACATTTCACTTAATGTACTGTTTTCGAGGTGTTTCCATGTTGTAGCAGGTGTCAGAATTTCCTTCCTTTTTAAGGCTGAATAATATTCCCTTGTATATATACCATATTGTTTATCCATTTATCTATTGATGGACACTTGGGTTGATTCCACCTTTTGACTCTTGTGAATAATGCTGCTATGAACTTGGGTGTACAAATATCTATTTAAGATCCTGCTTTCATTTCTTTTGGGTGTATACCCCGGTATGGAAATGCTGGGTCATATGGTAATTCTGTATTTAATATTTTGAGGAACCCCCATACTGTTTTTCCATAGCAACTGTACCATTTCTACGTTCTTACCAACAGTGGACAAAAGTTGCAATTATTCCACATCCTGGTCAACACTTGTTTCTTTCTGGTTTTTTTGATACTAGCCATCAGCATGGGTGTGAGATGGTATCACATTGTAGTTTTGATTTGCATTTCCATAATTATTAGAGATGTTGAGCTTTCTGATACATTTTATTCCTAGAGTTTACTGCAACTTGTGATGAAACATTTATTTGTGAGATAACTTGCTTCAGGTCCATCTTTCCCATTAGGCCCCGAGTCCTATAAGAGCAGGAGCCATGCCTGGCTTTGCTCACAATTTCATCTACAGAGCCTTGCTCACTGCTTGGCACACAGTAAGCACTTTACCTAAATCTCTTCCTTAATCCTGTGAGGCAGTGTTTACAAATCCCATATAGATGAGGAGGCTCAGAGAAGTTAAGTGACTTACCTGAGGTCACACAGCTGGTAGGGGATGAGCTGGAATTCATACCCACATCTCCCCAGTTACAAGCCTTGCTCTTTTTACTAACATTCCTGAGGGAGTACCACACCGCAAGCCTGTTTCAGAGATGGCAGGTGGCCTTCATCTTAGCACCAAGGGCCTTGTCGCAGTTGAGCAGTACTGTGGATTTGCTGTTGGTGGCGTCTCTCCTAGTCTGGAGGATGTTTCCTGCCTTCTCTTGTGCTGGTGTAGACCGGATCCTGACTCCAGCTGGTACATGAGGACACACGTTAGCCCCTCGTGGAGAGTTTAGTTAAACGACAGCTTAAGACTGTTGCCTCGGCATCCATGTTGTGGGCTGAGCCTCCTGCAGGGGCCGTGAGCTGACAAGAACCCCTCCCTTGAGAGCACGCCCCAGGTAACAGCCCACAGTCACAGGTGAGTGTCAGTTCCTGACATGACTTCCCCAAAGGCCTTGGTGATGAACAGTCTCTTGTCCCTCCCAGCTCCTTCCCCTTCTGTGTCCCTTAGATCAGAACCCCATGGAGCTTGCCAAAACCCTGCTCTCCTGCCTTAGCCTGGGAACCCCAGAAACACTCCACCCTGAGCCCTAATAAAGGCATGTGCCCCCGGTCTTGCTGCTCACACTGTCTGCCCCGTGCCTTGACCTCCCCTTGGGGTCCCTCCAGGTGTGCCGCAGACCTGGGAGGAGTAGACTTCTCTACCTCACCTTCCCTTGTGGCCCTTTGAACCGTGGCTTACCATCCAGCACCCCACCCAGGGCTCTACTAACGGATATTAACAAAGTCCCAACACCCCTTTTCTCCAGCCAGTCTGGCCTTTAGGGGTGTTGAGCCAGACTCCTCACCTTGTCCTGACTGCATTCTTTCTTTACTTTCACCCTCTGGATTCAGGGCACACCCAGTGCCAGCAGGACGCCACCCCTCATGGCTTGTGACAGTTTTCCCCCAGAGCCAGCCTGTTCCACCATCCTGCCTTCCGTAGAGACCTTTGGCTCACCTCCCATGTCCTCCATGGGACTCAGCAGCTGGGACTGTGTCCCTGACCCCAGACCATTGTGTCCACCTTCTGCCCACCTACTCTGGCTGCTGGTTCCATGGTGGCCCTGGGACCATTGTTGCCAACAGGGCCCTTCCTGCCAGGGTGAGCCTGGCCTTCTGTGCCCAAGCAGATGGCACTGGAATGTGGTGGGCTCCCCTCAGGGCAGGGAGAGGAGAGGAGGGTTGGACACAGGGACTGGGTATTACTTGGAGCCACTTCGTCACTGCGATGTACCAGGTGCATCCTAAGAGCTCTGGGCAGAGTGATTGCACTGCAGCCAGATGGGCTCTGAAGGGACCCGCATGGGCCTGTGTCTCGTGGCTGCGGAAGGACCAGGATGGGGATGGAGAGGCCCAGAGGGTGGATGAAGGAGAGCCAAGGAGAGCATCTGTTCTCATTCTTGCTGTCGCTCTTCGAGCCCCTTCCCTTTCACGCTGTTATTTCAACCCCCTTTGTGTAAAGTCATGCAGCTAGTATTGTCGAGTGTCTACTGTGCTGCAGACCAGGTGCTCAGCTCTGGGGCGCCGTGGTCGTGCCTCGTTGGAATTCCAGTCCACCTGGGGAGATGCAGTAGAGGGGACACACCATCCATCAGACAAGTTGAACGTTCACCCCACAGCGTCCCGAAGGAGCAGGACATGAAGCGGTGGTGAAGGTCCACTGCAGGGCGGTGTGACTCTTGGGGAGCTCAGAGAAGGCTTCCTGGGGAGACCACACCTAAGGAGCAGTCTGAGGGCTGAGCAAGAGTCAAGTGGGAGAAGAGGGAGGAAGGGTGTCCCAGGCTGGGGAACAGTGTGTGAGGTCTCATTGTCGGAGGGAGAAGAGCAAATTTGAAGGACTCAAGAAAGGTGAGGGTGGTGGAAGTGGAGAGATGGGGGCGTGTGGTGAAAAGTGAGGTGCTCAGTTGACTTCTAAGATAAACTCCAGGGCGGGCAGGGGTCGTAGGAGGCTGTTTCTTTTGTGGGCTGAGAGGATGCACAAACAGGAGAGGGAATCGGCCAGTGGTGGTGACCATCAGCATCCTACTTGTAGTTCATACGTTTATGGTGCTTACCTGGTGCCAGGCATGGCTCTAAGGGTTCTGTGAATTCTCCTTAGGAAAGAATGAGCAAAGGGCAAGGCAGCAGGGTGGATTCACAAAGATCTGCACGGTTTTCTTTGGAGTCATCATAAAGGGAAGGCCAGCAACTTCACGTCCGCTTTAGATTCCTCCACACTAATTAACGGGGTCATTTTACAAGTCAGTTTGGATGGTCAAAGGCTGGACTGAGGCTGAAATGATTTAATAGATGGGAAAGCCAAGATGGCTTGAATGCTTTGCCTTTTACCTACAATTGTTTTTAATATGCTGGAAACCTAAAAACGATATTCATTATGAGCAGATTAAATTTTACTTGTTTGTTTTTAAAGAGTTATTACGTCAGGTGGTGGATTTAGAACAGATGCCTTTGGAGATCGGATTCATGACTTTTTTTTTTTTGCGGTACGTGGGCCCCTCACTGTTGTGGCCTCTCCCGTTGTGGAGCACAGGCTCTGGACGTGCAGGCTAAGCGGCCATGGCTCACGGGCCCAGCCACTCCGTAGCATGTGGGATCTTCCCGGACCGGGGCACGAACCCGTGTGCCCTGCATCGGCAGGCAGACTCTCAACCACTGCGCCACCAGGGAAGCCCCCATGACTTGTTTTATTAGAGAGCAGAGAAATCGTGAAACATGCCATTTTCTGCTGCATTCTACCATGTTATTTTTCTTTTTCCTGGGTGAACTGCATGCCTTTTCCTAATATTCTGGCAGACATCTACTAATAGACTACATGAAAAATGTTAGAGTTTTATTTCAGGTCCAGTTTTTTCGAGTTTTTTGAAGGGCTTTATGGGAAAGAAGCATGGGTTGTTGTCTCTGTGCATGACCTTGATGAAAGATGAAAATCTCTTTCCCTCTAGGAGTCGATGTATGATTTAGGATTCTAGGAACAAGAAAGCATTCTGCACACAGAGAGGTATCTGGCTAACATCCCACCTGAGTTTCCCAGTCTGTGAAGTGTGAATGACAATACTGTCTACTGCCCAGGGCTACAGTGCGGATTAAATAAGGTCATTCAAGCGAGAACCTAGAGTGGTGGTGAGCGCTCTATGAACTTGAGCTGTTAATTACATGCATGTTGACATGGGGCACATTCATGGACACTTGCAGGTGCATGTTCATATTGACACATATGTGCACATGTGTGCATGCACACGCACACACATGCAGGTTTGCTGAAACTCCCAAACAGAAAAGTAGTTTTAGGTGGTTATTCATTTGTTTGTGTGGGGCTTGAATGGAGCAAGGGCGAGTTTGACTAGAAGTAATAACCCCACCATCCAGCCCATCCAACAGACGTCCAGCTATGCCCTCAGGTGGCTTCCTGCTGACTCCCAGGCATCTTTGATCTCCCGCCCAGGCTTGAGTGACCATGTTGGCCCCCTTGGGATCAGAGCAGCCACTCCAGACACTCGAACCATCACCATGACCTGCACTGGCAGTCAAGAGGCTGAATGTGGTGGCAAAGGGGCAGAAGAGCTGTGCCCTCTCAGGCCCCCTCCTGCCCGGATGGACACCAAGGACAACTACCTGGTCTGCTTTGCCTTTGGTCTCTCTGGCCCCTCTGCCTGGGCACCCTCTCCACACCTACCCTCAGGTCCAACATCACCCATATTCCAAGGCCTGCCTCAAAATGCCATCTCCCCCTTCTCACCGCTTCTGAACCTTTTTATTTAGACCTGTCTTGTAGATATTGACATTTCTCTTGTGTGTTGTCCCCGCCAGAGCTCCCCTAGGAGGCTGGTCTTCCCTGAAGCCCCACATCAAGCTGGGCCCAGGTAACACAATGACTAGAGCTGCTCCGGGTGTCTTGTCTCCACACAGTAGCTCCCCAAATTCCAGCTGGATCCCGTCCCTCCCTTGCTTTAACCCTTCACTGATCTCCAAGGCACTCAGGATGGGATCCGTAGTCTTTCTTAGGCTGCCTGGTTTGACCCTCCCTCCTTCTCCAGACTCACTTCCCAGCAGGTTCCCTCGCACCAGGCCCCAGACATGTTCTCCAGCGCGTGGAGAAAGCCAAGCTCTTCTCTACCACGGGGCCCTTGCACATGCTAGGCCATCTGCTTGGAGTTTCCCTCCCCTTCGCCTGGCCACCCCTATGCAGCCTTTAAGTCTGAGCTTAAGTGTCACTTACTCAGAGCAGCCTTCCCTGATGTCCCCTTGTCCCATACGCCATTCAACTCAGATGACATGTACTTATCATTCATAACATTCATGACTGTATGTAAGTGCGTGTTTGTCTTTGTGATGGTTTAAGTCGGACATCCATACTAGAACTCCAGGAGAGCAGAGTGAGTCTGTCTTGTTCATTGCCATATCTGCAGCACTGAATACGAGGTCTACGTAGAGCCGGTGCTCAAAAGTAATTATTTTTGTGACTAAATGAAAGAGAGACAGGCACAGGTCTGAAATTGCCCTTTTTTTTGCACTTCCTGTTTTGGAATCCAAGCCTGCCCAGACTTTAGGTCTTTGTTGTGAAACCCAGCTCTGCAGTGTTGTTCTTCTAACCTGGAACCAGGCGCTGCCCGGCCTTGGCTCATGGACCACAGTTCTTGTGTCTAGTGGGAGCTGGCCAGGGTCCATAGACCAGGTCTGCAGCTCTCGGCCCTTGTCTAGGTCAGGCTTCAAGAGCTGAGAAAAACTGTCTGCCCACCAGCAGCTCTTCACCAGTGACCCACAGAGCTAGTGTGTGACCCCATCAGCACCCTCAAGCTTAGGTCAGTGTAACCCCAAGGGGTGTATTCTGCACTGTTTCCCAGAGTGGCCCTGTGGGGTTAAGTTCTGTCTACACAACGGTAGCTGGTTTATAATACACACTTTATTGGCTGACTTCCCTTCCCTGTCTCTCTTCCTCATTCTTCACACCCCAAATAAACTACTTGACCTCAAATCCTTGTCTCAGAATCAACCTCTAGGAGAACCCAAACTATGACAAGAAGTATTCCTAAACAATATGACACTATTCCATTATTTATTTGTTTTTAAATCTAAGTCTAAACATTTTTTAAAATTAATTAAGTAATTTTATTTATTTAGTTTTGGCTGCATCGGGTCTTTGTTGCTGCGCGCAGGCTTTCTCTAGTTGGGGCGGGGGGTGGGGTGCGTGGGCTTCTCATTGCGGTGGCTTCTCGTTGTGGAGCACGGGCTCTAGGCACGTGGGCTTCAGTAGTTGTGGCTCACGGGCTCTAGAACGCAGGCTCAGTAGTTGTGGCGCACTGGCTTAGTTGCCTGGCGGCATGTGGGATCTTCCCAGAGCAGGGATCGAACCCGTGTCCCCTGCATTGACAGGCGGATTCTTAACCACTGCACCACCAGGGAAGCCCTATTCCATTATTATTACATAATACACACTCTGGCAAAATGCTCCAGCACAAGTCTGCTCCTCAAATCCTCCCACGAGTCCCACGGATTTGTCTTAGCTTCATTTTACTGATAAGGAAATGGGGATACATCAGAGAGGTAAAGAAATCTGCCTAATGCTAAACAGCTAATCAATTGCAGCCCTGGTCTGTTGCCCAGGGCACTTTTCTTTCCATCACCAGGACTCACAGGCTGTGGGTCTGAACCAAGCAGATGACCATGTAGAGATGGAGCAGCTAACTGCAAGGCCCAGGCTGTGAAGGATGAGCTCAGACCTCAAGACTGTCAACACTTAAGAGAAAAGTATCCAGATGACTGGGCATAGACATTCATTCACAAGTTCCCAGAGACTCATGCAGACCCACAAATGCCAGTGTGTGCACACTTAGGCTCACACATGCAGAAACAGGTATACCTGTTGGTGTCAACCTAGGTTTTCTAATTAAAAACAACCAGGACAGTAAGGCACGTTCTGTCCAGCATCACACACTCAAGCTTAGAGAACCTAGGAGCTTCCTCAGGCCATTGGGCTCAGCCTCCTGCTTCTAATCTCTTCAGACACCTGAACTAGCACAGAATGAGCCCCTGTCAGCTCAGAAAGGGCACTTAACCAGCTACTGAGTGAGTTGTTAAGGACCCTGGAATGATAACAGGCTTCTCAAAATGAGAAGATGAGGAATTTTCTTTTTGACAGTTTGAGGTTTAAAATTACACAGTAGAACTAATAGGCTCTTTCTGTCTCATAATGATGTTTGTCATGATACAAACACTTAAATGTTTGGAGGCTGGTCTCCTTGGACGAAAATCCCAGTGTCAAATGGAATTGTAACGCCATGATGAGCCATTATGCCGTGCTTGATGACAGTCCCTGTGCGATGCTCACTGTCCAGCAAGGCTGTTGTTCTCGAGCTAATAACCAGGGGGGCTGTGTTCTCCACGGAGCTGTCACACGGGCCACGGGACTAGAAGGCAGGAACCAACAGCTCAGGAGCCCTTGGGAGTTAGATGGGTCCCAGAGTTCTGCCATTTCCCCCTAGGCTAGAAACATACAGACCTGTCTGAATGTTATGGTCCAAACAAGGTCAGCACTAGAATAATTTCATCTACAGGTACTATTCCTTTGATGGAGTCATCAGAGATAATTAAACTTTAAATTGTGCGATCTGCGAGAAGAATGAACATTGAGACCATTCTGCCCGGAACATCTTAATTTCTGGAATCATTACAGTCTGATGAGATGAGTCCTCAAATGGACTTTGTGAAAGTTGGGTGGTGAGTTGCTCTGCATACGTGTGGAGCAATATTAGGAAGACGGCAAGCTGAAAATGAGCATTCCAGGATGGATAAAGCCATCTAAATACAATATTAGAAGATTTTATGATGTTGCGTTTCTAGGTAGGTTGGACTTCTGAATCCTTAAGAAATTAAATTTTCTCTCCATCAAGAAATATCTTAGTCAGAGGTCTTCTGGTTGCAAGTGAGAGAAATCAATGTAAACTTATTAAAATGCAGGGCGATGTTTTATAAGTGAAGCAGGATGGCCAGTTAGAGAAATTAGGTGTTTTCTCCTTCCTTCTCTCAAAGGGCTAGCAAAAAGCTTCACTGTTTTGGAAGGCTGATGTATCTTTTGCTCTAGGAGAGAGGAGGATTTTTAAAGTCAGTTTTATTGAGATAATTTACACACAGTAAGATTTATCAGTCTAAAAATTACAATTTGATGAGCTTTGAGGAAGATATACTGCAGTAATATAACCACTGTCACAATCACGATAGAGAATATTTCCACACCCCTTCCCCCTCAACAAAAGTTCTCATAGACCCCTTTGTGACCAGTCCCCTCCCCTCACCTGGGTCCCAAGAAGCTCTGCTTTCTGTCACAGTTTTGCTCTGGGTAGAAGTTCCTATACATGGTTTCTACAGCCTCACGATTTTGAGATCCATCCACATTTCTTGCTTATATTCTTGCTTCCTTCTTATTGCTGAGTAGTATTCTATTGTATAGCTAGACAACAGTTTATCTAGTCACCAGTTGGTAGATATTTGGGTTGTATCTAGCTCTGAATACACTACATGCCTTCATCTGGACTTATGTTTTCATATTTTGTGGGTAGATAACTAGGAGTGAGATTTCTGGGTCATAGAGTAAGTGCACGTTTTATTTTATGAGAAACTACCAAACTTTCCCAAAGTGGGTGTACTATTATGCATTCCAACCAGCAAAGTATGAGAATTTTGGTTGTCCTGCATCCTTATCAACACTTGGTACTATCAGTCTTTAATTTTAGCCATTCTAGTGCACATGCAGGGGTATCTTAATGTGGTTTTTAAAAAATTTTTATTGGAGTATTGTTGATTCAGGTGTTAGTTTCAGGTGTACAGCAAAGTGAATCAGTTATACATATACATATATCCACTCTTTTTTTTTTTGAGATTGTTTTCCCATATAGGCCATTACAGAGTATTGAGTAGAATTCCCTGTGCTATACAGCAGGTTCTTATTAGTTATCTATTTTATATATACTAGTGTGTATATGTCAGTCCCAATCTCCCAATTTTTCCCTCCCCCCGCCATCCCTTGGTAACCATAAGTTTGTTTTCTACATCTGTGACTCTACTACTTTTTTGTAAATAAGTTAATTTGTACCCTTTTTTTTTAGATTCCACATATAAACAGTATCATATGATATTTGACATTCTGTGTCTGACTTACTTCACTCACTGTGACCTAAATGTCCATCAACAGAGGAATGGATAAAGAAGATGTGGTACATATATACAATGGAATATTACTCAGCCATAAAAAGGAGTAAAATAGTGCCATTTGCAGCAACATGGATGGACCTAGAGATTGTCATGCTGAGTGAAGTAAGTTAATGTGGTTTTAATTAATTAATTAATTAATTAATTATTATTTTTTTTTGCAGTACGCTGGCCTCTCACTGTTGTGGCCTCTCCCGTTGCGGAGCACAGGCTCCAGATGCGCAGGCCCAGCGGCCATGGCTCACGGGCGCAGCTGCTCCACGGCATGTGGGATCTTCCCAAACCAGGGCACGAACCCGTGTCCCCTGCATTGGCAGGCAGACTCTCAATCACTGCGCCACCAGGGAAGCCCTGGTAGCATCTTTAGGATTCTCTATGTATAGTTTCATGTCGTCTGCAAACAGTGACAGTTTTACTTCTTCTTTTCTGATTTGTATTCCTTTTACTTCTCTGATTGCTGTGGCTAAAACTTCCAAAACTATGTTGAATAATAGTGGTGAGAGTGGGCAACCTTCTCTTGTTCCTGATCTTAGTGGAAATAGTTTCAGTTGTTCACCATTGAGAATGATGCTGGCTGTGAGTTTGTCATATATGGCCTTTACTATGTTGAGGTAAGTTCCCTCTATGCCTACCTTCTGGAGGATTTTTATCATAAATGGGTGTTGAATTTTTTTTTCTATGGATATCTTTATTTATATCCTCACAACAACTCTATGACATACGTGCTTCGTTAACCCCATTTAACAGATGAAGAAACTGAGGCCCAAAAATGTTAAGATGCCCTCAAGCATACTGTCCACTCAGTAAGTAATAATCAGGGAGGAGGAAAAATACCCCTTTTCTGTTCTTCTCTTGGGTAGTTGGAGACTGGAAGGCAGATTAATTTTGCAAGGATGCTGCCACCATAACTTCCATCACCAGCTCTGCCACTGGATACGTCTACCACATTCCTACAGCTGTGAATCTCTCTTTACTTCTCGCTTGTCTGTGTGTCATTTGCTCAAGATTCAAAGTCCTGGCAGGAGGGTCCTTTTGGCCAAGCTTGTCTAGCTCAAGCTTAAGTCATGCTTTTCTGTTTCTCACCCACTATCTGTCCACATGGTACCTTAAGACATAGACATCTCCTGGGTTCTGCTGGATCTCTTCTCAGAGATACTTTCTCTGCACACATTTTGGGTTACAGCTTCCTACACCAGCTGAACCAGGAACCCCCTCTACCATTTGCTTTCTGTCTTCTAAAATCTGTTGAAATCTCTTTTTCTTTTTTTTTTATTAGTTTCTGCTTTATAACAAAGTGAATCAGTCATACATATACATCTGTTCCCCCATCCCTTCCCTCTTGCGTCTATGGGTGTTGAATTTTGTCAAAAGCTTTTTCTGCAGCTCTTAAGATGATCACATGGTTTTTATCCTTCAATTTGTTAATATTGTGTATCACATTGATTGATTTGTTTATATTGAAGAATCCCTGCATTCCTGGAATAAACCCCACTTGATCATGGTGTATGATCCTTTTAACGTGCTGCTGGATTCTGTTTACTAGTATTTTGTTGAGAATTTTTGCATCGATGTTCATCAGTGATATTGGTCTGTAGTTTTCTTTTGTTTTGTGACATCTTTGTCTGGTTTTGGTGTTAGGGTGATGGTGGCTTCATAGAATGAGTTTGGGAGTATTCCTCCCTCTGCTATATTTCGGAATAGTTTGAGAAGGATAGGTGTTAGCTCTTCTCTAAATATTTGATAGATTTCACCTGTAAAGCCATCCGGTCCTGGGCTTTTTTTTTTTTTTGGGAGGATTTTTAATCACAGTTTCAATTTCAGTGCTTGTGATTGGTCTATTTATATTTTCCATTTCTTCCTGGTTCAGTCTTGGAAGGTTGCGCTTTTCTAAGAAATTGTCCATTTCTTCCAGGTTGTCCATTTTATTGGCATATAGTTGCTTGTAGTATTCTCTCATGATCCTTTGTATTTCGGCAGCATCAGTTGTTACTTCTCCTTTTTCATTTCTAATTCTGTTGATTTGAGTTTTCCCGGTTTTTTTCTTGATGAGTCTGGCTAACGGTTTATCAATTTTGTTCATCTTCTCAAAGAACCAGCTTTTAGTTTTATTGACCTTTGCTATTGTTTCCATCATTTCTCTCATTTATTTCTGACCTGATCTTCATGATTTCGTTCTTTCTGCTAACTTTTTTTTTTCTTCTTCTTTCTCTAATTGCTTTAGGTGTAAGGTTAGGTTGTTTACTTGAGATTTTTCTTGTTTCTTGAGGTAGGATTGTTTTGCGATAAACTTCCTTCTTAGAATTGCTTTTGCTGCATCCCATAGGTTTTGGGTCATCGTGTTTTCATTGTCATTTATTTTTAGGTATTTTTAAATTTCCTCTTTGATTTCTTCAGTGATCTCTTGGTTATTTAGTAGCGTATTGTTTAGCCTCCACTTGTTTGTAGTTTTTACAGTTTTTTTCCTGTAATTGATATCTAGTCTCATAGTGTTGTGGTTGGAAAAGATACTTGATACAACGTCAATTTTCTTAAATTTACTAAGGCTTGATTTGTGACCCAAGATATGATCTATCCTGGAGAATGTTCCATGAGCACTTGAGAAGAAAGTGTATTCTGTCATTTTGGATGGAATGTCCTATAAACATCAATTAAGTCTATCTGGTCTGTTGTGTCATTTAAAGCTTGTGTTTCCTTATTTATTTTCATTTTGGATGATCTGTCCATGGATGAAAGTGGGGTGTTAAAGTCCCCTACTATTATTGTGTTACTGTTGATTTCCCCTTTTATGGCTGTTAGCATTTACCTTATGTATTGAGGTGCTCCTACGTTGGGGGCATAAATATTTGCAATTGTTATATCTTCTTCTTGGATTGATCCCTTGATCATTATGTAGTGTCCTTCTTTGTCTCTTGAAATAGTCTTTATTTTACAGTCTCTTTTGTCTGATATGAGTATTGCCACTCCAGCTTTCTTGTGGTTTCCATTTGCATGGAATATCTTTTTCCATCCCCTCACTTTCAGTCCGTATGTGTCCCTGGGTCTGAAGTGGGTTTCTTGTAGACAGCATATTTACGGGTCTTGTTTTTGTATCCATTCAGCCAGTCTATGTCTTTTGGTTGGAGCATTTAATCCAGTTACATTTAAGGTAATTATTGATATGTATGTTCTTATTACCATTTCTTAATTGTTTTGGTTTGTTTTTTTTGTTTTTGGTTTTTTTTTTGCGGTACGCAGGCCTCTCACCGCTGTGGCCTCTCCCGCTGTGGAGCACAGGCTCTGGACACGCAGGCTCAGCAGCCATGGCTCACGGGCTCAGCCGCTCCGTGGCACGTGGGATCCTCCTGGAACGGGGCACGAACCCGTGTCCCCTGCATCGGCAGGCAGACTCTCAACCACTGTGCCCCCAGGGAAGCCCTGGGTTTGTTTTTGTAAGTCTTTTCCTTTTCTTGTATTTCCTGCCTAGAGAAGTTCCTTTAGCATTTGTTGTGAAGCTGGTTTGGTGGTGCTGAATTCTCTTAGGTTTTGCTTGTTTGTAAAGCTTTTAATTTCTCTGTCAAATCTGAATGAGATCCTTGCTGGGTAGAGTACTCTTTGTTGTAGGTTTTTCCCTTTCATCACTTTAAATATGTCCTGCCACTGCCTTCTGGCTTTCAGAGTTCTGCTGAAAGATCAGCTGTTAACCTTATGGGGTTTCCCTTGTATGTTATTTGTTGCTTTTCCCTTGCTGCTCTTAATATTTTTTCTTTGTATTTAATTTTTGATAGTTTGATTAATATGTGTCTACTTCTCAATTTTGGGATGATTCATTTTCTATTCAGGTATTCCACAGATGCAGAGTACATCAAGTTGGTTGTGGGGACTTAATCTGCTACTCCTGAGGCTGCACAGTGAAATTTCCCTTTCTCTTCTTTGTTCGCACAACTCCTGGGGTTCAGCTTTGGTTTTGGCCCCACCTCTGCATATAGAGGCATCTGTTCCCACCCAGACAGGATGGGGTTAAAGCAGCAGCTGATTAGGGGGCTCTTGCTCAACCAGGCTGGGGGGAGGAAGGGGTACAGTAGTTATAATTGGAATGTGCGATGAGCCTGCGTGACGTTGCAACAGCCTGAGGCGTACAGTGTGTTCTCCTGGGGAAGTTGTCCCTGGATCACGGGACCCTGGCAGTGGCGTGCTGCACAGTCTCCTGGCAGGGAGTGTGGATAGTGACCTGTGCTTGCACACAGGATTCTTGGTGGCTGCAGCAGCAGCGTTAGCATTTCACGCCTGTCTCTGGGGTCCGAACTGATAGACGTGGCTTGCGCCCATCTCTGAAGCTCATTTAGGCGGTGCTCTGCCTTCTGTGGGCAGATGGGGAAGGACTCCCCTCTCTTTGTGCACCCTGAAACAATGGTCTTTTGCCTTTCTGGTAGGTCCAGACTTTTTCCAGGACTCCCGGCTAGCTGTGCCGCACTAGCCCCCTTCAGGCTGTGTTCACGCAGCCAACACCAGTCCTCTCCCTGGGATTTTACCTCCGAAGCCCGAGCCTAAGCTCCCAGCCCCCACCCGCCCCAGCAGGTGAGCAGACAAGCCTCTCAGGCCAGTGAGTGCTGGTCGGCACTGATCCTCTGTGTGGGAATCTCTCTGCTTTGCCCTCTGCATCCCTGTTGCTATACTGTCCTCCATGGCTCCGAAGCTTCCCCCCCGCCCACCCCCATTTCTGCCAGTGAAGGGGCTTCCTAGTGTGTGGAAACTTTTCCTCCTTCACAGCTCCCTCCCAGGGGTTCAGGTCCCATCCCTATTCTTTTGTCTCTGTTTTTCCTTTTTTCTTTTGCCCTACCCAGGTACGTGGGGAGTTTCTTGCCTTTTGGGAGGTCTGAGGTCTTCTGCCAGCGTTCAGTAGGTGTTCTGTAGGAGTTGTTCCACATGTAGTTGTATTTTTGATGTATTTGTGGGGAGTAAGATGATCTCCACGTCTTACTCCTCCACCACCTCGAAGGTCTCCCCTTTCTTTCCTTTGTGCTTGGTCCAGTTTAACTGGCTCAAATGGTGCTGCGTGTGAAGGCCTTGCACCTTTGTTCCATGTCTTCTTTATCCATTCCTCTGTTGATGGACTGCCACAGGTCATAAGTCAGAATTTCTATCTTTTTTTTGGAGTATTGTTTTAGTTTATACTTTATAGCCAAGTGAATCAGCTATACGTACACATATATCCCCTCTTTTTTGGATTTCCTTCTCATTTAGGTCACCACAGAGCACTGAGTAGAGTTCCCTGTGCTATACAGGGAGGCTCTCATTAGGTATCTATTTTATACATAGCATCAGTGGTGTATATATGTCAATCCCAATCTCCCAATTCATCCCACCCCCCTTTCTGACTTTGTTTCCATATGTTTGTTCTCTACGTCTGTGTCTCTATTTCTGCTTTGTAAATAAGATTGTCTATACCAAGTTTTTCAGATTCCACATATATGCTTTAATACACATTATTTGTTTTTCTCTTTCTCACTTACTTCACTCTACATGACAGTCTCTAGGTCCATCCATGTCTCTAAAAATGACCCAATTTTATTCCTTTTTTATGACTAATATTCCACTGTATATATGTATCACATCTTCTTTATCCATTCCTCTGCTGACAGACATTTAGATTGCTTCCATGTCCTGGCTATTGTAAATAGTGCTGCAATGAACATTGGGGTGCATGTGTCTTTTTGAATTATGATTTTGTCTTGGTATATGACCAGGAGTGGGATTGCTGGGTCATATGGCAGTTCTATCTTTAGTTTTTTAAGGAATCTCCATTCCTCTGTTGATGGATTACCACAGGTCTTAAGTCAGAATTTGTATCTTGCTGCATAAAGACTGTGCCTCCTCAGCTTTCTCCTTGTGGGTCCTGTATATCTGTCATTGATGGGTTGTATTTCCAAGGCTAAGGTTGTTCATGTGTAGGCTCAGGTTTTCAGATGGAGTGCAGTGGGGGTGGGAGGGAGAGGGGTTGAAGAGATGGAGAGTCTAAGAGCTTGGAATCAGGCTCTGAAGGTTAATCCCAAAATTAGAGACCTGTAGTCTTCAACTCAGAAAAGAAGATAGCCCCATTCATCCCATTCTTGTGGGATAGAAATCCTACTCTGCCCATGAAAGAAAGGGTTAGTTTCTATTGCATCTGGCCAAGGATCCCCAAAGTATCAGAAAACTAAAAAAGATATAACATAGCCAGAGAGTAGAATCAAGGCCTCTTGATTTCTACTCTGATGATAATAATAATCACTATCATAGAAATAAATAACATTTTTATCATACAATAGCCTACAAAGCACCATCTGTGTAAATCACCTTATTTCACCTAATTTTTTTTTCCTGCTTTTAGGTTCTCTGCTTTCCAGCACTACAAATGAACCTGTAGAGATGAGAGTCTGCCAGGTCAGCAATATGTTACTATTTTTACCTGATTACTATGTACAGAACATTCAAAGCATGGGTCTGGTCCCTGAAGGATGAATTTACAAAGAATGCATTTAGTATATTGTCAAACCTGGATTTTAGCTATGCATACCTATTTATAGTGTCAGCCTCCATTTTAAGTTCATTAAGAAGAAAAAATAAATTTATTTAATGCAAAGTTAGTCCACATTTAGGACATAGATGTGAGAAGGATTTACTTTTTTATTCTATTTTCTTTTTTATATATATATTTTTGGCTGCATTGGGTCTTCATTGCTGTGCGTGGGCTTTCCCTAGTTGTGGCCAGCAGGAGCTACTCTTTGTTGTGGTGCGCGGGATTCTCATTGCAGTGGCTTTTCTTGTTGTGGAGCATGGGCTCTAGGTGCATGGGCTTCAGCAGTTGCAGCACATGGGCTCAGTAGTTGAGGCGCACGGGCCCTAGGGCACAGGCTCAGTAGATGTGGTGCACAGGCTTAATTGCTCCACGGCATGTGGGATCTTCCCAGACCAGGGATCGAACCTGTGTCCCCTGCATTGGCAGACAGATTCTTAACCACTGTGCCACCAGGGAAGTCACGAGAATGATTTTCTATCTGATGTAATTCAATATACTGGCTCCTAACTCACCAAAAGATGGCTGAGGTCTACATGAATATTTACATTTTATCAGACTAAGGCATCCCCTACCATATTTTTGCTGGAGAAAGAGAAGTTAAGAAGAGAAGCTAGTCTAATTTGCATATGAAATCTGACCAACATAATATGTATTCCTTGTTCATTATCACTTATGTACAATCAGAAGCCAATTTTTCTTTCAAAAGAAGCCCCACAGCTGAGTTTTCAGCTTTTGCCAGGCCTCTCTTGAAAACTATTGTCAAACGAAGGAAAAAGCACTTTTCTATGCATAATTGAGCTTATCTAGAAGTGTTAAGTCTTTGCAGGGCAAATGGAAAGTGTGTGTGTGTGTGTGTGATGGGTAGCAAACTCAAACTGGTATGATTTAATGAAAGGCCTGACTTATGTCCACTCCTGACCTGAGAACATTAATTGCAATATTCAGACAGGGTTTCTAGTTTATAAGAATATTTGAAATGGGGGTGAGGAGAGAATATTTTGTCTCCACTTTCAGACCTCCTGTCCTTTAGTAGTGGTGGCCTGTGGGTTCAGAGGGTGACACAGGGAAAGACAGACTAACTTGGCTCATTGTCTGTTAGGGCACTTTATAGACTTTTAGGATGTCTGCTGGCATCATGAGGGCAAACAGCACAATGTCTCCTGCTTAATGGAGTACACTTTGATCAAAGTGTCCATAGATTAAAAACCCCATCATTGAAACTAAATGAAGCAAAACAAGATGTAAAATGTACAATCCGGGCTTCCCTGGTGGCGCAGTGGTTGAGAGTCCGCCTGCCGATGCAGGGGACACGGGTTTGTGCCCCGATCCCGGAGGATCCCACATGCCGCGGAGCGGCTGGGCCCGCGAGCCATGGCCGCGGAGCCTGTGTGTCCGGAGCCTGTGCTCCGCAACGGGAGAGGCCACAGCAGTGAGAGGCCCGCGTACAGCAAAAAAAAAAAAAAAAAAAAAAAAAAAAAAAATGTACAATCCTTTTCAAAACTCCAGCTGCTATTTTTGTAGGAATTGACAAGCTGATTTTAAAATTCACATAGAAATGAAAAAAACCTGAAATAGCACACCCCCTCCAAAAAAGTCATTGGAGAATTCACACTTATCAACTGTAAAACTTACTACAAAGGTACAGTAATCAAAACAGTGTGATACTAACATAGGGATAAACATATAAATTGATGGGATGTAATTGAGGATACAGGAAAAAAGAAGCCCCTCACATTTATGGTCAATTAATATTTGGCAAGAGTGCTAAAACAAATAAGGGAACGAATACGTAGTGTTTTCAACAAATGGTGCTGGAACAACTGTATTTCCACATGCAAAGAATGAAGTTGGACAGCTGAGTACCTCAAAGCATATACAAAAATTAACTTGAAAGGAATCAAAGACCTAAATATAAGAGCCAAAGTTATAAAACTCTTAGGAAAAACACAGGAGTAAATCTTCATGATGTTGGATTAGGAAATGGTTTCTTAGACATGAAACCAAAAGCAAATGTGACAAAAGAAAAATAGCTATATTGGACTTTATCAAAATTAAAAAATTTTGTGTTTCAGAGGATACTATCAAGAAAGTTAAAAGACAGCCCATAAGATGGAAGAAAATATTTTCAGGTCCTATATCTGAAGAGGGACTGGTATTCAGATCTCTTACAACTCAATAACAAAAAGACAAAAACCCAGTTAAAAATGGCAAAGGATCTGAATAGATATTTTTCCAAATAACATATACAAATTGCCAATAAGCACATGAAAAGATGCTCAACTCACTAATTATTAGGGAAATGCAAATCAAAACCACAGTGAGATACCATGACACAACCACTATTTATTCTGGTCAGAATGCTCTTAATAATATTTCTATCTTTGGAATTAATTTAGATTTTCTTTATGACTTAAAATATGGTCTATTTTTATAAATGATCTAAATGTAATTGAAAAGAAGGAATATCCTGTATTATCATGGTACAGGGTTGATACATAGCTATAAGATATACTTTATTGATTATGTATTAAGGTTTTCTTTATCCTTGCTACATATTTTCTCCTTAATCTGTCTAGGTCAGAGGAAGGTGTTTTAAATTCTCTTATTATTAGTGTGGATTTGTCTAGTTTTCCTTTTATCTTCTATAGTTTGTGCTTTATTAAAGTTTCTGCTATGTTATCTTGTGCACAGAAATTTATTTACAACTTCATTATGCATTATGGCTTTCAGCATTATAAAGTATCCTTCTTTGTCTTTTTTAATGCTTTTAATCTTTTTTTTATTCCAGTGGCTTGTTTGTTTATCTATTTATTTTTGACTGCACTGCTTCTTTGTTGCTGCGTGTGGGCTTTCTCTCGTAGCGGTGAGCGGGGGCTAATTTTTGTTGTGGTGCGCGGGCTTCTCACTGCAGTGGCTTCTCTTTGTTGTGGAGCATGGGCTTGAGGCACGCGGGCTTCAGTAGTTATGAATCGTGGTCTCTAGAGCACAGTCTCAGTAGTTGTGGCACATGGGCATAGTTGCTCTGCGGCATGTGGTATCTTCCTGGACCAGAGCTCGAAGCCATGTGGTTAAGCAGATTCTTAACCACTGTGCCACAAGGGAAGTCCCAATGCTTTTAATCTTGAATTATAGATTATTTGACACAAAGATCATAACACCTGCTTTCATTTTATCTTTACATTAAAATTTTTTTACCCTTTATTTTAACTTTTCTGAAGTGGTTTTGTGTATGTGTCCCTTAAAAAAGCATAGAGTTTTATTGGCTTTGTTAACTGATCTAAAATCTGTATATACATATAGATTTTTAAGTGAGTTTAGGTTATTTACATTTATTCATATTAGTGAAAGGTCTGGTTTCAGTTGTCATGTTGTTTTGTGTTACATTTACTATAAACACATAAAGTCACTTTCTCTTTGGCTTCCAAGTACCAAAACCTAAGCAGCAAAACAAAGTAGCTTAAGCAAAGATGTAGGACTTTTTGGAAGGTCACTGGGAAATCTCATAGAATGTAAGGTGGAACTAGAAATCAGGGCAACAGATTAAAGAAACTTTAATAGGGGAGATTGGTTCAAGATGGTGGAGTAGAAGGACATGTGCTCACTCCCTCTTGTGAGAGCACTGGAATCACAACTAACTGCTGAACAATCATCGACAGGAAGACACTGGAACTCACTAAAAAAGAAACCCGACTTCCAAAGACAAAGGAGAAGCCACAATGAGACGGTAGGAGGGGCACAATCACAAAAATATCAAATCCCATAACTGCTGGGTGGGTGACTCACAAACTGGAGAACAGAATTCCACCCACTGGAATGAAGGTTCTGAGCCTCACATCAGGCTCCCCAACTGGGGGTTCTGGCAATGGGAGGAGGAATTCCCAGAGAATCAGACTTTGAAGCCTAGTGGGATTTGATTGCAGGACTTCAACAGGACTGGGGGAAACAGAGACTTGACTCTGGGAGGGCACACACAAAGTAATGTGTGCCTCAGGACCCAGGGAGAAGGAGCAGTGACCCCATAGGAGGCTGAACCAGACGTACCTGCTTGTGCTGGACGGTCTCCTGCAGAGGCGGGGGTGGCTGTGGCTCACCGTGGGGACAAGGACACTGGCAGCAGAAGTTCTGGGAAGTACTCCTTGGCGTGAGCCCTCCCAGAGTCTGCCATTAGCCCCACCAAAGAGCCTGTAGGCTCCAGTGCTGGGTCGTCTCAGGCCAAACAATCAACAGGGAGAGAACCCAGCCCCACCCATCAGCAGACAAGTGGATTAAAGTTTTTCTGAGCGCTGACCACCAGAGTAACACCCAGCTCTACCCACCACCAGTCCTTCCCATCAGGAAGCTTGCACAAGCCTCTTAGATAGCCTCATCCTCCAGAGGGCAGATAGCAGAAGCAAGAAGAACTACAATCCTGCAGCCTGTGGAACAAAAACCACATTCACAGAAAGATAGACAAAATGAAAAGGCACAGGACTATGTACCAGATGAAAGAACAAGATAAAACCCCAGAAAAACAACTAAATGAAGTGGAGATAGGCCACCTTCCAGAAAAAGAATTCAGAGTAATGATAGTGAAGATGATCCAGGACCTCAGGAAAAGAATGGAGGCAAAGATCAAGAAGATGCAAGAAATGTTTAACAAAGACCTAGAAGAATTAAAGAACAAACATCTAGAAGAAATAAAGAACAAATAAACAGAGATGAAAAACACAATAACTGAAATGAAAAATACACTAGAAGGAATCAATAGCAGAATAACTGAGGCAGAAGAACGGATAAGTGACCTGGAAGACAGAATGGTGGAATTCACTGCTGTGGAACAGAAAAAAGAAAAAAGAACAAAAAGAAATGAAGACAGCCTAAGAGACCTCTGGGACAACATCAAACACAACAACATTCGCATTACAGGGGTCCCAGAAGGAGAAGAGAGACAGAAAGGACCTGAGAAAATGTTGAAGAGATTATAGTCAAAAACTTCCCTAATATAGGAAGGGAAATAGCCACCCAAGTCTAGGAAGCACAGAGAGTCCCACGCAGGATAAACCCAAGGAGAAACACACTGAGACACATAGTAATCAAATTGACAAAAATTAAAGACAAAGAAAAATAATTAAAAGCAATAAGGGAAGAATGACAAATAATATACAAGGGAACTCCTATAAAGTTAACAGCTGATTTCTCAGCAGAAACTCCACAAGCCAGAAAGGAGTGGCATGACATATTTAAAGTGATGTCATTCACCACCGTCCATCACATATGGTCACCTTATCTTTGATAAGGGAGGCAAGAGTATACAATGGAGAAAAGACAGCCTCTTCAATAAGTGGTGCTGGGAAAACTGGACAGCTACATGTAAAAGAATGAATAGAACACTTCCTAACACGATACATAAAAATAAACTCAAAATGGATTAAAGACCTAAATGTAAGACCAGACACTATAAAACTCTTAGAGGAAAACATAGGAAGAACTCTCTTTGACATAAATCACAGGAAGGAAGATCTGTTTTGATCCACCTCCTAGAGTAAAGGAAATAAAAACAAAAATAAATAAATGGGACCTAATGAAACTTAAAAGCTTTTGCAAAGCAAAGGAAACTACAAACAAGATGAAAAGACAACCCTCAGAATGGGAGAAAAGACCCCAAATAGCCACAGCAATCTTAAGAAAGAAAAACGGAGCTGGAGGAATCAGGCTCCCTGACTTCAGACTTCAGACTACAAAGCTACAGTAATCAAGACAGTATGGTACTGGCACAAAAACAGAAATATAGGTCAGTGGAACAGGATAGAAAGCCCAGAGGCTTTGTTCTCTATATCTGTCTGCTTTGCAAATAAGTTCATCTGTACCATTTTCCTAGATTCAATATATAAGCAATATTAAACGGTATTTATTTTTCTCTTTCTGACTTACTGCACTCTGTATGACAGTCTCTAGGTCCATCCACGTCTCTGCAAATGGCACAGTTTCGTTCCTTTTTATGGCTGAGTAATATTCCATTGTATATATGTACCACATCTTCTTCACATTCGCTTTTAAAAGAGGTAGGGCTCTGCTACAGACCTCGATTGTCTAGTCAGTGGTGTTCTTAGGGGACATTTGACAATTCTGCAGACATTTTTGGTTACCATAACATGGGGAGGGTATCACGGCAGTGATAGTGGGTAGAGGTTAGGGATGCTGCTAAACAGTTTACAATGGACAAGACAGTCCCCCACAACAAAGAATTATCCAGCCCCAAATATCAGTAATGCTGCTGTAAGGCTTGGAGTGTGTGTGTGCATGTGCATATGAGTGATTGGGGCCCGGAGTCTTGGCAGGCTGGGTTCTCAGGGCTTCAACATGAGTAAGCAGGTAGTACCAGTAAACACTAACTTTGCAGTAAGAGAGATGAAGATATTAAAGAGGAAATATGAGCCTCTCAAGTCAACATGAAAAAATTTCCTATTCTTAGTGGAAAACAAAACACTAAAACTATGAAAACCACCACTGTGGGTTTTCAGCTTTGTATAGAAAAACAAAACCAATATAACAGTCTGTTCATTCCATCACCCATCTCCATTTGAAACTAGGAATTCTTTTGTTTAAAGAGATGTCTAGACAATTACATATGCAGTTATTTTACCCACTGTGTGGGACATTTTGGTTCTAAAGTAATGATGTTTAATTACTCTCAAGGCACTATGCTAATCTCTAAGTGAGGTATACTGAAAATTCGGCTGTTGATGCCTAGCAAACATGATTTGCAAGCATTCTCAGTGATGTTATTTCAGACAGAGGCTCATTAAATTCTCAGTGAATAACAGAAACATCAGTGTAACAGAACCACTTTTCCAACGCTTGATATACTTGGGTATGTGGTTTAATTAAAAATATATTCATTCAGCCTCAAATATCCATGTTTGATTTTCCCTTTAAAAGTCTGGCCAGGACCCTAGATTTAGCGATCATCTGTGATAAGGATAGTTATTATATTAACATTTGATCCTGATTGCCCATCGAGCCGAGGGACAGGTCTCTAAATTCACTCATGCCTTTTGCACAGGCATCTAACTATGTGAGAGCAGAGGGTATGGGTTGGAAAACAGGGTGTCCCCTCAGACCCTCCAGAGATTTCCCACTGTTACTGGCCTTGTCAGCTTGTCCTTGGGTATTTGATAACCCTCCATGGTTGGCTACTTTGTATCCTGTTTCCTCTGCCTGCAAAGAGAGACCAGGACTGGGACCACTGCTGTTGTTGATGGAGTTACTCTCTGCTTTTCCACTGCTGCTGCCTTTCTTTATCACTCCCTTCTCTCCCACTCCACGATAGAAATCCTCAAAGCCAGGGAAGCAGGCCTCTAAACATAAGCCCAGCCATCCAACTCAAACTCAGATGGCTTGACTTTGGCAAGTACATTTTGTGATTGGGCCTCATCTTCCAGCTTGCCCAGGACTGCAAGGTGACCTTAATGAGAGAGTCTGGAGGAGTCTCATGCCAGTTAGAGGTTCTGCCTTTTCAGAATTAATCCTAGGTCAGCAAAACACTTCAGCTGCACAGTCATTCAGGTAGACACAGCAATCTCTAGTCAGCCCTCACCTTGACCACCAGCTTTCTAGCCCTTCAATTCTTGTAAATTTTTGCCTGGGTCAATCAACCTTCCTGCTTTTCTCCCCAGTCTAGGACTTGTCTCTCCCCACCTCCTGGTTCAGCTCTCACTTCTTGCATTGGACCCAGGATTCTCTCTCTGCATTTTCCTAGCAGGCATTCCACAGACTACAAGAATACTCTCAATCTGGTTCCAACCAGATTTTCAGCAAGCTCTGTCCTCTATGTCTTCTGCCTCTATCCTCTGCCTCCACCAACCTTCCTACAGAATGCACAATTTTATGAATCTCTGTAAACATGTAACCCACATAAGAGCTGGGGCTTCAAGTGGCTCGATATAAGTCAAAGTCATACTCAGCAAAATATATCCAGCAGCCAAGAGCAATCTTTAAAAACTGCCAGTATGCTCCTCTCAGTGGAGAGCAACAGGGATCCAGTAACAGGGATCCAGTGAGTCGTCTACAGAAATTGTTTTCTCTTTTTTTTTTTTTTGAAGTAGAAAAGAGTAGCTTTTTAAAAAATAAATTTATTTATTTATATATTTATTTATTTATTTTTGGCTGCATTGGGTCTTTGTTGCTGTGCACGGGCTTTCTCTAGTTTCAGCGAGCTGGGGCTACTCTTCGTTGCGGTGCGCGGGCTTCTCATTGTGGTGTCTTCTCTTGTTGCGGAGCACAGCCTCTAGGCGAGCAGGCTTCAGTAGTTGTGGGGCATGGGCTCAGTAGTTGTGGCTTGCGGGCTCTAGAGCACAGGCTCAGTAGTTGTGGCGCATAGGCTTAGTTGCTCCGCGGCATGTGGGATCTTCCTGGACCAGGGCTTGAACCTGTGTCCCCTGCCTTGGCAGGCGGATTCTTAACCACTGTGCCACCATGGAAGTCCCTGAAAAGGGTAGCTTTTTTTGCTTTGCCAGGCAAACGGGGCCACAGTGGGCTAAGACTTCAATGCCTTAGTGGGCTAATGCCTTCAAGACTGTGTGACCCACCCTGGAGTGGGTAGTGAGCAGTTTTATACTGTTCAAAGAGTAGGGCATGATCAGCTCTTGGACAGTTCTCAGATTGGTTGGCATCAAGGTGAAGTTTCAAGAATCATCAGCCTTATGGCTTCAAACAGTTTAGGGTCTATGTTCTTGTGGTCAGCAGTTTTCATCGGGTGGAGGTTTGCTTCCCGTAACAACAGCTTAAGAATGTGTGTCAGGCCTTTATCTATATCTTTCAGGGAACTGGGAATTTGGCGATTCTGCTATGTGGCAGAATTAGTTTTTACAATATCACCTTTCCTGGAAATGATGTGTAGTTTCTGGAATCTGGAGAGGGGACATGTGTCTAGAGGGCTGTCCAGCAGACTTAGGGGTGGTGATGGCTTCTGGCAGTTGCAAGTCCCAGGCTTTGTACCTAATCCCCGGCTTCGCTTTTGCAGGTAGTCCCTTTATTAGTCTCTCTTCAAATGACCCAGCTCGAATGTGTCATATGTGTCCTGATAGAGAAGTTAATCACATTCTCCTCTGTACCCTCATGGATCTTGTACACACCCTCTGCTTGAGCACATACTACATGGTCTTGTAATAATCTATTTTCAATGTTGGTCTTCCTGAGAAGACTGTGAGTTCCACAGAGCAGGGACAATGTCTTGCTAACCACTCTACCTCTAACCAAGTAACTGTCTGGGGCTGTTTTTGTGAATGTAGGAGGAGATAAGGAGGTCAGCCTCCTCCTGGGCAGATGGGAGAGAGCCCCCTGACAATCCTACCAGGTCCATTCCATGCCTGAGCATGCATCTCCCACAAGGCAAGAACGGGGGAGAAGAGTGATTGAATCATGGGTCTAGATTCTGGGAGCAGGCTCCTGCCTGACTGTAGCCGTACAGTTAGTGCACAGACCCAGGAGCCAGACTATCTGAGTCTGAAGCCTGACTTTGTGTTTTTTATTTTTACTAGCTGTGTGACCTTGAGGAAGTTATTTAACCTTTCTGTGCCCAGATTTCTATATCTATAATATGGCCATAAAATAGAACCCACCTCATAAGATTCTTATGTAGATTAAATGTGATAGATATCATATGCCTGGCCTATGATGAGTGATTAGTAATTGTTAGCTTAAGAAATAAATAAATTAACTTACTTGGTCCCAGGATAAAAGGTCTGGGATCTCAGGTTAGCTTTATTGTATTACCTTGAATAAATCAGTTAGCTTCTCTGGGGTCTTAACAGCCATTCTGGGGTGAAATTTTACTAATTACTGAATAGTTGTATCAGAGCAAATTATTCCTATGTTTTTGCAGGTGGAATCATCCATTTCCTCTCCCCCCCCCTTACTGCCAGCCAGAAAACTGGGAACTTACCCCCTGAGAGCGCTGGGAGGTGGCATCTGCTTTTCTCTCCACTCCTTCTTTGCTCTTCCTGTGGGAGGGGTGACCTGCCTAATAGGTGAGGTTTGGAAAAGTGCCACTGCACAGGTGTGTCCTTGCCTGACCTTCTCCATAGCTCTCTCTATTTTAGAATCTTTCTATCACTGCCTTCTCTCTTCTTCTCTACCTCCTACACGTGATAAGTAACGAGAGGCAGGCTTTGCCCCCGTAGGGGCATGGTGGAGTTGGGGATGGGGGAGAGACCTGAGGATATTATTCAGATATTCAGATACTCTGCTTGCAGCTGGAGGGGAAAAGAAGAGCACTTTGCCCTTGGGTCCAAGTCCCATTTTCTAATTTTATCCAACTGTACCAGCAATAAAATTTCTGTGTCTATTTCTCACAATGTGGAATGGAGAGAGGTGTGATTAACTAGCACCCTGAATCTTCACCATATGATGGGCTGACAGGGAGCCCCTAATAAGAAACCGTCAAAAGTCAGTGACCACAGGGAACTCTACTCAGTGCTCTGCGGTGACCTAAATGGGAAGGAAATCCAAAAAGGAGGGGATATATAGCTGATTCACTTTGCAGTACAGTAGAAGCTAACACAACATTGTAAAGCAACTGTACTCCAATAAAAATTAATTTAAAAAAAGAGATACAAATTTCCAGTTATAAAATAATAAGTCACAGGAATGTAATACATAGCGCAAGGAATATAGGCTATCGTACCATAATAATTTTGTGTGGTGACAGACGGTTACTGGACTTGTGGTGGTGATCATTTTGTAACGTATGATTGTTGCATCACTATGTTGTGCACCTGAACCTAACATAATATTGCACATTAACTATACTTCAATAAAAAATGTATATAAAATAGCCACTTAACAAAAAAGTCAATGACCACAATCCTACATGGCAAGATTTGACTGGTGCAGCTGGGTTGAAAGGTTTAGTTAGACTGTTTGCTATTTGTGATCTGCAATGGGCTTACATCATGACTGATGTTTGTAGGTGTGCAGTCGCCTTAAATAGATGCTGGCTAAACAAACTTCTTTATTACAAGTGAACCTCGTGGATCCCTTGGTTACCCAAGCAATGCTCTGCCTTGTGTCCATCTTAAGGCAAGATGGGCTGGCCTGGAACCTCCTCTTAGCATGCAGAAGTCTAGTCTCAGGCCGAGGTAGAGAGTCCCAGGAAAATTTTTCTTAGGGAATTGCCTCTGAAAAAGCAGCTTCAGTCCTTGGGAACTTCAGAGTCCCACATGGAGAGGGCAAGGGCTTTGCTTCCTCCTAGATTGCGGAGTAGGGGTAAGACCCTTCATGGTGTTTTTACTCTGGTCCCTGGGGCATAAGGCTGAAGTGCGCGTGCTCTGATTTCTAGCTTTTACAATTTATGTACTGCTGAGCATTGAGGAGTAGAAGGTAAATGTATTTTTGCTTGTTTTCCACCTTCATCCTCTTTCTTAGCTCTGGTTAAGGGATTGGTATCCAGGAGAAATTAAACCCTTCTGGAACAGGGAAAAGGTTGGTGGAAAGGAATGGTTATACTCCCATTGAAATTTAGAAGCTTAACCAAGGCATGGGAAATTAAAAGCTGGAAAGGCAAGATTCAGGGTAAAGCATGTAGCAGAGGGCATTGCCTCTATTCAAGTTTCTAGGGGAAGCCCCAGGGCTGAGGGACAGTTGGCCTTCTGCCTGGTTTGGGAAGGGAAGGACCTGGGAGCACAATTACACCCTTAATGAGGGATTCCTTCCACTTGAGTGAATGCTCATTGATGGGGAATTCTAGACAGCCAGTGTAGATGGGCCAGCATCCTTGGCAGGGCTGAAACAAAGAAGGATTTCGCTTTCCTCTTGTGATTTTTCTGTTTATCCAAGAGGCCACTACATCTCTACTTGATCATTTGCCGACAATAGCAAAGTGGGTCTGGGTGCCATTGGGCATGGTTCCCTGGGGTAACTGCTCTAGGGTCTGAGGGTGACTATGGTTGAGGGCTGGTGCTGTGATAATTTTCTGTATCCTATGGACACTTGGAGTCTAAAATGTTGCACCTACAAGAGCTTCAACCACTCCAAAAATAGAGAACCCAGACTTCAAGATGCTGAAAGAAACTTCTCTCCACCCAGACTCTGGGTGAAACCATCATGGCTGGAAATGCCAGATTGAGGGACCAGGAAGAGAAAAATTTGTGAGAATTTGCATGAACTTCAAGTTACAAGGGAAGGGAACTTAAATTTTTGGACTTCAGTTTTTCTCAGGAAATAAGAATTGGGCAGGGGTTCAGAATAGTTCCAGCTAGGGCATTATCTATGGGACTGGCATTGTAATTCTTGGAGAAATTCTGTATTTTCACTTGTACTTGTTGTTTTGTCTCCGAGTAGCCTGTTCTAGACAGTGTGACTTGGCATAATTCAAAATTGGAACTAGAGTAGTGAGTGTATTTTTGGCCTAAAGTTCAGGGTGGCCTGTAGTTAATATGTTGTTTGGCTCCATTCCAGGGTTCTTTGGGGCCTAAAGCTGAACAGCTCATCCCCAGTCCCAGAAGAGAAGTTTGTGTCTGCAGTGTGATGCACACAAAGCAGGAGCGGGCCTGTCCTGATGAAAGGCTGGTCTCCTGTCCCACCTCACAGGGGATGCTAACACTCCTGGCTGACCACGTGCTTCAGCGTTAAGGCCACAGAACACGTGTGTAAGAGGAACTGACATTTCCACACCAGGAGTTCCTGACCAGCCTGTTCCCTGGGGATCCTGAGTTATGGAGGGGTTGGGGAGAAAGCACCACCCTTACCATCCCAGGGGAGGTGGGATGACTCATCTGACGGTGAGACTGGAAAAGGGCACTGACTCTGCAGAGCCCACTTTCCCCTCTCCTTGGCCCTCTTTCTCCTGGCAGGCTGCAGGCATTCTGGCATGCATCCTCCTCCACATGATAAGCCTGCTAAGAGTTGTCCAGCTATTCTCTCTATGACTAGGAGGGCATTTAATCCACAGGGAGGGAGAAGAAAGCTCCGTTTTTATCCATGGATTTAACTAGCAGCCATCAGACTGACACAGTGGTGCTCATCTGAATTCTGTGGCATCTCTCAGTTGGTTAAAATCTACAGGGAAGAGGAGTGCTTTCTTAGCACTCTCAATTCCTTCCTACTATTTCCTTTCATGTGGCCACAGGCTTTTCACAAAGCAATGCTAGAATAGATGTGGTGTTCATCCACCCTCAGCCCTTGGTGACCCTCCCAGCACAGAGCACTCCTCTGCTGAGGGGCAAGAACCTGGAGGGCAGGGAAAGCTTGTCTTGTGCTGAGCCCAGCACAGTCAGCATCAAAGACTATCTGTGGAGCGGAATTGTTCCTTGAAATCGCCGAAGAGGGAAATGCGCTCGTCTTCCCTGGAAACACAAGGCAGTGAAATTCTTCCAGAGGCTTAATCTTAAATTTCTAATTAGTTGATTCATTTTTCTCATTCTGCCAACTCTTAAAGATGTTTTGAGAACTCATTTGCTAATTAGAGAAGGAACTTCACAGATGCAAAAATAAAACAGCTTCTATGCTGTCCAATACAGTAGTCACTAGCCACACTCCCAATTAAGATGTGCCATAAAAATAGTATAAAGGAAAGAAAGTAAAATATCTCATATTAATTTTTTTCTATTGATTACATGTCAAAGTGATAATATTTTGGATCTATTGAGTTAAATAAAAATATATATTAGTAGTATTTATTTTACCTTTTTTTAACTTCTAAAAAATGTGGCTACTGGAACAGGGCTGTTCCAGGTGCTGCTTATTGTGTAGTATTTTCATTCCTTTCCCATCTTGGACCAGGAAGGGAAACCAGAAAGACGCTGAGTTGCTGCACATCTTTGAAGAAATCCTTTTCTTTCTCTGGCCTCTCTTTTTAACACCTGTGAAATTAGAGTAGGCCCTGTAAGGTCACTTCCAAATCCCTGTTTCATGACTTATTATAAAAGAAGGGCCAATTTCCCCAAAGGCTCTATCAGCCAGTATTAAAATACTTCATGTCCACTATGGTACAGCTACCTGTCAGTTGTGGGTACTGACCATAAACAGAGGGATGCTGCTCATGACAGTGTGGGCTAGATGAGCATTACCTGTGATTCCACCGGCCAGTATGAAAATCTTGCCAATGATGAATGCAAAACAGCCTTAAAAAGATGAACTGAAAGGGAAGGAGCACATATGTTCATTTCTCTGCTGATTTAGACATTTTGTTTTTCCTAACCTCCACCACTGAACTGTATCTTGACAACAATTAGAAGATGAATCAGGACCACACATTCAGGCAAACAGCTAGAAGAGGTGTTTAATACAACACAGGGGAAGGATGCTGTGTTTGAAATGATGACCCTCTGTGCCCTAATCACTGTTTCTACAAATTTAAATGTGATACTCTGTACTGGTTATGGAAACAGCAATTTAAGTGGCTCCATTTTTCTTCATCAGACCTTGCTTAACACAGACTCATTGAAGTGCAAATTGAGTTTGTACATAATTATTTACAGTCTGTTGGGTTTTTTTAAAAATGACCTGTTTATAAGAAGACACATAATGGGCTCAACTGAGCCGGCTTCTGAGACAAAAATCTTTTCTGTTGGTCTCCTCTCATCAACCCCCTGCTAATGTGCTCTGGTATAGTTACCTCATTCCTCTCATCTGCCCTGCCAGTTGGCCTGATTTCTGGGTTTATGTCCTCACAATGGCTGTCCTTTTCTTTTTTCTGCCTAGCATCTTACGTGGACATTTTAGTGGGATAGGGAACGTACCTCCTACTGCAACTGAAAGTGGGGTCTGGTTGCTCGCTGCTCAAAAGCCAATAAAGAGGCAAAGTTGGTGAAAGGAAAGTTTGCTTTGTTTTGGATGCCGGCACCTGAGGTGGGAGGGTGGACTCCTGTCCGAAGGCCGACTCCCCACCACTGACAATCAGTGGGCAAGAGCTTTTATAGACGGAAGGACGTGGGCCACATGCAGAATCAGCACAGGCAGCTCTGACAGTCATCTTGCACTTGGTTACCGTGGTCTGATCAGTGTCATCTTAATTGTTTTAGGTACAGTTAATCTTCAGTTCCAGGGTTGGTTTGTTCCCATTTCCTTGAGGCCAGTTCTTGGAATTGTGGCAGCTTGTGTCATGGCTACAGTCTGGTCATCAACAGTTAACTTCTTCCACCTGGTGCGGGTTTCAGTAGCTATAAGACAGCTCACAGGATATGGCTCAGAATATTATCCATAGCCCTTGAGGAGGAACTAAAGGGCCTTGACTTTGCTTAATGACTGAACTATTATTATTTAGTCTTTTTTTTAATTAATAATTTATTTATTTACTTTGGGCTGCGTTGGGTCTTCATTGCTGTGCACGGGCTTTCTCTAGTTGCAGTGAGTGGAGGCTACTCTTCATTGCGGTGCAAAGGCTTCTCACTGCCGTGGCTCTTCTTGTTGCAGAGCATGGGCTCTAGGCTCACAGGCTTCAGTTGTGGCACACGGGCTCAGTAGTTGTGGCACACGGGCTTAGTTGCTCCGCGGCACGTGGGATCTTTCCGGACCAGGAATTGAACTCATGTCCCCGGCATTGGCAGGTGGATTCTTAACCACTGCGCCACCAGGGAAGTCCCCTTATTATTCCTAGATATTTTATTCTTTTTGTTGCAATGGTAAATGGGAGTGTTTCCTTGATTTCACTTTCAGATTTTTCATCATTAGGATATAGGAATGCCAGAGATTTCTGTGCATTAATTTTGTATCCTGCTACTTTACCAAATTCATTGATTAGCTCTAGTAGTTTTCTGGTAGCATCTTTAGGATTCTCTATGTATAGTATCATGTCATCTGCAAAGAGTGACAGCTTTACTTCTTCTTTTCCAATTTGGATTCCTTTTATTTCCTTTTCTTCTCTGATTGCTGTGGCTAAAACTTCCAAAACTATGTTGAATAAGAGTGGTGAGAGTGGGCAACCTTGTCTTGTTCCTGATCTTAGTGGAAATGGTTTCAGTTTTTCACCATTGAGGACGATGCTGGCTGTGGGTTTGTCATATATGGCCTTTATTATGTTGAGGAAAGTTCCCTCTATGCCTACTTTCTTCAGGGTTTTTATCATAAATGGGTGTTGAATTTTGTCGAAAGCTTTCTCTGCATCTATTGAGATGATCATATGGTTTTTCTCCTTCAATTTGTTAATATGGTGTATCACGTTGATTGATTTGCATATATTGAAGAATCCTTGCATTCCTGGAATAAACCCCACTTGATCATGGTGTATGATCCTTTTAATGTGCTGTTGGATTCTGTTTGCTAGTATTTTGTTGAGGATTTTTGCATCTATGTTCATCAGTGATATTGGCCTGTAGTTTTCTTTCTTTGTGACATCCTTGTCTGGTTTTGGTATCAAGGTGATGGTGGCCTCGTAGAATGAGTTTGGGAGTGTTCCTCCCTCTGCTATATTTTGGAAGAGTTTGAGAAGGATAGGTGTTAGCTCTTCTCTAAATGCTTGATAGAATTCGCCTGTGAAGCCATCTGGTCCTGGGCTTTTGTTTGTTGGAAGATTTTTTATCACAGTTTCAATTTCAGTGCTTGTGATTGGTCTGTTCATATTTTCTATTTCTTCCTGATTCAGTCTTGGCAGGTTGTGCATTTCTAAGAATTTGTCCATTTCTTCCAGGTTGTCCATTTTATTGGCATAGAGTTGCTTGTAGTAATCTCTCATGATCCTTTGTATTTCTGCAGTGTCAGTTGTTACTTCTCCTTTTTCATTTCTAATTCTGTTGATTTGAGTCTTCTCCCTTTTTTTCTTGATGAGTCTGGCTAATGGTTTATCAATTTTGTTTATCATCTCAAAGAACCAGCTTTTAGTTTTATTGATCTTTGCTATCGTTTCCTTCATTTCTTTTTCATTTATTTCTGATCTGACTTTTATGATTTCTTTCCTTCTGCTAACTTTGGGATGTTTTTGTTCTTCTTTCTCTAATTGCTTTAGGTGCAAGGTTAGGTTGTTTATTCGAGATGTTTCCTGTTTCTTAAGGTGGGATTGTATTGCTATAAACTTCCCTCTTAGAACTGCTTTTGCTGCATCCCATAGGTTTTGGGTCGTCGTGTCTCCATTGTCATTTGTTTCTAGGTATTTTTTAATTTCCTCTTTGATTTCTTCAGTGATCACTTTGTTATTAAGTAGTGTATTGTTTAGCCTCCATGTGTTTGTATTTTTTACAGCTCTTTTCCTGTAATTGATATCTAGTCTCATAGCATTGTGGTTGGAAAAGATACTTGATACAATTTCAATTTTCTTAAATTTACCAAGGCTTGATTTGTGACCCAAGATATGATCTATCCTGGAGAATGTTCCATGAGCACTTGAGAAAAATGTGTATTCTGTTGTTTTTGGATGGAATGTCCTATAAATATCAATTAAGTCCATCTTGTTTAATGTATCATTTAAAGCTTGTGTTTCCTTATTTATTTTCATTTTGGATGATCTGTCCATTGGTGAAAGTGGGTTGTTGAAGTCCCCTACTATGATTGTGTTACTGTCGATTTCTCCTTTTATGGCTGTTGGTATTTGCCTTATGTATTGAGGTGCTCCTATGTTTGGTGCATAAATATTTACAATTGTTATATCTTCTTCTTGGATCGATCCCTTGATCATTATGTAGTGTCCTTCTTTGTCTCTTCTAGTAGTCTTTATTTTAAAGTCTATTTTGTCTGATATGAGAATTGCTACTCCAGCTTTCTTTTGGTTTCCATTTGCATGGAATATCTTTTTCCATCCCCTTACTTTCAGTCTGTATGTGTCTCTAGGTCTGAAGTGGGTCTCTTGTAGACGGCATATATATGGGTCTTGTTTTTTTTTTTTTTTTTTTTTTTTTTTTTTTTGCTGTACGCGGGCCTCTCACTTGTTGTGGCCTCTCCCGTTGCGGAGCACAGGCTCCGGACGCACAGGCCCAGCAGCCATGGCTCACGGGCCCAGCCGCTCCGCGGCATATGGGATCCTCCCAGACCGGGGCACGAACCCGTATCCCCTGCATCGGCAGGCGGACTCTCAACCACTGCGCCACCAGGGAGGCCCTGGGTCTTGTTTTTGTATCCATTCAGCCAATCTGTGTCTTTTGCTGGGAGCATTTAGTCCATTTACATTTAAGGTAATTATTGATATGTATGTTCCTATTCCCATTTTCTTAATTGTTTTGGGTTCGTTATTGTAGGTCTTTTCCTTCTGTTGTGTTTCTTGCCTAGAGAAGTTCCTTTAGCATTTGTTGTAAAGCTGGTTTGGTGGTGCTGAACTCTCTCAGCTTTTGCTTGTCTGTAAACGTTTTAATTTCTCCATCAAATCTGAATGAGATCCTTGCTGGGTAGAGTAATCTTGGTTGCAGGTTTTTCTCCTTCATCACTTTAATTATGTCCTGCCACTCCCTTCTGGCTTGTAGAGTTTCTGCTGAGAGATCAGCTGTTATCCTGATGGGGATTCCCTTGTGTGTTATTTGTTGTTTTTGCCTTGCTGCTTTTAATATGATTTCTTTGTGTTTAATTTTTGACAGTTTGATTAATATGTGTCTTGGCGTATTTCTCCTTGGATTTATTCTGTATGGGACTCTCTGTGCCTCCTGGACTTGATTAACTATTTCCTTTCCCATATTAGGGAAGTTTTCAACTATAATCTCTTCAAATATTTTCTCAGTCCCTGTCTTTTTCTCTTCTTCTTCTGGAACCCGTCTAATTTGAATGTTGGTGCATTTAATGTTGTCCCAGAGGTCTCTGAGACTGTCCTCTGTTCTTTTCATTCTTTTTTCTTTATTTTGCTCTGCATCACTTATTTCCACTATTTGATCTTCCACCTCACTTATCCATTCTTCTGCCTCAGTTATTCTGCTATTGATCCCATCTAGAGTATTTTTCATTTCATTTATTCTGTTTTTAATCGATGCTTGATTCATCTTTAGTACTTCTAGGTCCTTGTTAACTGTTTCTTGCATTTTGTCTATTCTATTTCCAAGATTTTGGATCTTGGAAATAGAATCTTGGATCAGCTTTACTATCATTATTCTGGATTCTTTTTCAGGTAGACTGCCTATTACCTCTTCATTTGTTAGGTCTGGTAGGTTTTTATCTTGCTCCTTCACCTGCTGTGTGTTTTTTTGTCTTCTCATTTTGCTTATGTTACTGTGTTTGGGGTCTCCTTTTTGCAGGCTGCAGATTCGTAGTTCCCATTGTTTTTGGTGTCTGTCCCCAGTGGCTAAGGTTGGTTTAGTGGGTTGTGTAGGCTTCCTGGTGGAGGGGACTAGTGCCTGTGTTCTGGTGGATGAGGCTGGATCTTGTCTTTCTGGTGGGCAGGTCCACGTCTGGTGGTGTGTTTTGGGGTGTCTGCGGACTTTTTATGATTTTAGGACACCTCTCTGCTAATGGGTGGCGTTGTGTTCCTGTCTTGCTAGTTGTTTGGCATAGGGTGTCCTGTACTGTAGCTTGCTGGTCGTTGAGTGAAGCTGGGTGCTGGTGTTGAGATGGAGATCTCTGGAAGATTTTCGCCGTTTGATATTATGTGGAGCTGGGAGGTCTCTTGTGGACCAGTGTCCTGAAGTTGGCTCTCCCACCTCAGAGGCACAGCACTGACTCTTGGCTCCTCAATTTGGGATGATTTGTTGTCTATTCATGTATTCCACAGATGCAGGGTACATCAAGTTGATTGTGGAGCTTTAATCCACTGCTTCTGAGGCTGCTGGGAGAGGTTTCCCTTTCTCTTCCTTGTTCTCACAGCTCCTGGGTCTCAGCTTTGGATTTGGCCCCGGCTCTGTGTGTAGGTCGCCGGAGGGCGTCTGTTCTTCGCTCAGTCAGGACAGGGTTAAAGGAGCAGCCTCTTCGGGGACTCTGGCTCACTCAGGCCGGGCGGGAGGGAGGGGCACGGAGTGCGGGGCGAGCCTGCAGCGGCAGAGGCCGGCGTGACGTTGCACCAGCCTGAGGCGTGCCGTGCGTTCTCCCAGGGAAGCCGCTCCTGGATCCCGGGACCCCGGCAGTGGCGGGCTGCACAGGCTCCCGGAAGGGCGGTGTGGACAGTGACCTGCGCTCGCACACAGGCTTCTTGGTGGCGGCAGCAGCAGCCCCAGCGTCCCACGCCCGTCACTGGGCTCCGCGCTTTCAGCCGCGACTCGCGCCCGTCTGTGGAGCTCCTTTAATCAGCGCTCTTAATCCCCTCTCCTCGCGCACCAGGAAACCAAGAGGGAAGAAAAAGTCTCTTGCCTCTTCGGCAGCTCCAGAGTTTTCCCGGACTCCCTCCCAGCTAGCTGTGGCACATTAGCCCCCTTCAGGCTGAGTTCTCGCCGCCAGCCCCAGTCCTCTCCCTGCGCTCTGACTGAAGCCCGAGCCTCAGCTTCCAGCGCTGCCCGCCCCGGCGGGCGAGCAGACAAGCCTCTCGGGCTGGTGACTGCCGGTTGGCACCGATCCTCTGTGCGGGAATCTCTCCGCTTTGCCCTACCCAGGTATGTGGGGAGTTTCTTGCCTTTTGGGAGGTCTGGGGTCTTCTGCCAGCGTTCAGTAGGTGTTCTGTAGGAGTTGTTCCACGTGTAGCTGTATTTCTGGTGTATCCGTGGGGAGGAAGGTGATCTCCGCGTCTTACTCTTCCGCCATCTTACCCGGAACTAACTCCCCCTTATTATTTAGTCTTGTTGGAATGTTATTCTTTGTTTCTGTATTTTCTCACTTCTCTGATTAAACTTATTCTTTGGCTAACGTTTTCCACATACCAAAGGCAGGCTGAGGGTACGGGGGGCAAGGACCATAGGGTCCTGCTCCGTTTCACTACCACAGAAGCAGATATGGCCAGACACCTGCTGTCCTGTGTCCTGGGAGCTGGGATGGACTCCTGTGACCCAGGTTTGTCCAAGCAGTTCTCACACCTGAGAGAAGCTGAGCTATCCCTGCAAAGAAACAGGGAACATAGAATTCATCCCCCTCGTAGTGACATCCACCATCTTGGAGGAGCAGTGACCCTAGTGGTCTCCAATGGGCAGCAGGGGCCAGAAGTAGTGACGTGAGTGTGGCAGTGATGTCCCTCCTGGACTCACAGCTTAATGAGACCTGTCACTACTCACAGCCAGCACCCATGTCCCCCTTACCTTGCTCTACATTTTCAAAAGGCTACATTTGCCATCTTCTAACATACCATGTTATTTACTTTTTGTATTTATTATTTATATGCTTTTCCCCACTAGAGTGCAAACTCCATGAGGATGAGTACTTTGGTCTGTTTCACTTGCTGATGTATCCCAAGTACCTGGCATATAGTAGGCACGCAATCCAAAGTTGTAAAGTTAAATATTTGTTGAAAGAAACAATGAAGTCTTCCCACGGTGTGATTTTAGTAGAGTGATGACCTTCCCTGGTCTCTCTCCTTTCTTCTGAACCTCATCTAAAGAATCCCCATCAATTTTATGAGTTGTCCAATATCATTCCAGTACCTTCCCTTTTTTCCCCCCTTAAGTTAACCAGAATAAGTTGCACTCATTTGCAAGCAAGATTTGTGACTGTAATACGGAAAAATCCTTGAATGTGCAAAAACTCAGGGTGATTTTTGCCCCCTGGGGTTATTTTGCAATTTCAAGAGTCATTTTGTTGTAGTGGTTACAACCAGGAGGTGCTATTGAGATCTAGTGGGTAGAGGCCAAAGATACTGCTAAACATCTTACAATTCACAAGACAGCCTCCCTCAATAAAGAATGATCTGGCCCCAAATGTCAATAGTGCCAAGGTTGAGAAACCCCGTTTCAACTTCTCCTAGGGAATGCGCCCAGTGAAATCAGGCAGCACCAAGTGATGGGGGTGCAGGCTCCTGAGTTAGAAGATCTGGCCTTGGATCCCAACTCTGTCTTTGATTAGCTGTGTGATGTGAGACACATTCCTTGTTTCCTCTGGCTTTGGTTTCCTTATCTGTAAAATGAGGATAATAATGCCTGCTTTCTTTAAACATTTTTTTTAAATTTTATTATTATTTTTGGCCACACCTTGTGGCATGTGGGATCTTAGTTCCCCAACCAGGGATCGAACTTGCACCCCCTACAGTGGAAGCACGGAGTCTTAACCACTGGACCACCAGGGAAGGCTGATAATGTCTGCTTTCAAGAGTAGTTTAGAGGCCTGAAAGAGAGAGTATGTGTGAGAGTGGATCACAGACTCTGAAAGGATGTGCTAATTGTCAGCCCCACCCTCCACTCCTGAGGCTCACTACTCCACATTCTAAATCTGAATACTTCTGGGAATTTTGAACTCCAAGCTAAATCCATATTTGGATGTTTCCCTGAGTGAAGGGAAAGGGCAAGAGGACTTGTCCTGTCCTGTAAACAGAGTCCAGGGAACAGGACAGCAGGCAAAGGAGGGCCCAGCTGGGACCCTGGCCTGGCTGGAGCAGCTGTATACCAGCTGCCTCATGAGGTGCCACTTGGAGGGGCTTAGTATGCAAGGTCAGCTCTCTCTTGGATCTACTTGTGTTCTCTGTGTGTCAGGATGAAAATCGGGATGGTGGTCACCTGGTTGGTGAAGGAACCTGACCTCAACTCATGGGGTTTCAAGGTCAAGCTTACCATAGGTAGGAAGAGCAGAATCAAAGAACAAGTGGAACCTTCCTTGCTCAATGGTGGTTTTCATTCTTACGAAAGTAAAATTTATGAATTTAAGAAGTATTTATGAGAGCCTGTTATCTATCATGGATGATCTTATGAGCTGAAGACACAAAGGAGAATGCTCATTTGTGTTCTCAAAAAGCTCAGGAGGGGCAGACTCAAGATGGCGGACTAGGAGGACACAGAATTTGCGTCTCTGCACAACTAGGGCACCTACAAGGCACTGGTGGGGGACCATGGACACCTAAGGAGACAGGGGAACCCCCAGAAACTGGGTAGGACAGGGGGCATGTAGGGGAGTGAGGGGGAGAGGAGAAGTGGAGGCAGGACGGGACCAGCGCCCCTGAGGGGAGACTGAGGGAGAGGAAGGGATCCCATGCCCAAAGGGGGATATTGGCAGACCATTGGGAGGGCATAGAATCAAAAGGGAGTGTGGCCAGGTTTCCCTTGCCCACCTGGGCCCCTGGGAGCCCAATTGATGTTTTTAGGACATTCCACCTGAAAGCGGAAGAATACACTTTCTTCTCAAGTGCACACAGAACATTCTCCAGAATAAATCACATCTTGGGTTACAAATCAAGCCTCGGTAAATTTAAGAAAGTTGAAATTGTATCAAGCATCTTTTCCAACCACAATGCTATGACACTTTATATCAATTACAGGAAAAAAACTTGTGCAAAATAAAAACACATGGAGGCTAAACAGTGCACTGCTAAATAACCAAGAGATCACTGAAGAAATCAAAGAAGAAATAAAAGAAAATACCTAGAAACAAATGACAACGAAAACACGATGATCCAAAACCTATGGGACACAGCAAGAGCAGTTCAAAGAGGGAAGTTCATAGCAATTCAAGCTCACCTCAAGAAACAAGAAAAATCTCAAATAAACAATCTAAACTTACACCTAAAACAACTAAAAAAAGAAGAACAAAGAACCCCAAAATTAGTAGAAGGAAAGAAACCATAAAAATCAGAGCAGAGATAAATGAAATAGAAATGAAGGAAACAATAGCAAAGATCAGTAAAACTAAAAGTTGATTCTTTGAGAAGATAAACAAAATTGATAAAACTTTAGCCAGACTCATCAAGAAAAAAAGGAAGAGGACTCAAATCAATAAAATTAGAAATGAAAAAGGAGAGATTACAACTGACACCACAGAAATACAAAAGATCATAAGAGACTACTACAAGCAACTATATGCCAATAAAATGGACAGCCTGGAAGAAATGGACAAATTCTTGGAAAAGTACAACCTTCCAAGATTGAACCAGGAAGAACTAGAAAATATAAACAGACCAATCACAAGTAATGAAAGAGAAACTGTAATTTTAAATCTTCCAACAAGCAAAATTTCAGGACCAGATGGCTTCACAGGTGAATTCTATCAAACATTTAGAGAAGAGTTAACACCTATCCTTCTCAAACTCTTCCAAAAACTTGTGGAGGGAGGAACACTCCCAAACTTGTTCTATGAGGCCACCATCACCCTGATACCCAAACCAGACAAAGATATCACAAAAAAAGAAAATTATAGGCCAATATCACTGATGAACATAGACACAAAAAACCTCAACAAAATACTAGCAAACAGAATCCAACAACACATTAAAAGGATCGTACACCATGATCAAGTGAGATTTATCCCAGGAATGCAAGGATTCTTCAGTATATGTAAAACAATCAATGTGATACACCATATTAACAAATTGAAGAATAAAAACCATATGATCATCTCAATAGATGCAGAAAAAGTTTTCGACAAAATTCAACACCAATTTATGATAAAAAGTCTCCAGAAAGTGAGCATAGAGGGAACCTACCTCAACATAGTAAAAGCCATATATGACAAACCCACAGCAAACATCATTCTCAATGGTGAAAAGCTGAAAGCATTTCCACTAAGATCAGGAACAAGACAAGGATGTCCACTCTCGCCACTATTATTCAACATAGTATTGGAAGTCCTAGCCACAGCAATCAGAGAAGAAAAAGAAATAAAATTGGAAAGAAGAAGTAAAACTGTCAATGTTTGCTGATGACATGATACTATACATAGATAATCCTAAAAACGCCACCAGAAAACTACTAGAACTAATCAATGAATTTGGTAAGGTTTCAGGATACAAAATTCATGCACAGAAATCTCTTGCATTCCTGTACACTAACAATGAAAGATCAGAAAGAGAAATTAAGGAAACAATCCTATTTACCATTGCAACAAAAAGAATAAAATACGTGGGAATAAACCTACCTAAGGAGGCAAAAACCTGTACTCAGAAAACTATAAAACACTTATGAAAGTAATCAAAGATAACATAAACAGATGGAGAGGTACACCATGCTCCTGGATTGGAAGAATCAATATTGTGGAATGACTATACTACCCAAAGCCATTTATAGGTTCAATGCAATCCCTATCATATTACCAATGGCATTTTTCACAGAACTAGAACAAAAAATTTTACAATTTGTATGGAAACACAAAAGACCCCGAATAGCCAAAGCAATCTTAAGAAAGAAAAATGGAGCTGTAGGAATCAGGCTCCCTGACTTCAGATTATACTACAAAGCTACAGTAATCAAGACAGTATGGTACTGGCACAAAAACAGAAATATAGATCAATGTAACGGGACAGAAAGCCCAGAGATAAACCCAAGCACATATGGTCACCTTATCTTTGATAAAGGAGGCAAGAGTATACAATGGAGAAAAGACAGGCTTTTCAATAAGTGGTGCTGGGAAAACTGGACAACTACATGTGAAAGAATGAAGTTAGAACACTTCCTAACACCATACACAAAAATAAACTCAAAATGGATTGAAGACCTAAATGTAAGGCCAGACATTATAAAACTCTTACAGGAAAACATAGGCAGAACACTCTATGACATAAACCACAGCAAGATCCTTTTTGACCCACCTCCTAGAGTAATGGAAATAAAAACAAAAATAAACAAATGGGACCTAATGAAAGTTCAAAGCTTTTGCACAGCAAAGGAAACCATAAAAAAGACGAAAAGATAACCCTCAGAATGGGAGAAAATATTTGCAAAGGAAGCAACTGACAAAAGTTTAATCTCCAAAATATACAAGCAGCTCACGCAGCTCAATATCAAAAAGACAAACAACCCAATCCAAAAATGGGAAGGCCTAAATGGACATTTCTCCAAAGAAGATATACAGATGGCCAACAAACACATGAAAGGATGTTCAACATCACTAATCATTAGAGAAATGCAAATGAAAACTTCAATGAGATATCACCTCACACCGGTCAGAATGGCCATCATCAAAAAATCTACAAACAATAAATGCTGGAGAGGGTGTGGAGAAAAGGGAAGCCTCTTGCACTGTTGGTGGGAATGTAAATTGGTACAGCCACTGTGGAGAACAGTACGGAGGTTCCTTAGAAAACTAAATATAGGACTACCATGTGACCCAGCAATTCTGCTACTGGGTATATACCCTGAGAAAACCATAATTCAAAAAGAGTCATGTACCACAATGTTCACTACAACACTATTTACAATAGCCAGGACATGGAAGCAACCTAAGTGTCCATTGATGGATGAATGGATAAAAGAAGATGTGGCACATATATACGATGGAATATTACTCAGCCATAAATAGAAACGAAATTGAGTTATTTGTAGTGGCGTGGATGGATCTAGAGTCTGTCATACAGAGTGAAGTAAGTCAGAAAGAGAAAAACAAACACCGTATGCTAACACATATATATGGAATCTCACAACAAACAAACAAAAAATGGTCATGAAGAACCTAGGGGCAAGACGGGAATAAAGACACAGACCTACTAGAGAATGGACTTGAGGATACGGGGAGGGGGAAGGGTAAGCTGGGACAAAGTGAGAGAGTGGCATGGACATATATACACTACCAGTTGTAAAATGGATGCCTAGTGGGAAGCTGCTGCATAGCGCAAGGAGATCAACTTGATGCTTTGTGACCACCTAGAGCGATGGGATAGGGAGGGTGGGTGGGAGGCTCAAGAGGAAGGGGATATGGGGATATATGTATACATATAGCTGATTCACTTTGTTGTACAGCAGAAGCTAACACAATATTGTAAAGCATTTATAGTCCAATAAAGATGTGAAAAAACAAAATTTTTTAAAAAAGAACTCAGATTCTAGAAGGGAAGACAGGACAAAAAAATAATGAAAATAACTTGGGATAAGTGTCAGCAAATTTATGCTCAAAATGCCTGAGGGTGGAGGAACAACAACGTGTGTCCAGGGCGGTCTGGGGAAAGATCTGGAGGAGGTGACACTGAGGCTGAATCTTGTTGGATGGGCAGACAGAGAAATCATGGAGAGATTTTCTAGCCAGAGAGAACAGCAAGCGCAAAGGCCCTGAGGTGTGAACTAACACGACCCATGTAGGGGAACCCCCAAGTACCTCAGTGAGGTTAGAACAAAGGATGTGGGGGAAAGAGCAGACGTAAGCTCTAAAGCAGTGGTTCTCAGTCTTGGCTGCGTGTTAAAATCCCTGTGGCTTATCCTTCTCCAGCCCCTCCCACCCGTTACTGTTTGGAAACAGCTTCCTAGGTGACTCCAATGTGCAACCAAGGTGTGTATATGGGGGGATCTCCAGCTCAAAGACAGAGGAAAATCCATGATGAAAGAGGGTTGCATAGGGCTTCCCTGGTGGCGCAGTGGTTGAGAGTCCGCCTGCCGATGCAGGGGACACGGGTTCGTGCCCCGATCCTGGAAGATCCCACATGCCGCGGAGCGGCTGGGCCCGCGAGCCATGGCCGCGGAGCCTGTGTGTCCGGAGCCTGTGCTCCGCAACGGGAGAGGCCACAGCAGTGAGAGGCCCGCGTACAGCAAAAAAATAAAAAAATAAAAAAAAAGAAAGAGGGTTGCATAGAGTCTTGGGACCAGCTGGGCTTGGAAACTGACTTAGGTTCAGGGTCCAATTTCAGGTTTAGAATTAGGTGGAAATCCCAGATCTCTGCTTGTAGCTATGTGCTGCTAGGTCTTAATCGCTCTGTGTCTCACAGACTTCATCTCTCCATGTCTTAGCTTCCTCAGTTGAAAAATTGGGATAATGATACTTACCTCTCACGGAGGTTGTAAAGTTTAAATAAAATGACTCATGTAAAGTGGTTGGCACATAGTAGAATTTCAGCGAATGTTAGTTCTTTGCCCCTCTTCTTTCACATTCCCTTTATTAAGGACCTTAAGCATTGTCTTTTTAGTGTTGGAGAGCTACTGAAAAATAACCAGACGACATTATTGGATGGGATTTCTCTCTTTGAAATGCAGGAGTTACACCAGAGAGGAGGAAGATTGTGTGAAACAGAGTAATTGGCAAGAATTTCCATGTTGTTGGGACTTCCCTCGTGGTCCAGTGGTTAAGACTCTGTGCTTCCAATACAGGGGTCCCTGGGTTCAATCCCTGGTCACGGAACTAGATCCCACATGCATGCTGCAACTAGGAGCCCGCCTGCCGCAACTAAAGATCCCACATGCTGCAACTAAGACCTGGCGCAGCCAAATAAATAAAAATGTTTTTTAAAAAAAAGCATTTCCGTGTTTTAGAATTCCTGCTAGAGTCCTAACGCTGAGGAAAATAGGTACTGAATACTCCACTTCAAGAGGGGTGCCAGAGACATCTCCTTGTGTCTTAGCAGAAGGCCCAGACTCATCCCGTGACTCTCACCAGCCCCACTTCTGAAGCCAGCCTATGTAAGCTGTCATTGTGGTGTATCACCAGCTAAAAACGGTCTGCTTTTTATTATCACCCTACACTGCCAATTTTAAACAATGTCAATAATAAAATTGTCCTTCCCCCACCTAATTATTTTAGTCTAAGTTCTAACAACTGCTGTAGTTACTGAGTTCTAGCAATGTGTGTGTGAACAGTAAGTCCCCTATCTATGAAACTGCAAATTGCGAACTTTCAAAGATGCGAATGTGCATCTGGTTCCAGCAAGGAACCTGTGCCATCTACGTCAGGTGTGAGTGACATCGCAGCTTGCCCTCCGTCTCCTGTTGCTGACGATCCTTCAGCTCTACCATCTCCCACCTGCTCTCCCTCCTCCAGTCAGTAATTCTTCTTGCCTGTTCACTCGATGCTGGCCCCTGGATGCCAGCTCTTGTACTGTACTACTGTACTTTTCAAGCTACTGTACTGTAAGAGTCAAAATGTTTTATTCATTGTGTTTGTTTTTATGTATTATCTGTGTGAAAAGTATGATAAACCTATTACAGTACAGTACAATATAGCCGACTGTATTCGTTGGGGACCTAGTCTAACTTTGTTGGACTTATGAACAGATTGGACTTATGAACATGCTCTCAGAACAGAACTCGTTCGTATGTAGGGGACTTACTCTATGCCTCACCTTTGCTCATATTTATTACTTATTTATTAAACATTGTAATCTACATGGAAGTTAGCTCGAACAGCTCCCCCTCCCCGCTCCTTGCCCATGGACTCAGATACAGGCATTCCTTTGGAGAGTAAGTTCATAAGGATTCTGAATCATTTGAGCTTTTTCCAGGAACAATTGGTATCTCCATTCCTTGTACTATACCTATCTACAACTATACAGTGGATTAGAAACATGTTATAAGGGCAGCACAGTGATTGTAAAGACAAAGAAATAGGACCTGAGTGACTTCAGTTCTATCATTCTATGAATGCCCGGAGAAATGACGAAAGATGTTGGTCCTCACTGCCAGGAGAAGCCAAAAGGGCAATTATTTTCACCAAAAAGCAGGCAATCTTTCTAAAGCAGTGGGTCAAATAGTGTCTCTGTTTATTATTATCAACCATTTTCTCTGATCTTTGCAGAAGAAGAAAAACTTCAGAAGATTTTACCAAATGCAGTAGAACTTTATGTTGAATTTCCTGGCGATAACATTTTAATGAAAATTTTCTATCTGAATGTCTCCAGAGTCAATCCCAAAGAAACGAAGACATGGACCTTATTTTGATTTCTGGAATTTATTGTGAAATGGGATTTTTAATGAATCTCTGTCTAACTTATACTTAAGATTTTTCCTAACTATTTGTATATCTCTTGCTTCATGTGAAAGAAACTTTTTTGACATTAGAATTTATAAAGGGTGTTCTTTTATCAACTACAAGCAAAATAACATGATAAATCTGGCTATACTGTCTATTGAACGTGAACATGAAAAGAACATCAATTTTTGAAAGTCATTGACAAATGTGCAGATATTAAGCCTTGAAAATAGAAACCATAATGATATTATTCATTACTGTGACAGGCCAATATGTAGGTACGAGTTTTTCTTTTTAAAACTAGATTGACTAAAAAGAAGTAATCCCTTACTTTTGAACTTTTTGTGCTTTAATATTTATTTTATTTCATTTTTTATAGGCATGATTGTATATATGAAGTTCAATGACCATTTTTCTCTCTGGCATTTTTTTCCTGGCTATGATTATTTGTTTCATTTCATGTTTATTGCTGAAAATAATTTTGTCCTGTAGAGGATGGGAGTGTTAACAAAATGATTCACTTGGTGTGTCAACTATACCACTGAGCAGAAGACTAAACATTTAAGAATTCATCAGCTCCAGGCCTCTAAGCCAAGAGTGGAGGTCTGACAGTGAGAAGCTTTCGGGGAAGTACCACAAGGCAGAGGCTGAGTCTGACTCAGAAGAGGGCAGGCTAGGGTTGATTTCCCACATTGGGCAACTGTACAATGGAGACTACCTTCTGAAGAACTTGTGGTGGTCTCCCCTGAGAACCAGCCAAGTGCCTGTTCTGCAGAGGACGTGGCTGCCCAGTCAGTACAGCCAAGAGAGCAGCTGGGGAGATGGGTAGGATGATAAGAACCTGAAGTTTTAAATAGGACTGGACTTAAAAATATTATCAAAAACTGACCAGAAAGCTATAGGTTTTGCCCTCAATGCCATCAAGATGTTGATAAGAGAAACAGACAAGGCAGAGTTGAAGGTTGCAGTGGTTGGAAAGAAAAAAAATTTAGGTTTGTGTCCCACTGAGTTCAGGTTATCAAAAAAAAAAGAGAGAGAGAAAAAAGGAAAAAAAACAGTTTCCTATCTCCAATCTTTCATAATAATAGCAAAATATTTTATAATTTTAAGTTGAAAACAAGATTTGCAGAAATAAATACATTTTGGTGAGATTTTGAAATTTATTACTATAAAGTTGAACGCAGTGTCTTATAATTTTAAAATAATCCACATCTGGAACTCTGGCTCCTGTTTGTGATGTAGAAAGCTGAAAAGAGAATAACTTCTACACTTATGACCAAAACAACACTTGAAAACCTACAGATTCACGACTTTCTTTGAATCTACCAGAGACTTGAAGTTGTAGGAAAACCAACTGATTTGAAAAATAAGGAAGGAGAGATAGGACATATGTACTGGCTTACCTGGGGCAGATGCTTCTGGATATTTGTAAGAATTCAGCTACAAAATGTTAAAGGCAGGTACAGGCTAGTGAGAGAAGATAGAACCTGTGGGGGCTACAGACACAAGGGGAATTAATGCTCACTTGAAGCTCTTCTCCAAAGACCTCAAAAAATGTTGGCGGCAGGGTGAGAAATCTACGAAAGTATCTTTTGTGGTGCAGACATGGTGGAGGGGAACAGCATATCTTCCTCTATGGGACAAAAGCCTCAAGCCCCGATGAACAGGCAAAAACACTCACCTGCTGGTTACTGGTGAAAACTGCAGCTGTGGGAAGGGAATAGAACAAGCCCTCTATCCTTAAGGGAGGGGCAGGAAGATACACTGGGTATAGATCTACAGTTGAAGGCAGGGAAGGATCGCTGATAATGTCCCACTTTTGAGACTTAGGGGTACCAATAGCATGCCTGACCAAGAGTGAGACTTAATCAGAACAATGAGAACATTGCTTTTCACTTTGTTTCCTCACCCTATTAGGCTGTCAAGTGTCAAGTAACAGATAACAGTAGTATACTGCTGGGAGAGGGACAAGAGCACACAAAGAGACCTTCTCCAAGATTCAGTGCAAAGGGAAGCCTTAAAGTCATGGATGGAGCATACATTAAGAAAAACCCTCTGGCATACCAGCCCCTACTCTAAACAAAAATCAACACTAAAGGATTTTGAAGACGGTAGTGTACTTAGTGTAACCACCACAACAAATTCCAAAACCTATTCAACTTCTAACTAAATTGATTCAAACCTCACATTAAAGACCTAGCAGAAGGAAAGGAATTTCCAAGCATAACAATAATTTATTTCATTCTGTACTGTCCTACATAAGATGATCAGCTTTCAACAAAAATTTATGAGGATATGAAGAAGCAAGAAAAAAAATACACTGTCAAGAGATAAAGACATCAAGCCAACCAGACTCAGATGACACAGAACTTGGGAATGTCACAAAGGAAAGTATGCCACACATCAGGGCTCTTTTTCCCAGTAGAGAGCTTGTTGTTGCACATTCATCAGCATATCACTGGGCAATATTGAACAGTTGAACTAATGTAATTTGATTCCAAGACTGGGAGAAGAAAGAGAATGGGACAGAAGAAATGATGACCAAGAATTTTTCAAGTTTAATAACAGGCAACAAATAACAGATCCAAGAACCTCAGAGCATGCTAAGTAAAACCAAACCAAACCATCTGATATATCATATGCAAACTACTGAAAACTAAAGACAGAGAACATCGTAAAGGCAGTCAGAGAAAAAAGATACATTACATAAAGAGAATACTTGTACAAAGGTAAGAATTACAGCTGACTTTATCAGAAACTGTTCAAGTCAGAAGACAGTGGAGTGCCATCTCTAGTACTGAAAAACAATATTGTCAACCCAGAATGCTATCCCCAGCAAAATATCTCCCCAAAATAAAAACTTTCTTATAGGAAAAAACTGAGATAATTTACTTCCAGCATACTTGAACTGTGAGAAATACAAAAGGACTAATTCAGGAGGAAGGGATATGATACCAGACAGAAACTTGAATCTATGCAAAGAAATACAGAGCATTGGAAATGGAATAAAATGAGAGGAAATATAAAATTTATTTTTCCCTAAAAGATAACTGATTGTTTAAAGCAAAAATATGTACTGTCTGTTTATAACATATATAAAAGCAAAATATATGACAACAATAGCACAAAGGTTGAGAAGGAGAAATTGGGAGTATAATATTTTAATTGAGTTTTTTGTTTTCATATTGTTGAGTTTTCAGAGTTCTTTGTATATTTTGGATAATAGTCCCTTATCATATGTGTTTTTGCAAATATTTTCTCCCAGTATGTAGCTTTCCTCTTATTGTTTTAGATTCCACATGTAAGTGAGATCACATGATATTTGTCTTTCTCTGTCTGACTTATTTCACTTAGCATAATGCCCTCAAGGTTTATCCATGTTGTCACAAATGGCAAGATCTACTTCTTATTTATGGCTGAATAATATTCCATTATATATTTATGTACCACATTTTATTTATCCATTCATCCATCAATGAACAATTAAGTTGTTCCCATGTCTTGGCTACTGTAAATAATGCTGCAGTGACATGCGGGTGCACATATCTTTTTGAGTTAGTGTTTTTGTTTCCTTTGGATAAATACCCAGAAGTGAAATTGCTTGTTCCCATGATGTTTATATTTTTAATTTTTTGAGGAACACCCTTACTGTTTTCCATAGTGGCTACATGAATTTACATTCCTACCAACAGTGCGCATGGTTTCCTTTTTCTCCACATTCTTGTCAACACTTATTACTTCTTGTCTTTTTGAGAACAGCCATTTTAATAAGTATGAGGTGATAACTCATTTTGGTTTTGATTTGCATTTCCCTGATGATTAGTGATGTTGAACACTATTTCATGTACCTGTTGGCCATTTGTATGTTTTCTTTGGAAAGACATCTATTCAGATCCTCTTCCCTTTTTTTAAAAAAATTTATTTTATTGAAGTATAGTTGATTTACAATGTTGTGTTAATTTCTGCTGTACAGCAAAGTGATTCAATTATATATGTGAGAGTATATATATATATATATACAGTGTGTGTGTGTGTATATATATATATATATATACGCACACATTCTTTTGCATATCCTATTCCATTATGGTTTATCACAGGGTATTAAATATAGTTCCCTATGCTATACAGTAGAACCTTACTGTTTATCCATTCTATATATAATAGTTTACATCTGATAATCTCAAATTCCCAATCTATCCCTCTCCCCTCTCCCTCCTCCTCCCCACTTGGCAACCGCAAGTCTGTTCTCTATGTCTGTGAGTCCATTTCTGTTTCATACATAAGTTCATTTGTGTCATATTTTAGATTCCACATATGTGATATCATATGGTATTTGTCTTTTTCTGACTTCACTTAGTATGATAATCTCTAGGTCCATCCATGTTGCTGAAAATGACATTATTTTTTATGGCTGAGTATATATATATATATTGTATATATGTACTACATTTTCTTTATTCATTCATCTGTCGATGGACATTTAGTTTATTTCTATGTGTTGGCTATCATAAATAGCGCTGCAATGAATATTGGGGTGCAAGTATCTTTTCCAATTATAGTTTTCTCTGGATATATGCCCAGGAGTGGGATTGAAGGATCACATGCTCTGCCCATTTTTTTTTTATTGGAGTTTAGTTGATTTACAATGTTGTGTTAGTTTCTGCTGTACAGCAAAGTGAATCAGTTATATGTATACATATATCTGCCCATTTTTTAATTGGATTGTTTGGGGGTTTTTTTGCTGTTGAGTTCTATAAATCCTTTATATATTTTGGATATGAACCCCTTATCAGATATACGATTTGTGTATTTTTATATTTAAAGTGGGTTTCTTGTAGACAACATATAGCTGGGTCATGTTTTTTGATCTACTCTGATAGTCTTTGTTTTTTAATTGGTGCATTTAGACCATTGTCATTCAAAGTGATTATGATATATTTCTTTTTTCTTAATGCCTTAATCTTTTCATATGTTCAGGGACTTTGTTTTCTCATTCAGACAGAGAGAGGTATATGACTTCCCATGATTGAGTCTTGAGCTATTAAAAATTGTACGGATCCCTTTAAAATTTTTCAGCTTCAGAAAAACGGGAAAGGAAATGTTTTTTTCCACAGTAGTTGGGTTTGTTAGATTAGATGTCCATTTACCTGTGAGGGATGGGAGGGAATTATAGCCACAGGCAGATCTTTAGTAGGATCTACCCTAGTGCACTGAATGATTATTTATCCCTATCTTTGTTAGCAGGGCTGCCACAGCCATATCTAACCAGCACCACTGCCATTGTTGGATGTCATCTGTGGTTATGGCTTTGCTTTACTCATTACTCCCTCACCCACTCTACGTGACCTGGGAGAGACTGTAAAGTCCCTCCATTCTGTCCTGTGAGAACTTGCACTTTCCTTAGTGGTCAATACTGTCTGGGTCTCTTCCATCTAAATTGTCCTGTGACAGTCTTGTCTCTGCTCCTGCTGCTGCAAGTTTGTAGACGAGTTTCTTCAAGCTAGAGAGTTCTACCTGGTGGTGGATATTACAGAGGGAGAGGCTACCAGAGTTAACCATGCCATGGGGAACAGTTGCTTTTCTGTGTTGTTTTGGGGCAGCTTATTTAGTTGCACACTACCCCACCCCCAATGCTGACTTTGGAGCCCACTGCAGGTAACACCGTTGCTTTTCTTACCATTCAATTAATTTCATGTAAAGGCTGGAGATGAGAAATATAGACAACTGCTTTGTGCCCAATACAGGGGCATGTCCAATAATTTATAGGGATAAGCTTTGTGTCCCTTCTACCTCTACTTGTTTTCTTTTTTTTTTAATCTTTATTGGAGTGTAGTTGCTTTACAATGTTGTGTTAGTTTCTGCTGTACAGCAAAATGAATCAGTTATACATATACATATATCCACTCTTTTTTAGATTTTACTTGTACTTGTTTTTAAACACTACCATTGCCAGTTAGATGTGCTCTGTGGTTCTATTAGGGAGACTTCCAATTTGCTTTGTAGATGAGCTTTTTCTTCAGATGCTATCAGTTAGGAGATGATTAGAAATTTCCAATTTCCCAACCAGTTCCATTCTACACAACTTACATAAATTTTCTAGCCTGTGATGGTACCCTCCATTGCACTGATATAAAATTTCCTATTTTTCATGTCTTTAGATATTTTATTAGAAAATCACAAGAATGGGAAGATGAATGCTTAGGTTCCAATTTCCATCTAGAACCAGACCAGCAAGGTTCTTGAATAGGAGAGTAACGTCATTTAAATGGCAGTTTTATAGCTGCTCTTCTGCACCCACCTCCATTACAGACAAATTTTCCATTGCCATCTCAGTAAACCTTGGACCAACCACACTTACAACTGGTTTATGCCCAAACAGCTCTGGGCTGAGGCAAAGCACCATTTCTTTTTCATAATCATCTTGTGGGCTGTGGACAGATCATTGTTTAAACTCTCAGCTTTATTGTCCAGATCCGTTGTTTGTGTCCCCTTTGGCTGTAGTTTCTCCTTTGTTGGACTTTTTATGGTGTCAGAGATCATTCATGCTTAATACTTTTGGACCATTACCTGCTTACTTTGGCTGTGTTCTGGATATTCCAATTAAGAACTCTGATTGGCTCTTATTTCAATGGGAATTTAATCCTGAACATAACAGAGTAATGTGGCAGAAACTGCTCTTTTTCCACTCAGTAGCCATTTACCCTCTTTTTCTTATTAATGAAATCCCAATATTGTGAAGAATGGCATTGCAACTAGATAGAAGATTATGACAACCAGGTTTCTGAGATGGGATTTGCCCAGGCTGGGCTGAGGCTGGCCTGAGGATGAGAGAATCAACATCCCTCATGTATTCCACCAGGTAGTGAAATCTCTTAAAAATTTCTAAAAGAACAAAAGAGAAGAAAACATTCGTATATCAGAAGACAAGTTATTAACTAGGGCACCTTGACCATATACATCAAAGTGGGAATCAGTTAGAGATTATCATTACTGGCCACCAAACCATGTGGCACCTGGGGTCTGTACTCAGTCAGGCTACACTGACAATTTAAACTTTCAGAGCCTCGATGGTTTTTGTTTGTTTGCTTGTTTTGGGTAAAACCAGGATAATAAGAACTACATTGTTGTAGTCTCCTCACTAAGAGGACAAAATAGTTTTATATAAAAGTATGTTGAATGAGTGGGGATCAATACTGAAATCAAATAAGGGGGAGATATAAGTTCATAGGAAAGATGGACACAAAAATCACTGTGTTCTATTCTAATACAACAAGAACAACCATGGAAGTTGTAGTATAGCTTTTTCATGAAGCTAGTAGAGCTTTAAAAAAAATGTTAAACACTATTGAAGGGATTTATAGGGTATATTAGTCATGATAATTTTAGCTATAGCAGCAACAATGACAACAAAATCCAAAATTTCAAGGTCTTGGCATTATAAAAGAGATTTCTCACTCATTTAATAGTTGATTGCAGGTGTTCTTGGTTAATGGGCACTGGGGTTATGGGTAAGGGACTGAGTGGATAGAGAAGTTCTGCTCCAAGTCTGGAGACTCAATCCAACAAAAACCTTGCATCTTCAGTATGTTGTGGCTTCTAAGGTCTCCATGAGTGCTGAACTCTGGCCAGTTGATGGGAGAATAGAGAAATTAGGGAAGATACACCCAGTTTTTAATCATCTTGACCTGGAAGTGATACTCATTCCTTTCCCTCACATTTCATTGGTTAGAACCAGTCACATGGCCCCATCTAGGCTTTAAAGGGTTGGAAATGCTGTCCCTGGCTGGGCAGGCTTTCTCCAGAAACAGCTCAAACCTATAGAAAGGAAGCAGAATCTTTGGTGGATAGAAAGCCAACTCTACCCCAGAGGACTTCCTGAAGGAGGTATACTTAATGCAGGGTTTGAAGGATGAATTGTGGTTAGTCAGAAACTCTAGATATTGACATACAGTCCAGCCAGAGGGAAAATATTTGCCACAGCAATCACTAGGAGAAGATTTGTGAAAGATTTAGAACCATCTTTGCCCATTAAAAAGCTTTCAGAAGTTTCATATTTGACAGAGTGTTCAACAGAGCAGTTTATGATCCATCTGTGTGGGACAAAGATCTGTAAACCAATTTCTGGGTTAAGAGTGATGACTTCAGTTTTCTTGCTCAGAAAGCTTTCTGGACGTGGGATTTGATCATGAGTTCATCTGAAGTTTGGACAGAGTCAGTGGATACCAGGCATGCCCTCTGTTCTGGGGCCAATAAGCTGAGTAAGTTGACCATGACCTTGGGGTCAAGTTGCAGTACAGGATTTGTCTTGAGTACAGAGGCAGCAGATGGGGAGGGTCTGACCAGAGGGTCAACTTAACACTTGGTGTTTCTGAATCTTGGTTTCTTCATCTGTAAGACCATGCAACTTGTAACTGCCCAGTCCTGCCTCTGCTTAACTCACATGGTTGTTGGGAAACAATAGCAAATGCGGGAGGACCCAAACAAATAAATAATGTAGATGAAGGTATTTGTACATGATTAAATGTTATGCAAATTAAATAATTAATTAACTTGTCTTTCTATTCAACAGTTTTTGGTGAATAGTTACTCTGAAGATTTAGAGCTAGAATCTAATGAAGGGCCATGAACGCCAGGTGGCAAACTTTAGGATGTAATCTATCTGCAAGTAGTGGGAAACCACTGAAGGTTTTTGGTCAGCCAAGTGGCCTAATAAAAATATTCTTTTAAGAAGACAAGCCGGTAGCCATGTGAGAATTGTGACCCTATCAATTCTGTTTTCTGAATTGCTCTTGAATTTGTTCCCCCCCCCCCCGCCGCCGTCCTATAGACACTGCCATAGTTCATTACTTAACATCTCTCATGTGGAATAGGTATTGCAATTATCTCCTAAATGGTCTTCTTGCCTCTAACCTTGTCTACTCTGATTCATTCTCCATGTATACATGGAGAATTTTATCCAATTATTTATTGGTTTATTGATTGATGGGTGGATTCATTTATTATTTATTGAGCTCTATCATGCACAATGCCTTGGGAACATGGCAGCGATGTTTACTGAAGGGTAGGTCTTGACATATTGCTGCTCTCTATCACCCATACAATAAAGTCAAAACCCCTAGCATGGCACACGACACCATTTCTAACCTGGACTCAGTGCCTCTTACCAGCCTCATGGCTTCTCTGCCTTATAATCTCCCTTGTATTCTGTACACAACTATGTTCTATGGAGGCTATGGAAAGGACTCTAAGATAAGGATTGGGTATGAATTCTGGTTTGGAGATGTAATAGTGTGATGACCTTGGATAAGTCACTTAGGTTCTCAGTTTTCTTATTTGTAAATGGGAATTATATTGATAAAAGATACCTTAAATGTCTACTGTAAAAATCAATGATATAGGAATGTAAATTGACTAGCACGGTGTCTTATATCAGTTGGTTTGGTTACAAGTAACAGAACACCTGACCGTAGAGGTTTAAACAAATAAATGTGTAGAGATTGAAAGTAGTTTTTGATGTTGATTTAGTGGCTCAAAAATGACAGGGCTGAATTTCTGGACCCTCCTCTCATGCTGGTCACCTCATGTTCACAGGATGGTTGCTGTAGTTGCAGACTTTACATCTACATCCAAGGAAAGAAAGGGGAAGGGACAGCGCCTGCTTTATTACTCTTCTTTTTTTTTTTTATTTGGAAAACAAAGCTTTCCTAAACTCCATAGAGCAGATTTTCCATTAGACCATTTTTTTTTTTCCAGAAGCATATCACATGGCCTTCTTCAGTTGCTAGGGTGGTTGGGAATCTGGAGAGAAAGAGTTTCCAGACTGGTTGAAACAAATCATGATTGGTCATTTGGTGATGGGCACATTGCCACTCTGAACAAATTTGGAGTTGTGTTAACAAGGAAAAAGAGTGAATGGTATTGACTAACATTACACATTAGTATTTTCCAAACACATTAGTCATTAGTAGCATTACTCATTAGTATTTTCAAATCTTTCCCCAAGAAATGCCACATGTGTTCACGTCACTAAGTATTTGCACATAGTATGTTGTGTGCATACAACACCCTCCTCCCACATTGTACTCACACAATTTTATATTGTGCTTTTCCTCGATACATAAGCCATTTCCCATTTTCCCACATATTCTTTGTCATTTAAAAATTATTTATTTATTTATTTGGTTGCGCCGGGTCTTTGTTGCGGCAGGTGGGCTCCTTAGATGCGGCAGGCAGGCTCTTAGTGGGGGCATGAGAACTCTTAGTTGCGACATGCATGTGGGATCTAGTGCCCTGACCAGGGATTGAACCCGGGCCCCCTGCATTATTGGGAGCAAGGATTCTTAACCGCTGTGTCATCAGGGAAGTCCCCATTGTCATTTTTAAAGGATGCACAGAGAAGATCCATTACCTGGCTGCATCATGATTTACTTAACCATTCCTCTATGGTTGGAAATGTATGTTATTTTCAATTTATTATTAAAGGGAGAGGGGAATTTAGTTTTGCTAAGTTTATGTTCTAGTCCACATGTGTTACACAGATTATCTCATTCAAACCTTGAAACATTCCTATGGGGTAGGTATTATTTCCATTTAATAGATGTGGAAATCTAGTGCCGAGAAATTAGTTTGCCCTAAGTCCTGCAACTAGTGAGGAGTAGAGGTAGGATTCACAAAGAAGATGATTTAACTGCAAAGGTTGTTCTTTTTGATTGGAATCCACACTGAGATGGACATTTTTGTGCATGTATCAGTCCTGTTCAGATCCTCTTAGGTTCTGCATCTCTATGGCTTTGGGGCATGTAGTCCAGCCTCAACTGCCTCTGTGGTGACCACATCCGGATAGACTCTGTCCAACTTCAGTGCACATCCTACTGCACTTCACTGCATGCCCCAGGATCCCTTGTGGAATCTGAGGTGTGAGACACTGAGGGAACTTGTTGGCATCCACACCTGTGCAGCCTGGAAGTATGAAGGAATTAATGCCTCACTGGGGAGACTTTGACCAATGGGAGATGGAAGCTGGGGGATAATTTCTTCACTTCCTCCTGGCAGATGGACTGTGCTGATTCATGGTCATTGTATGGCCTTGTTCAAAGCAGTTTTGTGAGATCAAATAATCAGTCTTGCTTAACACCAAGCAATGAGTAGCTCCTCGCCCCCCATGTTGGTTCTTTCTCCTTTTCTGCTTCATTCTCCTTTTTTCCCCCACTCCTGCTTCCTTGATAATAAAGGAGTGGTACCTAAATGTTTAAAATTTCACCCTGGCTGTCTGAGCAACCCAGGCTGACACAGTGCATAGAGTTATTTCATTATTTAGGATGATTTCCTTTGTCTAAAAGGGTTCCCACAGTGGGGTTACTGAATTTAAAAGTATGAATATTCCTATGCCTTTGAGAACTTTATAACTAACTTCAAATCTACCCCCATCTCCCACCCCAGCCCTTGACTCACCCAATAGATGACTATAGCTGGGGAGGAAGAAATTGTCCTCTACCCTTCTATGTTCTTCTGGCTGATCTAAGAATTAAATTAACATGAGACAGATTAACAAGAAAAAATCAAATGAAAGTTTAATAACATGTATACATAGGAGAGATCCAGGAAAACTGAGTAGCTCGCTAAAATGGCCAAGTCCCCACTTTAAATACCATCTTCAGCAAAAGACAAAAGAGGATGTTAGGGATAGTGGTTTGTGACTTCAAAGGTGAGGAAAGCAATTGACCAGGAGATTGAAAAGCAAGTGTTTGGTAAACAAATGTTTGCTGCACCAGCAGAGACAGTGGGACACAGAGAGGGATTTTAAGAAACAGACTTTGCTAGGTTCCTCCCTGTCTACCACACCTAGTTCACACTATGGTTACCTGTGGTGACAGCTCCCTTCTGGAACAGGTCCTCTTTTAGGCAGTTAGGGAGAAGGTCAAATTTTCTTCCTGAGTCTTTTTAGCCTTGATTGTTTTCAGCTCCAAATCATCCCATGCCAAAGAGGCACTTTGATGTGGCAAATTTTGCTCCCCTACATCTCTATGTCTTTGTCAGACTGGCTTCACTCATTATTGAATTAAGGGTGGAGCTAAGATCCTGCTGGCAATGACTTACAAAGAAGGCTGTAAACAGGAACGTTTATGACCACATACAACCAACACTGGTTCAGTGTTAATGTGTGGAAAAACATAGTCTTTGCTGAAAAGGAATTTTAATCATTTGAGTTTATGTTCCCTAGGGAAAAATACCCTAGGCACACAGCTTTAAGAGTGTGCTGGCCCTTGGTAATTGCACTAATTACCTGTGAGCTAATTAGGGACCATTATGTATTCAGAAGTGAGATATGCATCCTTCAAAATTTGCATTTCCAGCAAGAAGCTCATTCTCTATGCATCATAAGGTGAGTGTTCCCTGCTGATTTCCTTTCCTCATATATAAGCCAAGCTCACTCTGGGACTGCTATAATCAGAAGTCCATTAAGCAGAACCCGAAGAAGCCAGCAAGAGGAAGGAGCCTTCCGGAGCACACAGATGGGTCTGGGATCTATCTCATTACAGAAACAACTATTTGGAGAGAGAATTTGGACAGCTTTTTCCAGAGGCTGCTTTTGAGTTTGTTCAGTCATAACCACAGGCTTTCCAGAAGAAACAAAATATCAGACAACTCCCTGAGTAAGAAATGGCCATTGCCAGGGCCTTGTAAGATTCCAAGAGGAGCCTCTGTATTGCCTGGTGAGGCCTGCCACCCCGTGTGTAACAATAAACACGGTGGCATGGGGAGTTCCCCGGGGTCTGTGAGTTGCTTGCTTCTTCTCTGCTGTGTCCACTGACTTTCACCATGTGTCTCTGAGTTCCTTTTGGTGTTCTCCATGGACTGAAGCCTTCTCATTTCATGCCAGGGTTGTAGTTTGTTTCCACCTTCCTAGGAGAAGAGAGGGAGAGGAGAAGGAAAAATGGTCTCCTTCCACTGGCCAGCTCTGAACACACATAGTGGGTTACAGGACTGTAAGCTTCTCAAGATGGGCTCTGTCCCCAGGCAGACACCAATACTCATGATGTGAGCCATGGGCTGCTGCCATGGCCAGGGGAGTCTTGAGGTGTGAGTCAGAACAAGATCAATATTTTAGCTCAGCAGAAGTTAGTAAACTCTGCACAGTGTAAAGAAAGTTCGATTTGGGTGCTAGGAGGCTTGGGGTCCTAGTTCTACTCTTTATTGACTATGTGATCTTATCCTTTCCCTGGATTTGTAGTTCCCAAATGGGTAGGTTAGGATTAGAGTTGGAATAGTAGCTATTTGTCATGCATACAATCACTGCTATGTTCTCTGCTCCTGGAATATGTTGTTGATCAATTACAGATTGATTTTACCTCGAATCCAGGTTTGGCCTCACAATTCTTCTCCACAGGGCACTCTTGGTAGTTGTGCGAATTGAGATTGGACTTGGCTTGAGATGCAACCCCTTTCCTCAGGGTCAAATGATCCCCAAAGTCCTTTCAACAAACTGCCTGGAAACCAATTGTTTCTAAGTAGGTTAACATGAGAATTGAAATCTGGTTTACTCTAATAATTTGCTTAGCAAAACTCCCCTCCCCCACTGCCCTAATAACCCTCTGTATTAGTTTTCCATTGCTGTGTAACAACTTACCACAAACTTAGCAGCTTAAAACAATATTTCCTCTCCTTAAAAAACTCCCATTCATAATCTTATAGTTTCTTAGCTCAGAAGTCCTGGCAAGTTCAGCTGGGTTCTGGGCTTAGAGTCTCACCAAGCTAAAATCATGGTGTCTGTGGCCTGGTCTCTGATCTGGAGGTTCTAGAAGAAAGTCTGCTTCCAGGCTCCTTCAGGTTGTTGACAGTCCTGAATTCAGTCCCGTGTGTTTATAGAACTGAGGTCCCCATTTGCTTGCAGGCTATTGGCTGGGAGCTGTTCTCAGCTTCTAGAGGCTGCCTGCATTCCCTGACACATGACCCCTCTGTCTTCAAAGCCTGCAGTGGTGCATCAGATCTTCCTCATGCTTCAGATCTCTTTGACTTCTCTTTTGTTTTCCTTCTCTGCATCCAGCCAGAGAAAGTTGTCTACTTTTAATGGCTCCTGTAATCAGATTAGGCCCATCTGATTAATGGCTCATTTTAAGGGCCAATGATATCGTATGACATAACATAATCACAAGAGTGGTATCTCATTATATTCACAGGTTATGAAGGATTTGGAAAGTCATTTTAGAAATTCTGCCTACCATATCCCCATTCAGAAATATCACAGATTCTATGTGAACAAAGTTAGAATTAATGGGTTTAACATGATGAGGTTCTACTGAATTAAAGATTTTTCTCTGTTCATTCAATGAACAGTGAAATACCTACTAGTACCAGGCACCTGAAGACAGTAGTCTCTGCCTTCAAGAAGTGCACAGTCTCACCCCAAAACCAAAAATCCAAGACCAGAAAGCTTCACTGGTGAATTCTATCAAGCATTCAAAGAACATTAATACCTATCTTTATCAAACTCTTCCAAAAATTAGAAGAGGAGGAATTATTTCCAAACTCATTTTATGAGGCCAGCATTACCATGATACCAAAACCAGAGAAAGACCACAAGAAAAGGAAATTATAGGCCAATATCCCTAATGAACATAGATGCAAAAATCCTCAACAAAATATTAGCAAACTGAATTTGACAACACATTAAAAGGATCATACACCACGTTCAAGAAGGATTTATTCCAGTGATGCAAAGATGGTTCAACATCTGCAAATCAATCAATGTAATATACCACATTAACAAAATGAAGGTTAAAAATTATATGATCACCTCAGTAGACACAGAAAAAGCATTTGACAAAATTCAACATCCATTTATGATAAAACTCTCAACAAAGTGGGTATAGAGGGAATGTACCTCAACATAATAAAGACCAATATATGGCAAGTCCACAGCTAACTTCATTCTCAATGGTGAAAAGTTGGGGGCTGTTCCTCTAAGATCAGGAAAAAGACAATGATGTCCACTCTCACCATATTTGTTCAACACAGTATTGGGAGTCCTAGGTAGAGCAATTAAGCAAGAAAAAGAAATAAAAGGCATCCAAATTGGAAAGGAAGATATAAAACTGTCACTATTTGCATATGACATGATATTATATATAGAAAACCCTAAAGATGCCACCAAAAACCTGTTAGAACTAATCAATGAATTCAATAAAGTTGCAGGATACAAAATTAATATACAGAAATCTGTTTCTATACACTAATAATGAACCATCAGAAAGAAAAATTAGGAAAACAATCCCACTTATAATTGCAACAAAAAGAATAAAATACCTAGAAATAAATTTAACCAAGGAAGTGAGAGACCTGTACACTGAAAAGTATAAGACATTGATGAAAGAAATTGAAGAAGACACAAATAAATGGAAAGATATTCTGTGCTCCTGGATTGGAAGAATTAGTATTGTTAAAATGTCCATACTACTCAAAGCAAGCTACAGATTCAAGGCAGTCCCTATCAAAACTCCAATGGTGTTTTTCACAGAAATAGAACAAACAATCCTAAAATTTGTATGGAATCACAAAAGACCCTGAATAGCCAAAGCAATCTTGAGAAAGAACAAAGCTGGAGGCATCACACGCCCTGATTTCCAACTATATTACAAAGCTATAGTAATCAAAACAGTATGGTATTGGCATAAAAACAGACACATAGATCAATAGAACAGAATAGCTCAGAATTAACCCACACACAGCTAATTAATTTATGACAAAGGAGCCAAAGAATATACAATGGGGAAAGGACAGTCTCTTCAATAAATGGTATTGGGAAAACTGGACAGCCACATGCAAAAATGAAACTGGACCACTATCTTGTACCATATACAAAAAAGAACTCAAAATGGATTAAACACTTTAATGTAAGACCTGAAACCATAAACTCCTGAGAGAAAACATAAGCTGTAAGCTCCTTGACATCAGGGGTTTTTTTTGGTTTTTTTTTTTTGCTGTACACGGGCCTCTCACTGTTGTGGCCTCTCCCATTGCAGAGCACAGGCTCCGGACGTGCAGGCTCAGTGGCCATGGCTCACGAGCTCAGCCGCTGTGTGGCATGTGGGATCCTCCCAGACCGGGGCACGAACCCGTGTCCCCTGCATCGGCAGGTGGACTCTCAACCACTGCGCCACCAGGGAAGCCCTTGACATCAGTTTTGGCAATGATTTTTTGGGATTTGACTCAAAATACAAAGGCAACAAAAGCAAAAATAAACAGTGGGCTGCATCAAATTAAAAAGTTTCTGCACAGCAGAGGAAGCCATCAACAAAATGAAAAAGCAACCTGCTGAATGAGAGAAAATATTTGCCAATGATATGACTGATAAAGGGTTAATATCCAAAATATATAAACAGCTTATACAACTCAGTAGCAGAAACCCAAACAATCTAATTAAAAATGGGCAGAGGATCTGAATAGACATCTTTCTAAAGAAGACAAACAGATGGCCAACAGGTACATGAAAATATGCTCAAAATCACTAATCATCAGGGAAATACAAATCAAAACCACATGAGATATCACTTCACACCTGTTAGAATGGCTTGTCTCAAAAAGACAGGAAATAACAAGTGTTGGTGAAGACGTGAAGAAAGGGGTACCTTGTGCATGGCTTGTGGACATGTAAATTGGTGTGGCCACTCTGGAAAACAGTATGGAGGTTCCTCAAAAAATTAAAAATAGAACTACCATATGATCCAGTAATTCCACTTCTGGGCATTTATTCAATGAAAATGAAAGCACTAACTCAAAAAGATATATGCACCCCCATGTTCACTGTAACATTATTTACAATAGCCAATATATAGAGACAACCTAAATGTCCATCAGTGGATCAGTGGATAAAGAAAATGTGGCATGTATTAAAAAATGGAATATCATTCAGCCATAAAAAAGTGAAATCTTGTCATATGTGACAAATAGATGGACAAACAGAGCATTATGCTAAGTGAAATAAGTCAGAAAAAGACAAATACCATAGAATCTCACTTATATGTGGAATCTAACAACAATAAACAAACAAAAACAAGATAAAAACCAACAAACACAAAAACCAAGCTCACAGATATGGAGAACAGATTGGTGGCTGCCAATCTGTTGGAGGAATTGGGTGAAGGGGGTCAAAAGGAACAAAATTCCAGTTTTAAAATAAGCAAGTCATGGGGATGTAATGTACAACATGACAACTATGATTAATAACATTGTATTGCATATTTGAAAGTTGCTAAGAGAGTAGATCTTAAAAGTTCTCATCACAAGAAAAAAAATTCTGTAGGTATGCATGCTGATGGGTGTTATCTAGACTTATTGTAGTGATCATTTTGCAATACATACAAATATTGAATCATTATGTTGTACATCTGAAACTAATATAATGTTATATGTCACTGCACAGTCTAGTGGGGGCCAGTAATCACACAGTGTTATAGGGTTATTTCAAATAGAGGTGGGTACAAATGTATTGATGCCAATGAATTAGAAGTAACCTATTCTGCTTGGAAAAGTGGTGGGGGAGGTGATTATTGGGGAGTTTGCCAAGAATTTGAAATTTTGGTTGAATATCAAAGGATATAGTTCTGCCTCTCAGAATAGTATTTGGCAAGTTCCTTTTCCTTCCAGAATCCCAATTTCTTCATCAGTATTATGAGAAGTTTAATTAAGATGATCTCTACAGCCTGTTTCACTTCTCTTGTCATCTGAATTCCAGGTAAATGTGTGTGAATGTGCAGGAGATGGGTGGGGATAAAGAGGATAAGAGAACCCCTGGAGGTGTGTCTTGCCTGCTTGTCTCAACTTTCAGTGTCATCAGGGTTCCTTTGTCTGGCTCAGCAGGGAGGTCAGAGGTGAGGTCTAGCCATCAGTTAGGATGCAGCAGAAGATGGAATTCAAGCTGTCATAAACAACGAGGGCTATATGACTAGAAATTCAAGGGTGGGGTGATCTTGAGGTTGACTTAATCCAGTGGCACACTTTCTATTTTCCTGTAATCCTCTTGACTCTGCTTTAATCAGGCTAGCAACAGAGTTCTAGACCTCACATGTGGATGCAGCCACATCCAAAGAAAGAAATGCCCAGCAACCTTTTCTAGAGTCTCACTGGCCCCACTTGGGTCAATCGTAAGGACATAGGAAAACCTTGTGCTGATTAACGTCCTCCAGGGGTCTTGACCCATTCATTGGTAAGAGGATGGGAATACCAGGACTAACTTAGACCAGTCAGGATGCACCCTCAAACTGCTACACATTGGGGGTTGGGTGGAATCCACTCACTGGCTCTGAGTCCTGGCTCCTCCCTCACCTCAGGACATTGAGGACATTGCTCGGGGACCAGCAGTCAATCCAGCTTTGCTAAGGCACTGATGATGGAGCAGTTGATATCATGTGTCTCCTTCAGGTATCAGAATAGTGCATGCAGAAGAGCACTGAGGAGATGCACAGCTTGCCCCAAGGCAATGATTAATAGGACAGCTTGGGGCACTGTGGCAGTAGGTCAGTGCCTAACAAAACTGCTCAGCAGTTAATACACGGGGTAAAGCTTAGAGGCCATTTGAGCAATCCTTCGTAAATAGGTCATGTTCTTAGAGTAAAACATAAAGATGTCTTGTCTCTTTAAATCAAACCTTCTTTTTACTCAGGCAAAATTAAAAAAAAAAAATCTGAGTGCAGAGGCTCTGCTTCTCCCTGCTCTGGTTCTGCACCATTGGTTCAGTCTCACTTCAGAGATGCAGGAATTTATAATTGCTTTTCCAATTGTCACCAAGTCACCTTAATGGCTTCTTACAAATTATTTGTTGTACGAACAACATTGTTGGAAACCAAACTAAAAAGAAAGAAAAGGTTAACTCATGCTCTGATGACTACAACAAATCAAGCTATTTATATTTATTCATGCTCTGTTCAAGCTTTTGCCCATGGCCACACAAAATTTCATCACAGGGCAGTCATATTTATATTGGTATATTGGGAGCATATTCTGTGTTTATTGTGTAATTGTCATAATTATGCTTTTTGCTCTATAATGGATTTCTGGAAATGAAAATCGGTGTCTGTCTTTGACACAACCATGCCCTTGCTCTCTACTGCATCCCACCCAGATCTGGAATTTAATTGAGGTTAATTCCCCCACCCGTTGTTTTATTTTTGTGTCAAGGGAATGTGTGCTCTCAGGGGAAGGAAGGTTTGCTGTCCTAACGTGGCATGAATTGCATGTCTCCAGAGGAACACCAACTTCTGCAGATTTTTTCCTTATAATCTTGCTATTTTAATTACACATGTATTTTTCTTGGCTCTATTATTTAGGAGTTATACCCTGTATACTTCCCAAAGGAATTTTGTAGTTTAGAGATAGAGACAGTGTGAAGTCTAATTAGAGATTTGTCTTAAAATAAGATTGAGTCCAGACCCAGGGTAGGGAAGTGAGTGTAAGACAGTGCAGGGGGTAGCACATCCCGGGCATTTCTTCCCTTACTCTTCCTCCCCATGGAAGAAATCAGTAATCAGTTAGGATGCTCTTTCACATCAAGCTTAGGTACAATCTCAAAAATCTTTCTTAACACTCTCCTTCAGGTGCCATCACCAATCAATGATAGTTGACTTGTGACATGAAATCTATTTACTGTGTCCGGTATTGGGAAAAGTGAACAGAGATAGGAATGAAGAGCCTTTGAACTTTGCCATGGATAAGCCTTATAACCAGAGGCATTCAAAGACTGAATTGGGAGGAGATTGGAAGGGAAGATTTGAATTCAGGAGAAAGTTGAGGTGACTCACTTTACAGAAAATTCCAGTAACCTGGAGCAAGCAGAATAGCATTGGAAAGCTTATATGAACAATGTCCCTTGAAACATTCATGGGATAAAAGGTGGACTAGACATTATGGTTGAGACTTTCAGAGGGCATCCTCCAAGGACACTTTCTTATTTTCTTAATTTTACCTCCCTGGTCCTCTTTCTATTTCTCCCACAGCCCCCTTTATGAGAGCTCTGTCACCTGATGGCTGCATCCTTCTCAGAATACATTACTCTTGCCCTAAACTTTTATTTATTTATTTGCAGTATGCGGGCCTCTCACTGTTGTGGCCTCTCCCGTTGCGGAGCACAGGCTCCAGACGCGCAGGCTCAGTGGCCATGGCTCCCGGGCCCAGCCACTCTGTGGCATGTGGGATCTTCCCGGACCGGGACACGAACCCGTGTCCCCTGCATCGGCAGGCAGACTCTCAACCACTGCGCCACCAGGGAAGCCCGCCCTAAACTTTTACTGGCTCTGAAGCAGGGAGTGAAAAGGTCTAGTCCTGTAGGTTGGGGGTGGAGTGGGTAGTTGGCAGGGTAGGGGTATGGATATGAAGGCTTTGTCTCCAGCTTCTCAGCAACTGGGAATACCCAGGCCATTCTCATTATTAGAAGGGCACTGTTTTTGTAAAAATGAAGGGAAGATGAAGGGTGGTTGCAAAAATGATCATATTTTAAAGTTTACATTTTACAAGCGAATACTTCTACTACAAAAATGTCCTATAGCTAACACTGTACAGTGGGTTTGATGATGGGCTACACGTCTAATGCTCCCCGGTGAAAGCATCATCTCTCTGTCCTATCAGTGTGCTCTGTGACTCTGTCTTACCTGGACATGACGTCAAAATATGTACCTTTGAGGCCTTTGGGAAAATAAATGGCTGAGCGTAGTGGTCCGTCTGACATCTCCTGTGATAGATCCTGCCTTAGACCCACACTCTGGTCTCATTTTCATAGTGATGATGGCATCTGATTCCTTCTTGAAATGCCCAAGATGAAATACTTTATCACATCAAGTATTAATTTTCTTCCAAAGGCCAGTCTAGTCTCTTGTCAGGAATTTGCCTTTCCATTTGCCCTACTTCTTGGGAACATTAATCTTGATCTCCTTTTGGCTCTTATTCCAAGGAGCCCCCGTATTAATTGAGAAAGTCCTGTCTAAACTATCTGGGATGGATCCTCAAATAGTCTCTATGTAACCAAATTTCTTCCCCAAGAGTAGAGAGATGTTTCAGTGCAGCTCACAGCTAGTGACCATCATGTTACTGTATTTTTCTTTCTTTACAGTGTATTCTGTGTTCTTCAGTCTGCTCTGAATAGTATCGTAGTGTCATACAGGAGTGGCTTGTGGCATATTCAAAATTCCCATCTGTCCCTATCATGTTCTAACTCTCCTCTAACCACCTAAGTTGTGATGGGTATGATGGATGTCTTCAAGAATTTCTATCTTGAACTAACCTTGATAATTACTCTGTCACTTGAATAAATAGAAGTCTGATTTATGTTTCATAAATTCCTTAGGCAGATTTTATATACTGTAGTGTTTCATATTCTATTATGTTTTGGACTGTTAACTTTTTTTTTTTTAATGAGACTTTGGATAATATGTTGGGTTTGGGGATTGTTGTCAGTCAGATGGGTTAGGGTTATGCTGCGGTAATAGATAATCCCTAAGTCTCACTTGCTTAGAAGAATCAAGGTTTATTTTTTGCTTTTGCTACATGTTCGTCCTAGCTTGGCTGGCAAACCTTTTCCATGTCTCATTCAGGAATGGAGACTGACAGAAGCTTCACTGTCATCCGTTGGTTGCTGGTCACCATGGCAGGAAGAAGAAAGGGAACATGGTGAATTGCACACTGGATTTTTTGTTTGTTTTATTTTGTTTTGCTTTTATTCAGTTTTGGGCGGAGAGTATAACTGAAGTATCATAAACTGCATACACTTAAAGTGTATAACTTCATGCATTTTGACACGTGCAAAATGGATCAAAATGGATGTATGACACTATCACTACAGTGAAGAAAGTGAACAATTCCATCACCCCAAAAACACTCCTCATCCTCTTTGCCATCCATACCTCCAACCACCTTCATCCTCAGGCAACGATGACCTACTTCCAGTTACTTTAGATTGATCTGAATGTTCTAGAATTTTTTGTAAATGGAATCATACAGCATGTGCTCTTTTTTGACTGGCTTCCTTCATCCCAGCAAATGATTTGTAGAAATCATCCATGCTTTGTGTGTATCAGTAGTTCATTCTGTTTCATTGCTGAGTAGTAGTCCGTTGTATGGATATACCATAACTTGTTTATCCATTCACCTGTTGATGGAAATTTGTATTGTTTCTAGTTTTGGGCTATTACAAATGGTGAAAAGAACATTTGGGTACAAATCTTTGTGTAGACATATGCTTTTATTTATCTTGGGTACATACCTGGGAGTGGAGGTTTTCCAAAGTGGTTATACCAGTTTACATTCCTCCCAGCAGTTTATGAGAGCTCCAGTTGCTCCACGTTCTAACCAACACTTGGTATTGTCAGTTTCAAACATTTTAACCATTCCGTAGGAGGATATCTCACTATAGTTTGATTTGCATTTCCTAATGACAATGATGCTGAACTTTTTTTGTGTGTTTATTGGCCATGTTGTGCAGTGTCCTATGGTGCTATGCTCCTGACTTTGGGCTGGTATGTCAGCTTGGTAGAATGACCTGTATCCAATTTTTTTTTTCCAGTGAAGCTATCAGTCCAGGATCTATGTACTATAGCATCAGCTAGCATCCCTTGCCCTGCTTTGTTTGGTCTGAACCAGGTTAGCCCTTTTATTTCTCCCCCCACCTATGGCAAATTTATGGGCTCTGTATTAAAGTTGTGCTCCCACTTTCTTAGGACCTGCATCCCCAGGAATCTCTGCAGATTCTTCTTCCTGTTTCTGTCCTGTCTTGCTGATTTCAATGGTAGATTCTTTACTTTAGACCTGACTTTTACTTCTTTGCCTGCCTTCCTTTTCCATTTGACATCTTTGGGCTGCAATTCCAGAGCTACCTTAATCCCAGGGCTCTTTTGGCTCAAACTTTTGCCATGCCCCAGAGTTGAGTGTGAGCCCCTCCCAATTCTGGCACCGTCCAGGTCCCAGAGGTGTGATTCCTAGCCAGAATCCTGGGCAATCTACTGTTCCAGGGGCATCCAGACAGCCTTGAAAAGAAAGTGATATTAAGTAGGACAGTTTGTATGGTATAAAGAATTCATGTGAGGGGCTTCCCTGGTGGCGCAGTGGTTGAGAGTCCGCCTGCTGATGCAGGGGACACGGGTTCGTGCCCCGGTCTGGGAAGATCCCACATGCCGCGGAGCGGCTGGGCCCGTGAGCCATGGCCGCTGAGCCTGCGCGTCCGGAGCCTGTGCTCCGCAACGGGAGAGGCCACAACAGTGAGAGGCCCATGCACCGCAAAAAAGAAAAACAAACAAACAAAAAACAAAGAATTCATGTGAAAACTATGGTGACATAAAATCCGTTCTGTTCACCTCAAAAAACATTAACCGGACAAGTCCTTTTGACGTTCCTCCCATATCTCCTGCCAAGCATGTCCTCTCTTTGAGCAGTCAGTCTGAGACTTAAATCAGTGCAGAGTTTGGAAGGTTATGGCAGATTCTGGATGATACTGGCAAACAACTGGCTAGATAAATTGGTAGGTGTCCTAGCAGGAGAGCCAAGCCTGACAGCTAAGCATCTGGCAGATTCAGCCACAGTAACAAGAGGAGCTTATAAAGGGAAGTGTAGGACTCCAGAAGGGGGAATGGGTATGGGCAGGTAACAAAACAGAAACTCAGGAATGAAGCCTCGGCCTGGAAGTACAAGCTGAGGTAAGTTGACTGGGGCTCCAGCAGGAGCTACCTGTGAGGTCCGGCATTTTGTCCAGGCCAGGCCCACAGGACAGGGGATGACACTGCAGCCTCAAGTCCACAGTTTACACTGATCCTGTGGGTTGGGGAGGGTGGAAGTGGAGGTGTGGACTGCTCCAGCTGTGGGTGCTGATGAATGAGTGAAGGGGCCCCAGGCAGAGAGTAATGAAGGAAATCATGTGTTGGCTTATTTATAGAGGACTAAAAATGAAAATCGCTTCCAGATGCAAACACTCACACTCCTATTAAGGAACCCAAGAAAAGAAGCATACAAATGCAGCTTACAGAGACAGCGTCTTTCTAAAGGTCTTAAACTGTGTTATCACATTATGGAAGTCATGGATGAACTCATATTTCTGGACTCTGCCTGGCATGGCCACCCTGCAGTGTGGACAGGGCCAACTTCAGACACTTGGACCTGGGAGGAGACCTGCCTGCATGAGGTGGGAGGGTGGAGGACCAGCTGTAGCCGTTAAGTCAGGGAGGAAGCCCAGTTAGCAAGTAAAATACAGTAGCACTTCTCAACTTCCATATGCATATACCAGTGGATCTTGTTAAAATACAGATTCTGATTCAGTAGATCTGGGGCAGAACCCCAAATTCTGCATTTCTAACAAGCTCCAAGTGATGCCTGGTGTTAGTCTGTGGTTCACACGTCAAGTAGCAAGAAAATATGGTATTCAGCAGGTGGCAGCAGGTATGAGACATTCAGGCAAAAAATAGTTGTCATAGTGAAAGGATGATAGGACCGTTTGTACAGGTGGTGAAGGATAATAATATGGACAAAAAGCAGTTGGCATTCAGAGATACGCAGCTGCAGTGTTCCTGTGTGGGATGCTGTGAGTGGCAGCCGATGTGGTGTGGAAGAACATCGACTCCGGAACTAGATGACCTGGTGGGATGCCTGGGTCAGTTCATTCCTACCAATCTGATCTTTTTTTTTTTAATTTTTTTTTTATTTTTGGCTGTGTTGGGTCATTGTTGCTGTGCGCGGGCTTCTCATTGTGGTGGCTTCTCTTGTTGCGGAGCACAGGCTCTAGGCGCATGGGCTTCAGTAGTTGTGGCACGTGGGCTCAGTAGTTGTGGCTGGTGGGCTCTAGAGCACAGGCTCAGTAGTTGTGTCGCACAGGCTTAGTTGCTCTGTGGCATGTGGGATCTTCCCAGACCAGGGCTTGAACCTGTGTCCCCTGCACTGGCAGGTGGATTCTTAACCACTGCACCACCAGGGAAGCCCCTACCCCCTCTGATCTTGATCAATTTAGTTAGTCTCTCAGGGCACCAGTTTCTACACTGGTCCAACCCTTATTGGATTATCGTGAATATTAAAAAGCCTATCACATGCAAAGAGTCTTGGATAGGTCTAGCCATAGGGCATGAGAAAAGGGACTGCTGAGGATGGGCAGTAGAAGGGAGACAGGTGATTTTACTGTAAACAAATGGAGCAAGTGGAACCCTCAAACTGGGACAGGAGTAGGGCACTGGTCTTTGGGAATGAGGCGACAGCTCCATAACAGCATCAGGTGAAAAGGGCAGGGACATCCTACCATGTGACAGTTTGGGACTCAGTGCTATGGTGTGGGGCTGGTCCTGATTAAAACCATCCTGGCCAAGATCAGACTCAAGCTGGTGGTCAAGGCAAGGGTGGGGATCCACAGGCCACTCTAAGGGAGAAGAGGGGCTGATGCAGGGAGCAGGCCAGCCTGAGTCTTCAAAACAGGCTGTCAGCAGAAAGTCCACTGGGCAGGGCCACGGGTCTTTCCTCCCAATGTGGTGTCACTTAGCACTGCTTCTTCACTTTTGCCTCCCTATTGTTCTCGGTTGTAAACCATGCTTATGGAATTGATTCTAAGTGACCATCTTGCAAGGTCATTAAAAAACTGTCTGTGCTTTCTGTCTCTTTTCTTCACCTCTGAATGCTTCAACTCACTGTAATTCAGAACCTTCCCTTTTGGTTTTACTGAATCAGCTCTGCAAAAACTTTCTATTTTTTTAATTTTTATTTTTTTATACAGCAGGTTCTTATTAGTCATCAATTTTATACACATCAATGTATACATGTCAATCCCAATCGCCCAATTCATCACACCACCACACCCATCCCCCACCGCTTTCCCCCCTTGGTGTCCATACGTTTGTTCTTTACATCTGTATCTAAATCTCTGCCCTGCAAACCAGTTCATCTGTACCATTTTTCTAGGTTCCACATACATGCATTAATATATGATATTTGTTTTTCTCTTTCTGACTTACTTCACGCTGTATGACAGTCCCTAGATCCATCCAGATATCAACAGATGACCCAATTTCAGTCCATTTTTATGGCTGAGTAATATTCCATTGTTTATATGTACCACATCTTCTTTATCCATTCATCTGTCAATGGGCATTTAGGTTGCTTCCATAACCTGGCTATTGTAAATACCGCTGCAGTGAACATTGGGGTGCATGTGTCTTTTTGAATTATGGTTTTCTCTGAGTATATGCACAGTAGTGGGATTGCTGGATCATATGGTAATTCTATTTTTAGTTTTTTAAGGAACCTCCATACTGTTCTCCATAGTGGCTGTATGAGTTTACATTCCCACCAACAGTGCAAGAGGGTTCCCTTTTCTCCACACCCTCTCCAGCATTTGTTGTTTGTAGATTTTCTGATGATGCCATTCTAACTGGTGTGAGGTGATACCTCACTGTAGTTTTGGTTTGCATTTCTCTAATAATTAGTGACATTGAGCAGCTTTTCATGTGCTTCTTGGCCATCTGTATGTCTTCTTTGGAGAAATGTCTATTTAGGTCTTCTGCGCATTTTTGGATTGGGTTGTTTGTTTTTTTAATATTGAGCTGCATGAGCTGTTTATATATTTTTGAGATTAATCCTTTGTTCGTTGATATCGTTTGCAAATATTTTCTCCCATTCTGAGGGTTGTCTTTTCATCTTGTTTATGGTTTCCTTTGCTGTGCAAAAGCTCTGAAGTTTCATTAAGTCCCTTTTGTTTATTTTTGTTTTTATTTCCATTACTCTAGGAGGTGGATTAAAAAAGATCTTGCTGTGATTTATGTCAAAGAGTGTTCTTCTTATGTTTTCCTCTAAGAGTTTTAGAGTGTCTGGTCTTACATTTAGGTATCTAATCCATTTTGAGTTTATTTTTGTGTATGGTGTTGGGGAGTGCCCTAATTTCATTCTTTTACATATAGCTGTCCAGTTTTCCCAGCACCACTAATTGAAGAGACTGTCTTTTCTCCATTGTATATCCTTGCCTCCTTTGTCATAGATTAGTTGACCATAGGCATGTGGGTTTATCTCTGGGTTTTCTATCTTGTTCTATTGATCTATATTTCTGTTTTTGTACCAGTACCATACTGTCTTGATTACTGTAGCTTTATAGTATAGTTTGGAGTCAGGGAGTCTGATTCCTCCAGCTCTGCTTTTTTCCCTCAAGACTGCTTTGGCGATTTGGGGTCTTTTGTGTCTCCATACAAATTTTAAGATTTTTTTGCTCTAGTTCTGTAAAAGAATGCCATTGGTAATTTGACAGAGATTTCATTGAATCTGTAGATTGCTTTGGGTAGTATAGTCATTTTCAGAATATTGATTCTTCCAATCCAAGAACATGGTATATATCTCCATCTGTTTTTATCATCTTTAATTTCTTTCAACAGTGTCTTATAGTTTTCTGCATAGAGGTCTTTTGTCTCCCTAGGTAGGTTTATTCCTAGGTATTTTATTCTTTTTGTTGCAATGGTAAATGGGAGTGTTTCCTTAATTTCTCTTTCAGATTTTTTATCATTAGTACATAGGAATGCAAGAGATTTCTGTGTATTAATTTTGTATCCTGCTACTCTACCAAATTCACTGATTAGCTCTAGTAGTTTTCTGGTAACATCTTTAGGATACTCTATGTTTAGAATCATGTCATCTGCAAACAGTGACAGTTTTACTTCTTCTTTTCCAATTTGTATTCCTTTTATTTCTTTTTCTTCCCTGATTGCCATGGCTAGGACTTCCAAAACTATGTTGAATAATAGTGGTGAGAGTGGACATCCTTGTCTTGTTCCTGATCTTAGAGGAAATGCTTTCAGTTTTTCACCATTGAGAATGATGTTTGCTGTGGGTTTGTCGTATATGGCCTTTATTATGTTGAGGGTGTTGAATTTTGTCGAAAGCTTTTTCTGCATCTATTGAAATGATCATTTGGTTTTTCTTTGGATTTCCATTTGCATGGAATATCTTTTTCCATCCCCTCACTTTCAGTCTGTGTGCATCCCTAGGTCTGAAGTGGGTCTCCTGTAGACAGCATATAGATAGGCCTTGTTTTTGTATCCATTCAACGAGCCTGTGTCTTTTGGTTGGAGTATTTAATCCATTCACGTTTAAGGTAATTATCGATATGTATGTTCCTATGACCATTTTCTTAATTGTTTTGGGTTTGCTTTTGTAGCTCCTTTTCTTCTCTTGTGTTTCCCACTTAGAGAAGTTCCTTTAGCATTTGTTGTAGAGCTGGTTTGGTAGTGCTGAATTCTCTTAGCTTTTGCTTGTCTGTAAAGCTTTTGATTTCTCCATCGAATCTGAGTGAGATCCTTGCCAGGTAGAGTAATCTTGGTTGTAGGTTCTTCCCTTTCATCACTTTAAGTATATCATGCCACTCCCTTCTGGCTTGTAGAGTTTCTGCTGAGAAATCAGCTGTTAACCTTATGGGAGTTCCCTTGTATGTTATTTGTCGTTGTTCCCTTGCTGCCTTCAAAATTTTTTCTTTCTCTTTGATTTTTGCCTATTTGATTACTATGTGTCTCGGTGTGTTTCTCCTTGGGTTTATCCTGTGTGGGACTCTGCGCTTCCTGGACTTGGGTGGCTATTTCCTTTCCCATGTTAGGGAAGTTTTCTACTATAATCTCTTCAAATATTTCCTTGGGTCCTTTGTGTCTCTTTTCTCTTTCTGGGACCCCTATAATGCGAATGTTGTTGCATTTAATGTTGTCCCAGAGGTCTCTTAGGCTGTCATCATTTCTTTTCATTCTTTTTTCTTTATTCTGTTCCACAGCAGTGAGTTCCACCATTCTGTCTTCCAGGTCACTTATCCGTTCTTTCGCCTCAGTTATTCTGCTATTGATTCCTTCTTGTGTAGTTTTCATTTCAGTTATGTTATTGTTCACCTCTGTTTGTTTGTTCTTTAATTCTTCTAGGTCTTTGTTGAACATTTCTTGCATCTTTTCGATCTTTACCTCCATTCTTTTTCCAAGGTCCTGGATCATCTTTACTATCATTATTCTGAATTCTTTTTCTGGAAGGTTGCCTATCTCTACTTCATTTAGTTGTTTTTCTTGGGTTTTATCTTGTTCCTTCATCTGGTACATAACCCTCTGCCTTTTCATCTTGTCTATCTTTCTGTGAATGTAGTTTTTGTTAGACAGGCTGCAGGATTGTAGTTCTTCTTGCTTCTGCTCTGCAAAAACTTTCTAATCGTCAAATTCAATTGACACTTTTCAGTTTTTGCACTCTTTAGCCTCTAGAAGGCCACTCAAATTTGTTGACAAATCCCCTCCATCCTGAGACTTTTCTCCTTTGGATTCCTTGCCATCATTTTCTGCTGGCTCATCACCCTCATTTCTGGGAGACTTCATCTGGTCATCTACACTCTTACTCTTTTTGCAGGTTGACCTTAAATGTTGGGGTTCTCCAATCGGTTCTCTTCTTTCTCTACAGCATGTTTCCTCCTCCTCTTCCTCCTCCTTTTATTCTTTTTTTTTAAAATATTTTTTTGGTTGTGCCAGGACTTAGTTGAGGCAGGTGAGCTCCTTACCTGTGGCTTGCTGGCTCCTTAGTTGTGTCATGCCAACTCTTAGTTGCAGCATGCATGTGGAATCTAGTTCCCTGACCAGGGATTGAATCCGGGCCCCCTACATTGGGGGTTTTAAAGTCAGGAAACTTTTAGTTGTATATGACAGAAACACCACTCAGTTCATTAAATTTTTTTTTAAATTGGAAAAATGCACATAATATGAAATTTACCATCTTAACCATTTTTAAGTGTACAGTTCAGCAGTGTTAAGTCCATTTGTATTGTTGTGCAGCCAAACTCCAGAACTCTGCATCTTGCAAAACTGAAACTTAATACACATTAAACATCTCATTCCCTCCTCCTCCAGCCCCTGGTAACCACCCTTCTACTTTCTCTTTCTGTGATTTTTGGCTACTCTAGGGACCTCGTACCAGTGGAATCACACAGTGTTTGTCGTTTTGTAACTGACTTATTTCATTTAACACCCTCAAGGTTCATCTATGTTGTAACATATGTGAGAATTTTCTTCCTTTTTAAGACTGAGTAATATTTGATTGCATGTATATGCCATATTTTGTTTATCCATGAGTCCATTTATGGATACTGGGGTTGCTTCCATATATTAGCTATTGTGAATGATGCTACTGTGAACTTGGGTATACAACTACCTCCTCAAGACACTGCTTTTAATTTTGGGGGGTTTGTACACAGAAGTGGGACTCTGGAGTACTCAATTTTTTAGTCAAAAACTTGAGGAAAGACTAAAAAAGCAGATGACCCATGGGCACAGAAACAGGGACACTTGGAGGTGAACTTCCAGCCAGTGGGGTTCCAGGGTGCTGTCTCTTGTTCTGAGTCTTGGCTCTTTCTTGCATATTTTCTCCTGCTAACACTCTCTTTCCATGTGGTGGGAAATTGGCTTCCAAAGGCCTCAGATTCACATCTTCCCAGCATGGAAACCCCCAGCAGAGAGAGAAAATCTCTCCTGAGACATTATCTCAGTACTATACAGCTAAGAAAAAGAAGCTAACCTACTGCAAATGGCAGAGCAGAAAGAGCTTTGTTTTTGCTGATATACTTGAATTGCTCACCAAAACCAGAATTCACTTCCTCCAGCCATCTTGCTATGTGAGATAATTAAATGTTTCCACTGCTTAGGCTTCTGTCATGCATTACTACTTGCAGGAAACATAATATAATTCTATACTGGGTAACCACAACAAAACCTCATCTTAGAAAAGGAAAGAAGGCAAAACAGCATGCTGTGGTCACTGGTCATGCTTTATAGGAAAAACAACAATTCCCTTCTCTGACAGTGGAGTGAGTCATCAGTCATTGTAACTACCTTTCATTTTGTTTTCTAAGAGCTCTCTTGTCTACTGAGGAACAGATTCAGCTGATGTGCTTTTACTTTTTGCCTGGAATGCAGATGTGATGGCTGGAGTTGCAGCAGTTATTTTGGGTTCATGAGGGAAAGGCCAAGTAAATTAAATCTCAGAGACTTCAGCCCTATGATCTTAAAGCTACTGGATCAATGTCAGCAGCCAGCTACCTCTTACCTTCTTGTTACATAAGAAAAGTGCCAAGTAAATGTTAAGTTCTCTTTGAATTTAACCTTCATCTTTTTGAATTCTGCATCTTAGCAATATGCCTTGATGTTTTGCTTTATAGTTTCCCTCAGATAGTGCCTGGGGAAACATGAAGCAATAGACCTTGGAGGTTAGGCCCTTACCTCAGGTAACACCATCATAGATGGGCTCACCCACCTGTATCTGTCAGCAGGAGAGGTTTGAGAGAAGCCTCATTCTCTGGCTCCGCCTAGGTCTCAGTCTTATCCTCTACATGTTTTCTCTTCACTTACATGATGTCTGTGCTACATTTATCTTGGGGTGGAGGAGCTGGCTTTGACACTTCCAAAGACAAGGGATTATCTGATGGACAGTGGTATCTCACTACTGACCACAGGCAGAAAGGATCTCTCCTAAAGTATCCATGTGCCCATCTCCTTCCGCTTTTGGAAAAGGCAGCTGGACCTAAGGCTTGTGCTTTCCTTGAAGATCTGGAGAAGTGGTCAGCATATCACAACATTTATACCATCCTGAGGTAGATGTGTGTGTGTGTGTGTGTTCCATTTTGTTAAATTAACTTTTTATTTTGAAATAGTTTGAAATTGACAGGAAAGTTGCAAGAATATAAGGAACACCCATACACTGATTTTACCCAGATTCCCCCATTATTAACATTTTACCGCATATGTGTTATCATTCTTTCTCTGAATCTCTCTTTCCCATATATTTGTGTGTGTGTGTGTGTGTGTGTGTGTATAAATTCATAAGTGCTTTGTGCTCAGTGATTAAAATGTATTTTATGGAGAGGTTCTTTGGGAATAAGTAAATATCTTCTTCCTCATCAAACTTTTACTCGCAGATTTTTGCATCTACTGATGATTCTTGCCCAAATAATTATCACTGTAGTGTTTTCTAATTCCACCATTTCTTCTACCTTTATTAGTTGGCATTCAACTATAAGATAGAGCTTTCCCTTTATGCATTTATTCATTCACTTATTTATATCAATGCAGACTCATGGATTCTTATTTTATTGAAGGGAATCTAATCCATTATTATCATCAGTTATTTTGATGCTCAAATCTTTTCATCTTTGGTGAGTGGGAGACTTTTCAGGCTAGCTTCTATGTCCTTTTGAGATATGCTCATCATTCTTTGAGTACTTCCTGACTTTCTGGAATATCAAGGTGTTCCAGGTTCATCTTGTATTTTCTTTGTGTCAGCCTTGGACTTAGCCATTTCTTCATGGAGTCCTGCTCTGTTTGGTGAAGAATGGTATTTAAAAGCCAAGATCTGGAAGACCTTCTGTGGTCTGGGAGGTCTTGGCCCTCTTAATGGAAAGAGCTAGGAAATATGTATATGTAAGTACATACACATGCACATATATCATATTAGTTTGCTGGAGCTACTCAGATGAAGTACCACAAACTGGGTGGGCTTAAACAACAGAAATTAATTCTCATAATTCCTAGAGGCTGGAAGTCTGAGATCAAGATCTATGCAGGGTTTGTTCCTTCTGAGGGCTATGAGAGAGAATCTGTTTCATGCTTCTCCCCTCGCTTCTGATGGTTTGTTGGCAATCTTTGGTGGTCCTTGGCATGTAGAAGGATCACTCCACTCTCTGCCTTTCTTTTCTTTCTTTTTAAGATTTTTTGATGTGGACAATTTTTAAAGTCTTTGTTGAATTTGTTACAATATTGCTTCTGTTTTATGTTTTGATTCTTTTGGCTGCGAAGCACATGCGATCTTAACTCCCTGACCAGGGATCGAACTCGCACCCACTGCATTGGAAGGTAAAGTCTTAACCACTGGATTGCTATGGAAGTCCCTCTGCCTTTATTTTCACATGACATTCTCCCTGTGTCTGTCACTGGATCAGGGTCCACTTTAATGACCTAATTTTAACTTGATTATCACAGTCAAGAGATATGTGACCAAGTAAAGTCACATTCTGAGGTCCTGGGGGGCTAAGACGTTTATCTCTTTTTCTCCATTAAAAATCATAAATTCACACTGATACTCCAATTCCAATCCACTGCCCCAGGATATATTCTAGTCTTTCTCTTTGCCACCTTTCTTCTTTGACAGTGAGCAACCTGGCTCCAGTTACCTGCAACATCGTGACTTATTTACTGAATCCCTTTCATGTAACCAGTCTCCCAGTCCTGGCTCTGTTGCACATAGCAGTTGACTGGCTCTACTGCCTTCTCTCACAGAGTTGGCTTTTACCAAATGACAGCTGAGTTAGTAAGGGGACTCAAGCACCTCTTTCCTACCTCCATGGTTCTTTGGGACCTCCAATTCTTAGACCCTAGAATTATACTTATTTGGAAAGTAACGTTTATATAGTGCTTTGGGATTTCCCAAGAATGTAGGAATATCCTTTTATTTAAATTTTGAGCATCATAAAAACGCTGTGAGGTTCATTTTCAGCTCCAATCTAGAGATCAAGAAACCAAGACTGATTTAAACTGTGTTGGCAGGACCAGGACAAGTAGCTCAGCCTACGATTACATCACACACTACATGTCACCCTGCACCTGAATATTATTTAGTATAGACGACACTGAACATTCCACATGATTGGAAAAGATATCTTAGGACCTGGGGACCCTAGAGAGAGGGTGCATTTTTCAGGTTTTTCAGTCAGTTCATTACATTTACATGTCTTCTGTCATGTGTGAAATGAATTATCTGGAGTTAACCTTTACCATCGCTAAGCATACATATTTGTGATTTGTGCAGAATAGGAGAACTTGAGTTCTGTCTTCAAAATGAAATGGAGGTTTTCCCATTTAAAGTCAAGTCCTTCATTTCTAAATGCTGAATAGGATGGCACTTTTAGAAGAATTCCAGATGGTTAAATTAAGAGACTGATAATAAAAAGAGAGAGAGAGAGAGAGAGAGAGACCGGCCCAAAATTACTCACAGAACTTGAAGCCTTTTAATTTGGTTATGAATGAAATGCATTTTCATACCTTGCTCTGAAATGATTGCCAACCTCACCGACAGGAAGCCCTTGGGCATGTTATGGTCCCCTTCCCCCCAAGGCCCCTGGCTGCGCATGACTTCCCTTACAAACTTATTATTATTATTATTATTTTTTGCCAATTCAAGTTGTTCTGCTGTTGAAGTTCTTCTGATGAAGTTGTTCTGCTTAGAATAAGAGGCTCTATGAAGCATGCCGGTGTTTTCCTATACAGTTTGTCTTTTTGAAGGGGACGACTCTGTGTGGGTCAGGGAGGAGGCTGGGGGCTGTGATGTTTCTGTGTCTTGGGCTTTGCAGACAGGGATCCTCCACTAAGGCCCTTCCCCCAGGTTCCTCTCAGGGTCAACGTCCAACACTGGCATTTGGTCACTTCTCTCAGGGAAGGTGAGGCACTCCCAGTGGGCCGTCAGAAACCATCCTCTTACCTAAGATTCTCAGAGATCAGGTTTCTTCCCTCTGTGTGCTGCTGCTGAAGAGGCATGAAGAAGAGGAGGAGGGAGAGGAGGACGAGGAAGATTTGAAAGGAGGCACCTTCTCTGTGGTTTGGGTTCATAAGGACCCGCTGCAAATGTCCTCAAGGAATCAAGAGGGCTTTGCTCAGATATTCCCACGTGGAGATGATGCCCACATTGCTTTGGGAGCCTGGCTTCGGCATCCTGAGGTGGCTTCTTAAGCTAAGAGCTTTATGCTGACTTGCGATATGGCCATGGAGTCCCATACAACTAACCCAGGGACCACAGATGACCGGTCCCACTGAAACCTCTAGGGTTCTAGCAATAGACAGATTTGACTAGTATCCAAACCCTGATACTTACAAGGGTTGTAGCCTCCGTGAGCATGTACTCCCACTGGAAAAGCTAAATGGCTCCTAGAATTCCTTGAAAGACTTCTTTCTCATAGTATGGAATGTTCCCTGTTTCTCCATGTGTGGTACACGCAGCTGTCTTCTTCCAAGTAGCAGCTGAAGTCCGGTTCTTCACTGTACTTCGCAGAACAAAATGAACTTTGCCATTCAACTCTGACCACACTGTCTGCAAAAATAGTACCCTGGTGGTCACTGTATCCCTCTGCACTCATCTCCACCTGACAGGTGCGTCCCTGATGGTTTATTACCTGCCACCTGCATTGTCACTCTCAAGAGCAGGAAGACTGCCTGTTTACTCCCTGCTGGGTTCTTCACTCCTTGAATCAGTGCCTGCCTCAGGGGAGGGAATCTTTAGTTATGGGACCAAACTAGGTATGGATGGGTTTTTGTCTGCAGCTCAGGGAAGGGGGGCATATATGGGATTCTGGGGCCACAATAGATGTATAAAGCCAAAGTCAGGGTTTGGGGTGATCCTAGGTGAGCCCTGGAAATATGTCTTATCCTAGCAGGAGAGATGGAGCTAGGGCCAGGATCATTTAAAAATAGGTGCCAGAGTCTTAACAGGGCAAGTATGATGTTCAAATCTACTGGGTCATTCTAGGGTCAAAGGGTCAAAAGCTGAAAGGAAGGAACAAGGAGAGTGAACTCAGGAGAAAGACGATAATAATAAAGTATAGCACTTATTTATCATTTATTTTTTTGTTTACTTATTTGTAATGTATAAGCCAGGCGATGTGTTTTAAGTGTGTTCTATGTATCATCTCCTTTACTCCTTATAAAAACGTTGCGAGGCATTGTCTCTTATTACCTCCCTTTTGCTGAGAAGGAAACTGAGACACAGAAAGCATAAGTAACTTGCCTGAGTGTTTGTAGTTAGTTAAGGGCTGAGCTTGGTGTCAGTTCCAGGGGGTCTGGCTCCCAGGTTAGACCAACACATGGGCTGTTTCTTTAGGTCTCCACATCGAAGTTCCTACTGTCTTCCACCGAGCAGGCACTTTCTTTGGTGTAAGTGAGTCACTGGGTTTGGCACAGTTAATCATTTGAAATCACCAAAACTGGTGATGATATTGGTTAAACTAGAACAGTTCTCAAAAATACACATCTCTTGTCCTGCAATGCTCCTGTGTTGAAATGATTGATTTCAAAGCATCCTTGATTCAGAGGCTGTCAGAACCAGGGGCCCCTTAGAGACCTCCTGGTGTGCCCCCTTGCTTCACTGATAGGAAACTGAGGGGGAGAACCCTGCATCTCCCAGACATTCCCTTTGACAATGTAGTAGTGAGCCCGTATAGCATGGAGATTAAGAATCCAACCTCTGATCCACCATTTGTCCCATTTATGATCTGTGCAAGTTAGTTAAACTCTGTTAGTCTCTGTTTCCAGTAAAACAAAAACGATTGCTCTCAAGCACGATGCAGGTGCCAAGCACAAAGTCAGCACTTGGTACGAGTAGTTTTAGAAACCTGAACTCTTGCTGCTGTTTCATTCTGGTATCCTCAGCATGGGGGTCCCAACATGGCAGACATAGTTTCTGTCGCTTAATGCAAGTTGGCAGAAAGGAGTGGCTGGGAATGTCTATTCTAAAAAAAGTTATTTGTTGTTATTTGAAATATGAAGTTTACTGGCTGTCCTGTATTTTGATTTGCTACGCCAGGCAATGCTACTGCGTATGGACAACCACCCAAATTCAGCCAAAGGTGATGATGCCCGCTTCCCTTCATCCTTACTAGTACCAAGTGAGGTTATCACTAGCTCTGCTCACTGGTAACCAGCTCTGCTTAGAAGGAAATCTGATCTTCCTGCCCCCCTGTGGTTGGGCAGGACCAGATGATGAGTTCTGGCCAGTGAAATGTGAGCAGAAGTGATGTATGTCACTTCTAGGCCAGAGCATTGAATTGTCTGTGTGTGACTTTCTAGAATTCCCCCGACAAAGTAACTGTAGAAGCAGAAGCGGATTTGGAGCCTCCAGCATCTTTCATCCCTGAGTGTCTATAATGAACTGAACATCCCTGCTGACCTGTAATGTACATGTAGCATGAGGGAGAAATAAGACTTAAGTACCATTTGCAGTAGCCAGGACATGGAAGCAACCTAAATGTCCATCGACAGATGAATGGATAAAGAAGATGTGGTACACATATACAATGGAATATTACTCAGCCATAAAAAGTAACGAAATTGGGTCATTTGTAGAGACATGGATGGACCTAGAGTCTGTCATACAGAGTGAAGTAAGTCATAAAGAGAAAAACAAATATCATATATTAATGCATATATGTGGAATCTAGAAAAATGGTACAGACGAACCTATTTGCAGGGCAGGAATGAGACACAGATGTAGAGAATGGATGTGTGGAGACGGGGGGTGGGGAAGGGGAGATGGGTTGAATTGGGAGATTGGGATTGACATATATAAACTATCATGTGTAAAATAGATAGCTAGTGGGAACATGCTGAATAGCGCAGGGAGGTCAGCTCGGTGCTCTGTGATGACCTAGATGGGTGGGATGGGGGGGGAGGTGGGAGGTAGGTCCAAGAGGGAGGGGATAGATGTATACATATAGCTGATTCACTTTATCGCACAGCAGAAACTCACACAACATTGTAAAGCAACTATACCCCAATATAAAAAAAAAAAATTTAAGTCAGGAGTTGGCAAACTATTGGCCTGCAGGCCAAATCTGGCTCATTTCCTGTTCTTTAAATAAAATTTTATTGGAACAGAGCCATATCCATTCATTTATGAATTATCTATGGGGGCTTTTTTTTTTTTTTGGTATAATGACAGAGTTGAGTAGTTGCAACAGAGACTGTATGGCTCACAAAGCCTGAAATATTTACTCTTTGGCACTTTACAGAAAAAAATTGTCAGTCGCTGTTTTCAGTCCCTTACTTTTTGTGGTGGTTATTACAGCATAACTAGCTTCTCCTGATTGCTTTCTTGAGTACAGTTTTTAAACCTTGCTAATTTAATGGGTAAAAAAAAATTAAGGTAACATTGTGCTTAGTTTTCATTTCTTTGATTATTACTGGAGTCACACGTTTTCCTGTTTGTTAACTGGTTGACTATCTCCTTTGTCTGTTTATGGCCTTCACCATTTTATCATTGGGGGTTTAGTGATTTTCTTACTGATTTGATTGAGTTCTCAAAGGAGAGAGGATATTAATCGTTTGTAATTTACATTTGATTTATTCTACCAAGTCTTAGCTTAGAAAGGAGACAGTCCTTTTTCTCCAGAAGTCCAATAAATATTTAATTTTATTTGCTCTAGTTTTAAAAAATTCTTTTAAAAAAAAATCCACCAGTAATTCATTTTAGTGCAAGGGAGAAGATAGGGACTTAAATGAATGCTATTTACAAATTGCTAATCAATTTTCCAGCACTATTTATTGATAAACCTTCCCTTTCTCATTGCTTTTTAACACTCCTTTTATAATTTGATAAATTCTTCTATATGAAATGGTCTATTTTAAGACTAGTTTTTCTGTTGAATGAATTATCCTGTATATTCTTGCAAAAATTGCTTTTGTTATAATGTTAAGTGGAAAAGCAAAATACAAAGATATATACGTATTATATGTATATATACATATAATACATATATATTTTTTCAACTATACAAGAAAAGAACTTTACACATAGTAAACATAGACTGGAAGAAAACAATTCTAAAATGTTTATAACTACATTGTTTGTATGAAACTGTGTTTTATAGTTTTCTCCTTCTTTCCATTTTTTGGTCATTTTCTAATCTTCTCATATACACAAAAAATGGAAAACTTATTTTATGGGAAAAAATTCTTCCTAAAATGGAATCTTGGTTTCTAATTTCTTTGACTTCTGTTATATTTACCGCTATCTTGAGAGGTTTTGCTGTGGTTCTAAAATACTTCCGTACTTTTTACTTTCTACAAGATCCTATTTACCACCATGTAAAGCTGTTATCTTTCCAGCAGCTGCTGTTCATCATCTCCTTATTTATTCAGACAAGAACTCTTTTACCTTTTTTGCTAGTTTTTCAGCACTCCATGCTCTATTGAGGTTTAGATCAATATTGGCAAGAGCTTTGGCACCTGAAGACGAAACCATGGTGGCTGGTTGCAGGAGATAGGAACCTCCAGGCCCGATGGCTCCTGATTCCGCCTCCAGTGCTCCAGACTCACCTCCCCAGCCACCTGCCACATAATCTTGACCTACCATGGCCACAGCTTTCCTCATCAGACACACCCTCAGCCTTCCTGTGCTTCCCGCAGCCTCACCATCTACCTAACCACCCTCACCAGAGACTGGAAGCTCTCTCACTGTTAACATCCCTGGTATTCCTCTCAAAACTCTCCTACCATCTCCACTCCTAGTTCAAGCCTTCATGATCACTCGGTTGGATTGACAGGGGTCTCCTTTTCTCTGGTCTAACAGACTCTTAAAGCCTGCCAGGGTTTTCTGCTAAAATAAAAGTTGAAATCAGGTTCTTTGCTTTAAAACTCCCCATTGTTGATTTTGTAGCCTGACATCCACTCTGCTCTTGCTGATCACATTCAGTACTTACGTTTCATCTTCTTGGTATCTGAGCTTCAGCATTCCCTAAAGAGTAGTAGCTGGGCTTCCCTGGTGGCTCAGTGGTTGAGAGTCCGCCTGCCGATGCAGGGGACACGGGTTTGTGCCCCAGTCCGGGAAGATCCCACATGCCGTGGAGCGGCTGGGCCCGTGAGCCATGGCCGCCGAGCCTGCACGTCCGGAGCCTGTGCTCCGCAACGGGAGAGGCCACAACAGTGAGAGGCCTGCGTACCACAAAAAAAAAAAAAAAAAAAAAAGAGTAGTAGCTAATAATGCTCAGAGCTATTCTTTTTTTTTTTTCAATGTGTCTTTTTTTTTTTTTTTTTTTTTTGGCTGTGCCACACGGCATGCGGGATCTTAGTTCCCCGATCAGGGACTGAACCCGTGCCCCCTGCATTGGGAGCTCAGAGTCTTAACCACTGGACCACCAGGGAAGTCCCTCAGAACTATTCTTTACTGAATGTTTTCATGTGCCAGGAGCTGTGCTAAGATCTTTATGTACATTAGCGTATGTCTTTCTCATAACTCTATGAGGAAGGTATTATTAGTATCTCCATTTTATAGGTAGGGAAACTGAGGCATGGAAAAATTAAATTAATCTTCCAAGGTCCCATGATTAATAGTAAGTAGAATTGGGAATCATATCCAGATTTCTCTGATCTTGGAGTTCACACTCTTAGACACCAGGCCATATTTCCTCTCCTGCTTCTTTGACTTGACTTGCACTTTCTGGGTGCCCATGCCCTATGCTGACTCACTAGAAATCCATACCCCCTTGGGACTTCCCTGGTGGCACAGTGGTTAAGAATCTGCCTGCCAATGCAGGGGACATAGGTTTGAGCCCTGGTCCAGGAAGGTCCTACATGCTGAGGAGCAACTAAGCCCATGTGCCACAACTACTGAGCCTGCACTCTAGAGCCCACGAGCCACAACTACTGAGCCAGTGTGCCACAACTACTGAAGCCTGCATACCTAGAGCCCGTGCCTGCAACAAGAGAAGCCACCCCAGTAAGGAGCCTGCACACCGCAACAAAGAGTAGCTCCCGCTCACAGCAACTAGAGAAAGCCCGCGCGCAGCAACGAAGACCCAACACAGCCATAGATAGATAAATAAATAAATAAATAAGCAAATTTATGAAAAAGAAAAGAAAGAAAGAAATCCATTCCCTCATTTCAGCTCCTTTGGAACCCCTAACCCATGAAGCCAATACCCTGGCCATGAGGAGAAAGGGGTTTATTCAGAGAAGGAGGTTGGATGAGGGGTCTTTTGAGGGCTCTGAAAGCTTTGGACTAGGTGATTCATGTGATGCTTCTTGGAACATGGTCTGCCATAACAGTGGCCAGTGAATAGGCAGGGTGTCACGGGAAAACAGAAACATCTTTGGGACGTCTGACTGTTGGTTTAGTTTTCTGGATTGTGCCACAGCTCTTTATCAGCTTTCTTGCTTCAAGATGGCCAGCTGTGCTATCAGCCAAGTTTTTGCAGCTCCCATGTCATAAGCCATGTCTGTCTGTTGGAGAGGATGGTGGGGTTAGGGGCTTTTCTAGACTTTCTGCTTTCCCCAACTCTGCCTTCAGTGAAGTCTGTTTGTTAGCTTGACATCAATGATAATATGAGTATTTATACCACGGGAATCACAAAAGCTACAAATCATGGCTTTCTTTTTCTCATAGAGCCAGCTGTAAACTACTTACCAGAACACCACTGAGTACAATCCACTGGTTAAATGCACAGGCTTTATCATCAGACAGGCCTGGGTTTGTGTCCCAGCTACAACACTTCCTAGCTGTATGACTCTCTGAACCTCAGGCTCTTTGTTGGCAAAATGGGGGTGACAATGGCAACACAGTAGGGTTTTGTGAGGATTAAATGAGATAATGCATGCAGAGTGCTTAGTGGAGTATCCAACCCATTGTAAACATTCAACAGTTGATAGTAATTATGATAGCTAATTAATGAGAGTAAATAAATGAACAAAAATGAAGTTAGACAGCCATTAAAATGCCTTAAAAGTCCAAATTGAACAATGCCCTTAACCATATATAATGTGCCATGGAGACACAAACTGGAACACAAAGTGTACAGATTTCCACCAGTATGGATGTACAGGTATAAGTCCTAAAGTTGCTGGGAAGGGGGAGATGTTAAGAAACTGTTTTCAGTGATCAATTTCTAGGAGTTTAACAGAAGGAATGATTCTTAGTAGACGTAACTCAAAGATCTCAGAGATGGAGTCAAAGGACCATGTAAGAATGAGATTTGAAAGCAGGCAGACCAGGATACCAAGCTAGTTTTATCATTTGGAAGTTCTGTGACCTTGAATGAGATACTTAATTTTGCAGAACTTCAGTTTCTCATTTATAAAATAAGAATAACCTACTTTGTGTTGTAAGAGTTACACAAGCTAATGATTTATATGTGAATGACCTTTGCTCTGTTATAAACCATCCCAAAACCTTGATTTGCTTCCTTATAATTTTATGGGTTGGCAATCTCGTCAGTTCTACTTCAGGTCTTGCCTGAAATCCCTCATGTGACTGTGTCATCTGATGGCTCAACTGGGGTTGGAGAGTGCAAGACGACCTCAAGCACACGTCTGGTCATAGGTGTTGGCTGGTAAGTGGAATGGTTTGGTTTTCTTCCACATCCTCCAACAGGCTGGCCTGAGTTTCTTCACAGCACAACCGTCTCAGGGTTCCAAGAACAAAACCAGAAACTGCAAAACTTCTTCAGGACAAGATTCCAGACCTTGCATAATACCACTTCTGCCACATACTGTTGACCGAAACAAATCACAAGGCCAGTCCAGATTTAAGGAGAGGGATGTCTCATTGCAGAGGGGCTGGGAGCAAGGAAGGGGATTCACTAGGGCCATAATTATAATCATTTCTCACACCTATTAACATGCGAATGTTCTCAGCCTTCCCCCTTCCTGCTACTTCCCCCTGTCCCAACTTAATAAAGATAATATTGTCTTTGTCTTTCCAATTTCACCCATTCCCCTTCTTATAAGATGATTTCTGCCTTGCTTGTCTGACTCTCTGGGTGTCTGTGATTTAGAATCAGGAGAATGGTTAGAGATGGAGAACCAGAAAAACAGGCAGAAAAGGGGAAGAAAAAGGAGAGACCAGGGCCTGTCCCAGTGGTGGCACAGTACATTCTGTGCAGAAGTGGAGGGTGAGGCTGGGATAAGAGACTGCAGAACTGCAGAGGGTATATGAGAATAGAGAGGGGACAAAAGGGAATTTTAAGGAGTTTATTTAAAATGCAAGTTAATGAACAGAACTATTTTAAAATTTCTTTTGACTACTGGATTGCATTTCTTTGAATGTGCCTTTGCCTGGAAATCGGGTTACACAGGGTCTCTGAGTTTATTTGGGTAAAATACGCAAACGCCTCTTCAGTACGTGAGACACAGTGGGTACTCAATAAATGATACATGCTATAACGATCATAATTACTTCTGGCTGCCACTTCCCTTTTTCTTAGGCTAAATATGATGGTTCTATGTTCAGGTACTTCTTGCCTCCATTTTTCCCCAAGAGATATTACTTTTGCAAGACCCAAAGTAAAAATCTGGGGCACTGCTGCAAGACATTAAATTCAGGTATGGCATAAAGGAGTAATTCCACTTTCCCCCTTCTCCATGCATCATTTAAGGCCATAGATCCTGAGGCAACTGTCAAAAATACAAGCAGCACTAGCGGGGAGAAAATTCACAGGCATAGATTTCTGGAACTGCAGAACCACACCGGTCTTGTTCTCATTGTCATGGGTATGTGAATTTCCAAGGTCCCTGATCTCATATTTTCCTGTATTTTTTTTCGAGTGGGACCTTCCCTTTTATTTTTCTACTTTGACCATGATATTTCTAGTCACCTTGGGACCATGTAAGGTAGACTTGAAAATCTCCCAGAGGTAAGAATTTTCTCTTAATTTACAAATGAACATTTTAGTAGGAGTTTCTAATTTTATTTTCATTTTATCACCATATGAAATTATTTTATATAAGTATTTATTCTCTCATTTATTTCCTTTTTTCAGCTAGAATGTAAGCCCCATGAGGTTTTGGTCTTTATCTGTTTTGTTTACCATGGAATTGCCAGCATTTAGAAAAATATCTGGTGCAATTGATATTTGTCGAGAGACTAATGGATTTTTCGTCTGAAAAAAATTTTTTTTTTTACATGGGAGACTTCTGGTACTATAAGTATTGTCAGAACATAATGGGTTAGGTATCTCCTGAACTTCATAAATTTGGGAAACAGGGAAATAAGAGTCAAGCATTAAGGTCAATTCACAATAGACCAGAGCAAAAGGTACAAAGTCATCTTAAAAAGACACTGTTTTTAGGGCTCACAAGATTTGATATAACATGACTGAATGTACTAATATAGATTATAAATATGTCAGAAAAGAAGTTGGACAGTGGTGGAAATGAACATTAAAAGATAGTGGAGAGGTGAACTTGAGCCATTTCCTCCTAAATAAGGGGGAGAAGCAATCCTGGTCATTGAACCTGAGTGTGGCATTCCCACCAAAGGGCTCTCCCTATTGTGAGAAATAGTCCTCAGGTTATCCCAACTGGATGCTGTGGAGGCCTTCACTCATTCACCCAATCTCAAGTTCCTGTTCACTGTGCCACCTTCTGATGGACCTGAACTTCCCACCCAGGTCTGCTTTCTGAAAGAAAGTGTGCTGGTCATAATTACCAGAGGTCTCTGGGCCCTACAACTATTATACTTCTCTTTGTAACATAACTAATTGGAATTCTGGTGTTATACATCATTCTCATCATGTTGATTAATGGGAGTCCAGCCTCGAGAGTCAGGCCTATTCTGCACAAACTGGTAGTTATTGTTCTGAGCCTGCACAGCCAAAGGTCAGACCTACATTTTGGGGTATTTACTATAATGAATGTCCCCTGTGAAAGCTCTGAAGACACAGCCACCACCATCTCTTAGTGATACCATGGTTTTGCCATGGTCACTCCCCTTTAATCCAAACATATTTAGGAAGAACTGAAATGGTCTTTGTAACAAACATGTGGCATGAACACTGCCTGTCTGGAAAACCACATCCTTATTCTAATGAGGTCAATATTGCTCCAACCATTTCTAATCTTTTCTTTGAGAATGACCTTCAAGGCCACCTGGGATAATCTGTCTTTGTATTGAATATTCCATTTAAGTTCAGTCACTGAGCCGTGCCTTGTGCTAGGTTGAGTGCTAGTTACTGAAGGATATGATATGTAGCAAGAGCCCCTCAGAGACGTTGGGCCCAATGCCTACAATGAGAGCTCTCATCTTGGTTAACTACCAACTCACCTGACTTGATTTCAAATGATACTTTATTGATTCCAGAAGTTAAATCTGCAACCAAAGATCAAAATTTTTTTGCCATTTAAGACATTTTAGGAAATCTACCTCCGTCTCAAAGGGCAATTTCTCTCCAATAAATTTATTTTTCCATAGTGGCCGCATCATTAAAATAGGTTTTATAGCTTATCTTCATGTAGTAACTACTTTGGAGGGATATAATAATTCAGATATATAACTCTGGGTTCTTTGTTGAAGACAAAGCTTTCCTCAAAAGCCCTATACGTATATTCATTCTTAAGTCAATTGTTGGACAGTTTTACTATGAACGTTAGCATTTTCCATTCCTAAGCATATTCTAGTTTTGCTTATACAGGTGAAAAGAGGTTGTTTTACATTCTTAATCCCACTTTTAATATTCAAAAGTCATTTTAAAGTTTCTGAAGGGTGGTCATGGAGATAATACTTTTGAGAAGAATTTACCCAGTGGTTCTTAACCCTGGCTGTGCATTAAAATCACCTGGAGATGCTTTGAAACTGCCTGGATAATTAAGTCAAAATCGCTGGTGGTAATATCCTCATACCGTATCAACCTTATGAAGTTGGTGTATTATTCCTATTTTTTTCAGATACTGGATCTCAGAGAGGTTAAGTAAACAGCCAAGGTCACACTCAGATCTCTACTATTGCAACTCCATGTTCTCTGCACAATGTTGCCTCGTTCAATTCTTAATAGAGCAGTTTGACAGGGTAAAGTGCACATTTCCAGTGATTTTGAGGGGGCAGTAGAAAGATAAATTAGTAACCACCCATTGTTTGTAAGGTGACTCTTTAGATTGCTCCTTGCTAGGAAAAAGCATTGAGAGTTATTGTGGTGAATGACTGATTACTATTGATGAGCATAGAGAGGGGTGCCATGTAGAATGCTGGGTTAGTAAAGCTTTAGTTTCAGTTCAGGTGAATCATATCAGGAAAATATGAGTTTGTTTGTTAGTATGTCCAATAAAACGGCTGGGATGTAAAGAAATTTGATGTTGAATATTACAGCTGCAAAAACAGAGGATTCAAATCCTGAAGAGGCACTTTTCTGCTGAGTCCTGATGCCTCTGATCCATTTTGGAGCAAGATGTCCCAGGTCTCCTGAGGCCATGGACAGGCTCCTGGGCTCTGTGAGTGGGAATTTCAGGTGGGAAGTAGCAAGAATTCTGGGTAGAGTCAGGTTGGACTGTGATGTAGTGAGAGGTGGAATGCATCTCCAGGTGTGCAGGGATGTTCCTTTAAAAGACAAATTTTGCCATTAATGGCATCTCATTTATTATAATTTTTAAATAGAATTTATTCTGATAAATACTGATAGCAATTTTTTCAAATAAAAAGACCATATCAATTATATGTTCCTCTTAACCTTGACTAACTGTCCGGGTTAGAGTATTATGTTTGTAGGTATAACATTTCCTGATAAAATAGTGAGTACCAAGGAAGCAGATCTCATTCATTCATTTAAAAATGTGTTGTAGGAGAGGCAAACATCTACCTCTACCCATATTAGGTTTTCAGCTTAGATTCCTTAAAAAAAACAGGCAGATTAATAAGAGAAAAACTGTTTATTAACTCATGCAGAATACACGGGAGAAAACTGAATGAAGAGTAACTCAAAATAGTGGCTTAGAACTCTGGCTTATGTAACATCTTCAACAAAGAACAATGAGTTTGAAGAGAAATGACAGGACTAAGGAAAGAAGTTTTAGGCTTCAAAGGGCAGCAAACTGTGGAAGGTAATATATGGGAAGATACTAGTGCAGTTAGGTTTCTTTGCAGATTCTCCGGGTGCTGTCGAGAGTCTGGCTTCAGTAAAAGTAGAATTTATATCCAGCCTTTAGGCAGAAAAACAGGAGATTAGAGAGAGCTTTTCATAAGTTTACTGCTTATTTATTTATTTATTTATTTATTTATTTATTTATGGCTGTGCTGGGTCTTGGTAGCTGCGTGTGGGCTTTTCTCCAGTTGCAGCATTGCAGTGCGCGGGCTTCTTATTGCCATGGCCTCTCCCGTTGAGGAGCACGGGCTCTAGGCACGCAGGCCTCGGCAGTTGTGGCTCGCGGGCTCTAGAGCACAGGCTCAGTAGCTGTGGCGCATGGGCCCAGCCACTCCACAGCATGTGGGATCTTCCTGGACCAGGGCTCGAACCCGCGTCCCCTGCATTGGCAGGCAGGTTCTTAACCACTCTGCCATGCAGGAAGCCCAGTTACTGCTTCTTAATATGTTTACTGCCAGCTTAAAATAATTTTTATGTCAAAGAGACGTATTTTGGGGTGACATATTCTGGTTTCCTTTAGTGTTTTGAGTGTCTACTCTGATCCTACATTGTGCTAGGTGATGGGAAACAGTATTCCAATGACCTGGTCGTTATGCTCATAAACCAGTGAGGGAGACAGACAAATGACCAGTACTTGGGCAGGAGGGACTGGTGGGAAGGAGAATGGATCAAGTAGAGGTGCAAGTGCTGGTGACTTTGGCAGCAGGAAGTTGAGGGCAGATGAGTTTCATTTTCTCTGATGGAGGAGGTGAGATGAGGCTAGTGGTCAAATGTCGTGGCAGAGTAGAAGGTCAGAGAAAGAACAAGGTTTGAAACAGCAGCTATGGAGAAGAAAGATAGGACAAAGGGAGGCATCACTTGACTTTCAACAACTGTTTTTCTCCTAGTGTTTTTGAGCCAGTAAAGATAAATAAACAGAATTGAATTCTCTTTATTTTACCAAGAAATCAACAATAACCTTTACATCCGCTTCTGGAACTCTGTCCCTTGAAACCAAGGTCAAACTGAGAACATTGTACCATGTCTCATAAAAGCAAATGCTCTCAAATAACAGACATTGTATCACCTAAAGGCTTTTGGGTATAAGAACAGGACTGTCTTTTGGGGACACTTTAGTTCTTTAACCAAAAAAAAAGGGAAATCAAACCTTTCACATAGATGATGCACCTAATGAGTACCGGGTGCTCTCATCACTACAGCTGCTTTCTGAGACAGGTGTTACTATCTTCCCCTTTTACAGATGAGGAAACAGAGGCATAGAAGATTTACTCAAGACCAATTATTTTTTAAGGGACAGATCCAGGGTCTGAACTAAGTTCAAAATCTTTCCATGATAAAAATATCCATTCAGTGCATTTGATACGGGTGGTGAGGGGAAATCCCTGGTTTCTATCCTTCTTCTCTCCATCCTGTACACGTTTTCCTGTAGGTTTAATGAGACATTTTATGATTATATTTCTTTTTTTTAATTATTTATTTTATTTATTTATTTTTGGCTGCGTTGGGTCTTTGCTGCTGTGCGCGGGCCCTCTCTAGTTGTGGCGAGTGGGGGCCACTCCCCGCTGCGGCATGCAGACCTCTCATTGCAGTGGCTTCTCTTGTTGTGGAGCATGGGCTCTAGGTGCACGGGCTTCAGTAGTTGTGGCATATGGGCTCAGCAGTTGTGGGGGGCGGGCTCCAGAGCTCAGGCTCAGCAGTTGCAGTGCACGGGCCCAGCCTCTCTGTGTCATGTGGGATCTTCCCAGACCAGGGCTCGAACCCGTGTCCCCTGCATTGGCAGGTGGACTCCCAACCACTGTGCCACCAGGGAAGCCCTATGATTATATTTCTCAACAGTTGATTAAGCATGGGTACATCTGAATATGTTGATGTAAGCTGTTTAAGTCTTAAAAGATTTTCTTGGAAAATATCTCTTCAACTAAAAAAAAAAAAAGATAAAAAAATGATATTGGGACAATTGGCTATCCATATGGAAGACAATCAAATTAGACCTCTAGCTTGCGCCATACATCAATACAAATTCCAGAAGAACTCAAGTGTTAAATGAATAAAGCCACACCATAAAAGTTATAGAAGAAAATGAAGGATTATTTATAACCTGGGGATGGAAAGGCCTTCCCACACAAGATGCAAATTCAGAAGCTGTGAAAGAAAAGATTGATAGACTTGATTACATGTATGAGGAGGTAATTACAGCATCATTTATAATGGTGAAAAATTAGGAACAATCTAAAGATTCCTTAATAAGGAACTATTTAAATACATTATGGAACATTTACATTATGGAGGAGTAATGCAGCCTAGCAGTTAAATGCATGGCATTCTGATGCCAGACTGCCTGGGACTGAATCTCATCTCCACCACTTAACTAGCTGTGTGTCATTGGGAAAATTACCTCACTCCCTCAATTTCCTCATCTATAAATTAAGCATAAGGATTTCCTTTATCTCATAGAGTTATTGTGAGGATTAAATGAATTAATAATGTAAAGCACTTTGAACAGATCCTTACACATAGTTACCTCTACCTGAGTACTAGCTACTTTATCACAGAGCACTTAAAAAAAATGAGGTGGGCCAATGTGCAATGATTCAGTATCATCTCAAACTATTATGAAGAAAGCAGGACAATGTATAGACTGTGGTTCCATTTCAATAAAAATATGTTCATACTTACATATGTGTGGATGAAAAGGAATAAAGAGAGAGACTATGGAATAAGACGACCCACCAAATTATGAATCGTTGTTATGTCCAGGGAGGGCAGTAGGAGGGTTTGCAAAGGATCAGTCACATTTTATGCTTCGTAATTTTATATTACTTCAGTCTTTTACAAAGAGAATGAGGTTACACACTTTGTGTTAAGGGAAAAAGGAAGAAAGGAAAAAGGAAGAAGGGAGGGAGGGAGGGAGGGAAGATATCTTTTAATTCTCTCTCTGCTGTCAATATAGGGTAAAACTGATAGCATAAAAGCACAAACACCCATGGCATGAGGCACTGCTCCCCTCTCCTCCTGACACGACTCCTAGTCTTAGAAGTGAACCATGGAGCATAGGACCTGGATGGAAGAGAGAATAAACTAGAAATGTGTAGGGCAAAACCTGTGGTCCAAATAATCTTTATGACTAATAAAAAAATCAAAACTAGACAGCTCATACATAAACCCAGGCATTAATTCATATGGAATATTGAGTTACATTTTGAATAAATCAATTCTTTTTCTAAGACCATTAATGTTCTTCTTAAAACATCTTTCCAGATTTGTGCATGCTTTAAACAAGAAGAGGATCTTTCTCATAAGTTTCTAGGCTAGTTACACAAAATAAGATGTGTTGTGTGTGTGGTCACTCTGATAGATTGCCTTGGTTAGTCATTTTCTTCATACCTGCATAGAAGAGACATAATTTAGAGACACAAACTCATTAGACTGAAAGAACCCAGGATTGGGAGGCAGGAAACCTGACTAGTTAGTCCCTTTCCCAGTTACAGCAGTTATTTGTGTGTTCTTGAGCAAATCACGGAGTTCTTTAGCTGTAAACTGCAAAGATTAGATGAGTTTTTTTTTTTTTTTTAGTTTCTGCTTTATAACAAAGTGAATCAGTCATACATATACATCTGCTCCCACATCCCTTCCCTCTTGCATCTCCCTCCCTCCCACCCTCCCCATCCCACCCCTCCAGGCGGTCACCAAGCCCCGAGCTGATCTCCCTGTGCTCTGCGGCTGCTTCCCACTATCTATCTACCTTACGTTTGGTACGGTATATATGTCCATGCCTCTCTCTCGCCTCGTCACAGCTTACCCTTCCCCCTCTTATATGATAAATTTGGTCCCTTCCAGCTTCAAAAATTCCAAGATTTGCCATGCATTTTTATTTTCAAAAACAAAAACAAAGCAGTCACTCTTCAGAATTATTGCAATGAGAAACCATCTGCTTCTTATTAGGTTGTATATTAGGCTTAATTAATAAAAGTATAGTATCAATGTGGGAGGTGTTGGAGGTGATTATTTAGAAGACTGTTCTTTCTCCAGTGAATGGTCCTGGCACTCTTGTCAAATATTAATAGATATATGGATGTATTTCTGGACTCTCAATTCTACTCTACTGATCTATATGCCTATCCTGTACCAGTTCCACACTCTCTTGATTACTGTTGCTTTGTAGTAAGTTTTGAAATTGAAATGTATGAGTTCTCCTACATTGTTCTTCTTTTTCAAAATTGTTCTGGCTAGTCTGGGTTATTTGCAATTCCATAAGAAATTTAGAAAGAGCTTGTTAATTTACCTAAAGAAGTCAGCTGGGATTCTGACAGGAATTGCTGTGATACTGGAGATCAATTTGGTACCAGTGTTATATGGGATGCCTTTCCATTTCTTTGGATCTCCTTTAATTTCTTTCAACAATGTTTTCTTGTTTTAGAGTATAAGTTTTTCATTTCCTTTGTTAAATTTACTCCTAAGTATTTCATTCTACTTGATGCTATTGTAAATAGAGCTGCTTTCTTAAATTTATTTTTGGATTGTTCATTGCAAGTGTACAGAAATACAATTGATTTTTGTATATTGATCTGGTATCCTGCAACTTTTCTGAACACATTTATTAGTTATAGCAGGGTTTTTTTGATTCTCTAGGATTTTCTTTTTTTTAATTTTAAAAATTATATATGTTACAAATATTTCTTCCCAATTTGTTATATATATATATATATATATATATATATATATATATATATATATATATTTGTTGTTGTTGTTTATCTTTTGGTCATGCCACACGGCATGTGGGATCTTAGTTCCCCGACCAGGGATCGAACCCATGCCCCCTGCATTGGAAGTGTGGAGTCTTAACCACTGGACCGCCAGGGAAGTCCCTCTAGGATTTTCTATATATCATATCGTGTCATAGGCAAAAAAAATAGTTTTACTTCTTCTTTTCCAATCTGGATGCCCTTTCATTTCTTTTTTTTTCTTTAATAACCCTTTCATTTCTTTTTCTTGCTTAATTGCCCTGACTAGAACCTCCAGTACAAATGTTGAATACAAATGGTATGAGCGGACATCTTTGTCTTGTTCCAGATCTTACAGGGAAAGCATTCAGTCTTTCACCACTAAGTATGAAGTTAGCTGTGGGTTTTTTACAGATGCTCTTCATACCTAAGTATTTCTTTTTTTCCCTCTTCCTTCCTTCCCCCTTCCTTCCTTCCTTCCCCTTCCTTCCTTCCTTCCTTCTTTCCTTCCTTCCTTCCTTCTTTCCTTCCTTCCTTCCTTCCTTCCCTCTCCCTTCCTACCTTCCTTTCTTTTTTTGGTGCTAATGTAAATGGTATTGTGCTTTTAATTTCAAATTCCAATTTTTCATTGTTGGTGTACAGGATAGCAATTGACATTCCCTCCAGCAATGTATTAGAATTCCAATTTCTAAACATTCCTCACCAAGATTTATTTCCTTGTATCCTATACTAACCTTATATACTATATCCTTGCTATCATTGCTTATTAGTTCCAAGAGTTTTTCATCAATTCTTTGGTATTTTCTACACAATCATGTTATATGTGAACAAGGAGTTTTGTTTCTTCTTTCCAATCTGCAAATATTTTAACTCCTTTTCTTGTCTTTTTCTTTAGCTAGAACTTCCAGTATGATCTTGAATAGTGGTGATAGAAGATATGATGGTGATAGAAGACATTGATGGCGATAGAAGACATCCTTGTCTTACTCCTGAATTTAGGGGAAAAGCATATAGTTTCTCACTAGAAAGAATATAGGTTTTCTGTAGACGTTCTTTATCAAATTGAGGAAGTCTCCCTCTGTTCCTCTTTTTCTCATTTTCTGAGAGTTAAAAAAAAGTTTTTATCATGAATGGATGTTGAATTTTGTCAAATGCTTTTCCTGCATCTCTTGATAAGATCATATAACTTTTCTCCTCTAGCTTGTTGATGTGGTAGATTACATTAACTGATTTTTTTTTTTTTTTTTCTGTACGCGGGCCTCTCACTGTTGTGGCCTCTCCCGTTGCAGAGCACAGGCTCCGGACACGCAGGCTCAGCGGCCATGGCTCATGGGCCCGGCCGCTCTGTGGCATGTGGGGTCTTCCCGGACCAGGGCACGAATCCGTGTCCCCTGCATCGGCAGGCGGACTCTCAACCACTGCGCCACCAGGGAAGCCCCGCATTAATTGAATTTTGACTATTGAACCAGCCTGACATACTTGGATTAAATTCCACTTGGTCATAGCTTATAATTATTTTTATATGTAAGTGTTACTGAAAGTGGGGTCTGGCTGCTTGCTGCTCAAAAGCCAATAAAGAGGCAAGGTTGGTGGAAAGGAAAGTTTGCTTTATTTTGGATGCCGGCAGCTGATGGGGCTTTAAGGGGAGGGCCGACTCCTGTCCAAAGGCCCACTCCCCCGCCCCCCTACTGACAATCAGTGAGCAAGAGCTTTTATAGGTGAAGGGAGGGGGCTACATGCAGAAACAGCACAGTCAGCTCTGACAGTCATCTTGAAATTGGTCCTGCGGTGGTCTGATCAGCATCATCTTGATTGTTTTAAGTACAATTAATCTTCAGTTCCAGGGTTGGTTTATTCCCATTTCTTTGAGGCCAATTCTCGGAATTTTGGCAGCTTATGTCATGGCTACAGCCTGGTCATCATGTACTTAACTTCTTCCACCTGTTGGGGGTTTCAGTATCTACAAGACAACTCACAGGATATGGCTCAGAATATTATCTATAGCCCTTGAAGAGGAACTGAAGTTCCTTGACTATGCTTAATGACTAAAATATTACTATTTAGTCTTGTTGGACTGTTTTCTTTTGTTTCTGCATTTTCTAACTTCTCTGATTAAACTAATTCTTTGGTTAAATTTTTTCCACAGACAAGAGGCAGGCTGAGGACATGGTGGGTAAGGACCATAGGGTCCTTCTTTGTTTCATTACTAGATTCAATTTGCTATTATTTTTGCATCAATGTTTATGAGAGATATCGGACTGCAGTTTTTCTTCCTTGTAATATCTTTGTCTAGTTTTGGTATTAGGGTAATGCTGGCTACACAGAGTTAGGATGTATTCCCTCCTCCTCCAGTTTCTGGAAGTGACTGTAGAGAAATGGTAACTTTTCTTCCTTAAATGTTTGGTAGTATTCGCCAGTGAAGCCATCTGGGCTGGTGCTTTCTATTTTGGAAATTTAATTTTTGATTCAACTTTAAAAATAGACATAGACCTGTTAACATAATCGATTTTCCTTGTGTGAGTTTTGGCAATTTGTGTATTTCAAAGAATTGTTGCATTTCATCTATGCTATTAAAGTTGTTCATAAAGGTTAGTATTCCTTTATTATCTTTTAGTGTCCCTGGAATCAGTAGTGATGGATCCCACTTTCATTTCTGATATTAATAATTTTTGTCTTCTTTCTTTTCAGCCTGACTACAGGTTTATCAATTTTACTGGTCTTTCAAAGAACCAGATTTTTGTTTTATTAATTTTCTCTATTGATTTCTAGTTTTGAATTCCATTGATTCCTGCTCTAATTTTTGATATTTGTTTTCTTCTGCTTGCTTTAGGCTCATATTGCTCTTCTTTCTCCAGTCCTAGGGTGAAAACTCAGATGACTGATTTTATATCTTTCTTCTTTTCTAGTGTATGCATTCAGTGTTATAAATTTCCCTCCAAGTATTGCTTTCAGTACATCATGCAAATTTTCATAAGCTGCATTTTCATTTAGGTCAAAATATTTTAGATTTTTTTCGAAACTTCTTCTTTGATTCATGTGTTACTTAGAAGTGCATTGTTTAGTCTCCAAAGCTGTGGTTGCAGGCTACTGGTTTTCAAGGGCACTGTGGAACTGGGATCAGGGAATAGGGAGGTTTGAGTTAAATGGGTAAGTTAAATGCCACAAAGTTTGTTACACTTACTGAAATCCAGCTCTTTTTTAAAAAAAAATAAATTAAAAAAATAAATGCTCTTTAGATTTTTGCGAGCTTCTGGTTAAAATCAGAGTTCGGAAAAAGCTGATTTAGGCAATTTTTGCCTGTGTTCTTGTTACTTTTATGGAGGAATGGAGGAGAGAATTTTCCAAGTCCTTAGTCTTACCGTTATTTTCACCGATGTTTTTAACACCTTTTGATGTTCACATTTGTCCTCTATGTGTCGTCTTTGGTGAAGTGTCTATTCATGTCTTTTGCCAATTTTTGAATTTAGTTGCATATTTCCTTTTTGTCGAGTTTTCTGAAATAAACTTTACTTTGGGAAAAAACTTAGATTTGCAAACAAGTTGCAGAAATAGTACAGAGAGTTGCCTGACAACCCTTACCCAGTTTCTCCTTTTGTTAACAAATTTCATCACCTTGGTTTATTTGTCAAAACTTAATAAATCAACATTAGTACATTATGATTAACTAAACTGCAGACTTTATTCAGATTTCTTATTGCTGAGTTTTGAGAGTTCTTTATGTACTTTGGATGGAAATCTTTTGCCAGATCGTAATTTGCAAACGTTTTCTCCCAGTCTGTAGCTTGTCTTTCCGTTCTCTTAACCATATTACTTTTATTTTTTAAATGTCAGCAAAAAATGTATTTGAGTGGTACCATTTTTGTTTTATTCTTGGCATTTCTCTTTGATGAACATAAATGTTTTAAATAAAATAACCAAAAACTATTATTCCAAAATATCATACTCAGTTTAACTTGAATTAAATGCCTTATGACAAAGTTTTGTTTTTGTTTTTCTGTTGCTTTTGACTTAAAGATTCCAAGTGTATTGATCTCCTTTTCAATGTAAAGACATACACCTTAAAATTCAGGCTGCAATTGTAGCACGATAGTACTACCTGAAGGCCACATACATTTTATACTGATAAATAAACTTGGTTTTATACCTGAGATAACAAAGTCCAGTTTAATAATGACTGAGACATCACAACTAGGCTCTCAATGCATATAATTTACTCTTCTTTGCAAGTGTGGAGCTATTGATTGTTAATTATTCAGGCTTGGAAATCTTCTGCCTGCCCTACCATATTTGTGGACCCAAGTGTCATGTCACTGTTATAGTTCTATGTCTATCTTGGACCCAAAGAATAGGTATCAAGTGTGACAGAGGCTGAATAACTAAGGAGACCCTAGAAGCCTCCAGCCATGCACTTGGCTCTGCTGTCCTTCAGCCTGGCACGGGAGCAAGTGTAGTTAACATCTTTTTCTCTGTCCCAGCTTCGCTGTGTCTTCAACTAGCACCCTGCCCATGGAGGCCTACCCTCCTCCCTCTGTCCCTGTTGTCTTTCTAGGTCCCAGAATGTCATTGCTGTCCCAGCAGCCCCAGTGGTGTTTGATAATGTTGGCAACAGCAGAAAGCTGTTAGAGAGAGGCGCACAAAATGCTGAGGGAACCTGGAAGAGAGACGGGACATTGAAGCTCGGCAAGGGTGGCGTTTACTGTAGATCCTGCGCACCTGTGAGGGCGTGTCTATCACCACTGAGCATCGTGTTGGGATGAGCACCAGGGGGGGCAGGTCAGGATGCCTGGCGTTTTTAGCCAAGGCTGGATGTGATTCACTCTGTGCCTTAGGCAAGGGTAAAGCGCTTGGGGGGCAGGAAGCTCATTCTCTTTCTCTCTGGGTTCAGTTTTCTCATCTGTAAAATGGTGCTGGTGGAGGTGTGGAGGGGCTGGACTTCTTTTTGTTGTTGTTGTTTTTGGCTGCGCTGGCGTGTGGGATCTTAGTTCCCTGACCAGGGATAGAACCCATGCCCCTGCATTGGAAGCGATGGAGCCTTAACCACTGCACTGCCAGGGAAGTCCCAGGACTGGAGTTCTTGATCCTCAAAGGTCTTTGAAGCTCTAAGTGTCTAGGACAGCGGTCTTCAAGCATTTTGCTCATATACCTCTAAATGACTTTTTGAAAAACTATGACTCTTATGCACATAAGTTAGTATCTAAAATTTTGCATCTATTTAAATAATAGCAAAGGATGTGATTTCCAATATGCTGCAAAAATGGACAATTTTCAAGTAAGAATTCATATACCTAAAGATGGATCCAATGGAATCTAAATGCCATGATGATATGAAACCCCCTTCATCCATTTACAGAAATACATAAACTCCTTTCTTCAACATTTTAAAATTTTATGTTTTCCTTTTATCTATGAATTTGTGTTTTTTCTTCTACTTCTTCCACAGAATTTTATGTTAGTGCACATATATTTCATGCTTGAAAGTTTTTTTATTGATCATTCCATCATACTTATCACAATAAGATTGTCTTATAAATTTAAATTTTAAATTTTGGGTTTTTTTCTGTGACCACAGGTTTTAATTGTTCAAAAAGTCTTATGTATTGAGTCAAAATCATAATCATTAGAAGTACATGATCAAAAGTCACAACGTATATCAACTTTTTACTAATGATTATTAAATATAAGTAATTTTTATTGGAAATATACTTATTAACGAGGAGAATGAGGGTTTTCCCAGTTATTGCTTATATCCCTGTATGAATGTGACTTATGTATGCAATGAAGTGGAGTCCGGCATCTATTTTGTTCCTACTCTTTTTTTTAGTAGATGGAAACTTTGAGAAAACTTGTCCATATAAAAAATTACACAGAAATAGAACTTTGCTACATCACTGTTGCTTAATGCTTTGAATGCCTTTTGAGTTATTTACCAAAATTCACATTGATTTATCATCAAAATTTTTTCAATTTTATTAAAGGCAAAGAATTAGGAACCACCCGGCTTGGAAAAGGATTAGTTATCCACTCAGAGAGTCATTCACTTTTTCAGTTACTGGGAAGTATACACAAAAGGCCTTTACAATATTATAAATTATCTATTAATAATCCAGACTATTCTTTCGCTTAGAGGCACCTTGTTTAGCCAGATATACTTTTTAAATTGTTACAGTTTTTAAATAACAACATATTGTTTGCTAATGCCTTCCACTTTTGCTGAGACAATCTTTTTTGATATAGTGTTTTTTTATTATCATGTGCTTTGAATACAGTTTCATCAAACCTTGGAACTATGAGTTTGTTTTATTAAATATATGTAAAATGTCTGCCATATAATCTATTTGGCAAAGTTAATCCTCACTGTAAAACCAGTCAGTCAGATAGTTCTTACTGTCCGTTGTGACAAACATCTGATTTTTTTTTCAATTCAATCAAACATGCTAATGAGGATCTCAAGGACTATTATAAATACCACTTGAAAAAAATTATAGAACCCATCTTGCGGGATAGATAATAAAAGCAGAAAAGTCAGGATTAAAATGCTGCAGAACTAATGTAATTAATTCATCCATTTTATAATGTTATAAAAAGAAGGTCATAAATCAATATGCAGTTTCTCTTTACTGAATTTGCAATCTGGCAATGTTATATGTATGCAAAAGGACATTTATGAAATGAATCTGGTAAATGTGTATGTGTCTGTGTATCAAACATTGGTTTTCTGCTTCGGAAAATAATTAAATGAGTTAAATATAAAGATGAGAAATAACTCCACTAATTTTATGAGACAGCATGACCACACTTTCTCCTTACATGTTAACTGAGAGAGAAAGCTAAACACCATTAAAAACTAATCAGTCTAGAAGTTATGATACAATTTTTTTTTTTTTTTTTTTTTGCTGTTAGGAGGTGGAAAATACTAAACATTTTTTATGTTGAAATACAACGTGAGTTGAGGACTACCTGGGGAACCCAGTTTTGATGCCCCACTGGTCTGAAGGGACCCAGAACAGGGTAGAGGGACTCTCCAGGGCCTGATGGGGGGACGGCACCGGATCTTGTGGAAGACGTCCGTCAGTAGCAGCTTTGAGTGAGGTGGCTGAGCCTCCGAGCTGGAGGAATGGGAGGCAGCAAGGGTGTGGAGGCTGGAGCCTGGCCCCTGAGGACAGGTGGCGCCTGGCCCAGCATCTCCTCCCCCAATTCCCTCTGCAGGGTTTTCTTTTGCTGCTTGATTATCTTCTGCATATCTTCTTTTCTTAACAATGACTCTAAACATCCTGACTTCATCTCTCCCTGTTTTCCTCATACTGGGTGTTCTCAGTTCAGTTTGCGGTTTTCTGTCAGTCTACAGCTTCAGTGGCTGGCCAGCTGCCCATGAACTTGGTCCAGACCCTGGAACCCATGCTTTTTTTTTTTTTTAATATCTTTATTGGAGTATAATTGCTTTACAATGGTGTGTTAGTTTCTGCTTTATCACAAAGTGAATCAGCTATACATATACATATATCCCCATATCTCCATCCTCTTGCGTCTCCCTCCCACCCTCCCTATCCCACCTCTCTAGGTGGTCACAAAGCACCGAGCTGATCTCCCTGTGCTATGTGGCTGCTTCCCACTAGCTATCTATTTTATGTTTGGTAGTGTATTTATGCTGGAACCCATTCTTATTCTCTTCCACTGCGCCGTTCCAGAGAGGGATTCATCTTACATGGGCGGCTATCTCCCAACAGATTCAGAGTCTTAGAGACCTCTCTGCTGCCGCCACCCCTCTTCAGAAGGTACGAGTGTCTCCCACGCCCCCCAGGCCCCCAACCTCCCAGATCAGTGCAGCCGCGTACCCTGCAGGCTTAGCTCACCCACACCATTTCTCCCTTACAAATACAAACTGCATCGTATGGTCCAGTTACACATGAGCTCTGCCACGTGGCCAGGTTTCCTTTTCTTTTCCCCTTCTCCTCCTCGTCTTCCCCCTCCCCCTCCCCTGCCACCCATGTCCTCCTCTTCCTCCGTCCCCTCCCCTTTCCTTCCTTCTTCTCCTCCTTCTTCTTCATCATCCAGTCCCTAGGGCCCTGACTGGCCTCTGTGGTCTCACCCCCGCCCTTTATGCTGTAGTCCAGAACCTGTAAACCAGAGGCCAAGTGCCCACAATTGGCCTGCAGACATCTTTGTGCCCACAGAATATTGATCTTCACGGTATTTACATTGATTAAAAATTCATCACCAATCTTTGAAAATATGGAATCTCACCTTAAAATCAAAACTTCTTCTGTCTTTTGAAGAATCAGATTTGCCAACATTGGGCCACATTCCATCAGCAGGAGCTAAGCACCAGCCGCTCTTTAGCCAGGGCACAGCCTCCACCACCCCTCGCCGTGCCCGAGAGGCTGACCCCAAGGTCAGCAGTGCTGTGCGGTGCTGCGGCTCCCCCCATGGCCTGCTGTCCTCTGTGGTCTCACCACCCAGCCTCTATAGCATTCGTGTTTACAACCTTTGACTCCAGACACAGTGAAGAGATTTGCTGTTCCTGGAATTTATCCTGTGATTGTGCTCATCTCCAGGCCGTTGCCTATGCTGTCCTTCTTCCTGCTTGAATCTTCATTTTCCCCTCTTCACCTGGCTGGCTCCCAACCATCCTCTTAGACGTCGCTTCTGCAGAAAGCCTGCCTTGGTCCTCTGGTATTGGGTTAACTGCCCTCCCCAAGTCCTTTCATCCTGCTGTGAACTCATCTCTATCACTCTGTATTATCAGGTCTGTCTTCTCTCCCACCAGATTTTGGGCATCTTTACGGTAGGGACATGTCTTGTTGACCTTCAGGCCAGGGGCTGGCAAACTACGGTCCACAGGGGAAATCTAGCCTGTGGCCTGTTTGTGTACAGCCCTCATGCTAGGCATGGTTTTTACGTTTTTCAAGAGTGGCAGAAAACAAAACAGTATACGTGAGAGAGAATGTATATGGCCTGCAAAGCCTAAAGTACTCATTATCGGAACCTTTACAGAAAAGGTTTGTTGATCCCTGCTCTAGCTTACCATCTGGCACCACTTATGTATTGAATAAATGTTAATGAATAGACACCTAGTGTCTATTCACTATTACTAAGGATACATGGTATCCTTAGTAATACACATGTACTTGAGATTCTAAATTGAGTAGAGAGATAAGGATATTGTATAGCTTATCAATATATGGTTACTTAAGCTCATTTTTTACCTGTGCCACTGGGAGCATACCCCACTGCACTTCCCTTCCCCACATAAGTGCTTTTGTATCTGTCTGTCTCTCATATACATATATATATATGATCGGAGAGAGAGGGAGAGATTAAGAAACAGCACATTTTATTAAATGACATGATTTAGCCCTTGCCCACCTCTCTGACAAACTGTACCACATTCATCAATTTACATTATTTATACTAGCCAGCTTTCTGTTTCTCTCACACTCAGCCATCCCAAGTCTGTTCTAGCCACAGGACCTTTACACTTCCTGTTCCCTCTGCATGGAGTGCTCTCCCTCCAGATCACTGTACAGCTCGCTTTTCTTCAACATTCACGTTACAGCTCAAACATCATCCAGTCAGAGAAGCTTCCCTCCATCACATGACCCTGTTTTATCTTTTTCAAAGCACAGTTCACCATCTGAAGTTTTCTTATTTCTTTCTTTATTTATCCTCTCTCTCTCAATTTCTTTCCCCACAAAGAATGTAAGCTTTATTAAAGTAGGCCCATAGTTTGCCTTGCTTAGTTGCTATATTCCCAGCACTTAGACCTGTGTCTCGCATGTGACACATTCTCAAGAATAGATTCTAAAAAATTCAATTAGATAGGAAAAACTAAGTGCATGATATTCATGTCAGCTTCTTTTCCACAAAGCTATTCAAGGACTGAACCTGAGAGTCAAGCCTCTGACTCAAGAAAAATGAAAACGTCATGTGGCCAAGGTCCATTGTGTTAAAGCCTGGCTGATTTTTGAAGTGTGAGTCTTGTCACTGGAGAAAACAGGTGTCTTTGAGAATAAGCCACACGTGCAGGTGTGAGACAAGGCCATGTCCCACTTGGCAGGAAATCCTGAGAGCCCAGGTTACAGAACAGCAGGAATGAGGTTCCGGGGAGGAAGCTCTGAATTAAAGAGCAGTGCTGGCTGGCAGCCCGGCAGGCTGCACATTATCAGGACAAGCATCAAACCCACTAGCAGATAAAGAGCATTAAGTGAAATGAAAAGGGGTGGTAACGTTTGCTGGTCAGCTAGGGCATGAAGCATTCTTAGGCCCCTTAAATGCATGTGGGGTAGGGGGAGGGGAGAGGGGGGAGGGGAGAGGGGGGAGGGGGGCTACTTTGATCGTTGACTTAGGGTCACCCCTCCCTCCAGGGCTGACTCCAATTCAAACCCTGTGTCTCCTTTGTTAAAATAGGAAAATGATTCTGCCTAACTGAAAACTCTTTTGTTCTCATTGTTCTCCAGAAACACATTTCTGAGAGAAATATTTTTCCAATAGACGATCTGTAAAGGTGGGTAAGAATATTTAGAATCTCATTCGAGGAATAGAGAGTTGTGGTCAGTTGGTACTCATTTAACTGACTTTTGGATATTTAGCACCAAAGAGAGTATAGGTTAATTGAGAAAACACGCCATCACTTGACTTTTTAGTTCATTTTTTGTCATTACTGTTCCTGTCTGTTTCATTCCATCCTTAATATACATCAGTAACTATTCTCTTGGGCATCTAGCTAAAGTTTGCCTATTCGGCAAGGGACCTAGCAGCAGAAATAAGCAGTAACCTTTGTGGATACAGAAATGGGTTTGATATAATGACACATCCCCCTCGGATACAGGCATGGCAAGCAGCTCTTGTGAGTGGAAATTGAACAAGGACTCATAGGTAGCTCTAGGCAGATCCTTTCATGCAGATCGGCCTAACTGGCACTCTGTACTCTCAGAACTGGACGAGGTAGAGAAGATTATGTCCTGTGGACAGTAAGTCAGTGTTACCAAGACCAGGCCTGAGAGACGTGGCGTAGAAACCGACCAGAAGAGAGAACTCAGTCGGAACTGGTCAGTTTGCTCTTGGTTTCTAAGCCTCATTCGTTCATTCCATTAATTTTTATGTGCGGTTATTCTCTTCTAGGCACAAGATCAAGCTCTGCAGTAGGGAGGAGAATCAGCCCCTGTTCCTCCGGGGCTCCCAGTTGGACGGGTGTAGAAACATGATGGGTTGGAGCATGGGAAGTACTGTGCTGAGAGCAGGTGACAAACAGGTCTGTCTCTGGCCTCTTTGGCTTCTTTCTTCCTTCAGGGCAGACACTGTTCTCCTGGCCTTTTTAAAAAGTTATTTATTTACTTATTTATTTGGTTGCATCCGGTCTTAGTTGCGGCAGGCAGACTGCTTAGTTGCGGCTCATGGGATCCTTAGCTGCAGCAATAGGCTCCTTAGTTGTGGTTCCAGGGCTCCTTAGTTGCGGCTCGCCATCTCCTTAGTTGTGGCATGTGAACTCTTAGTCACAGCACGCATGTGGGATCTGGTTCCCCAACCAGGGATCGAACTCGGGCCCCCTGCATTGGGAACACGGAGTCTTACCCATGGCGCCACCAGGGAAGTCCCCTCTCCTGGCCTGTCTGACTCTGCTTTACAGACCTCCCAACACCACTCCTTCCTTCCTGTGTTCAATAAGGGGGAGGCTAGACCCAGGGACATGGATATGAGTAAGCAGTTCCTGTCCTCTGGGAACTCCAGCTGCTGGAGAAGGCAGGCAATGTGGCAAATAATTCAGTACGAAGTCAGGCCTTGATGCCAGTCTCTGCTGGGCATGTCCATGCCTCCTGGGACCTTAAAAAATCCAGATGTCTGGGCCTCACCCCTAGTCCCTGATTCCATAGGTTGGGGAGAAGTTGAGGAAATTGTTTTTCAGTCTGCTCTGGTGATTCCAACGTGCAGTCAGGTCTGGGAGGAGGTCCTGAACAAGCAGAGCTAACAGAGGGGCTGGGTAGGGGAAAGCTATGGGCCCTCCGAGACTTCACAGAGGAACTGAACTTTCCACCAGGCATGCTTTTGATGAAGGAAGAACATCAGTGGGGTACAGGATCATGTGATACCATGCACAGGGTGATAAATGTCTGGGCTGTTGAGGAAACTGGGCATGCCAGGAGTGAAGGAAGGAGTGATTAAAGCTGGAATTGGGCCAGAGAGAAGGGGTTGCCTGAGGAGGTTATTCAGCAAAGGGCTAAATACGGTTTGGCTTTGATTCTGTAGGAAAGGCAGTGATGTGATCACTTTGAGTTCAGGATCACAGCTCTGGTGGCAGTACAGCAAAGGGTCTAGAACAGTGGGACTAGACGTACAGCGACTGTCTTAACTATCTATTCCTGGGTAACAAACTACCTCAAGCCTACTGGCTGAACACAAGAGTCATTTCTTTTATATATATATATATATATATATATATATATATATATATGTGCTTTTCTATTTTTATTTATTTATTTATTTATTTTTGGCTGCACTGGGTCTTGGTTGCCATGCACTGGCTTTCTCCAGTTGAGGAGAGCGGGGGCTACTCTTCGTTGTGGTGCACGGGCTTCTCATTTTGGTGGCTTCTCTTGTTACGGAGCACACGCTCTAGAGCACAGGCTCAGTAGTTGTGGCACATGGGCTTAGTTGCTCCGCAGCATGTGGGATCTTCCTGGACCAGGGTTCGAACCCGTGTCTCCTGCATTGGCAGGTGGATTCGTTAACAACTGCGCCACCAGGGAAGTCCACAAGAGTCATTTCATTCACTCCTGTTGCTGTGGGTCAGGAATCCAGGCAGGGTTGGGCTGGACAGATCTGCTCCACTGGTATTGGCTACACTTCAGCTGGTGGTTGAACTTGGCTGGAAGGTCTAAGAAGGCTTCGTTCTGCTGTCTGGCCCTTCAGTAGTCCTCAACCCCCTTCCCAGTGGAGAGAGGCCTTTCTTTCTCCAGTGGGAGGGTGGTAGCTTGGAATTCTTCACAAGACAGTGGTTTCAGGAGAATAGCTTCTGGAGGGAGCATTCCAAGTGGCAAAGGTAGGAAATGTAGATCTCTGAAGCCCAGCCTGGGAACTTACTTTTGCTGCATTCATCAACTGAAACAGGTCCCAGTGCCGGCTCAGATTCAAGGGGAGGGGAAGTAGACTCCACCTGCACTCCCCATGCAGGAGAGTCAAGATCATATTGCATATGAGCATGGGGAATGGGAGACATTGGTGCAGCTACCTTGGTAAACACCATCTACCATAGGGACTAGTTGGGCTACTGCAATCTTTCAGACGAGAGATCAGGACGCCTGAAACATAGCAGGAACAATAATGATGGAAAAGTATGTCACGGAGAGATGTTTCAGAGGTAGAATTTATATGACCTGTTTCCTGAGTGGATTGAGTAAAGAGGAAGGAATGATTCCTGAATTCCTGGTCTACATAAGTGGTCCCATCCACTGAGTAAAGGAGAGATCTGTGCATATTTGATGCGTGTGAGTCTGGCAAGAGCTGAGGTTGCTCTGTGACATGCTGACTTTTAGGGCCCTCCAGATGGAGAAGTCAAGTAGGCATTTGGAGCTCAGGAGAGAGAAACGGCTTAAAGATGCAAGAAGTCATTGGAGTTGAAACCTTAGGAATGGAGAAGTCTGATGTACCTACATTTCCCTTTTTTATCTTCATCAACTTTTTTTTTTTTTTTTTGTGGTACGCGGGGCTCTCACTCTTGTGGCCTCTCCCGTTGCGGAGCACAGGCTCCGGACGCGCAGGCTCAGCGGCCATGGCTCACGGGCCCAGCCGCACCGTGGCATGTGGGATCCTCCCGGACCGGGCCTCGAACCCGTGTCCCTTGCATCGGCCGGCGGACTCTCAACCACTGTGCCACCAGGGAAGCCCTGACCTAAGAATTTTATAAAATGATCCAACAGTTACTATATACGTATTGAGTTCCTGGTACATAAAATCTGTAAATGTTCTTTTCCTGCATGAAAAGTTTCGTGTTTTTTGAGACCTGTTACTCCCAATATACAGATGGGAAACCCGGCTGGGGAGAATGTCCTTGCTAGCTATTCCTGGGCAATGTGGTCTTATACCAGGTGCCACCTCTCAGCCCCAACTAAGAGGGCCACTTCAGGAAACATCCACGGAATTCCAGAGGCAAGTATCATACAGCAATCCTCTCAGGCATTCATAGAAACTTGCAAGTTGCAGGTTTCCTTTGTAAACTTTTCAGTGACACTGTTGAGATTCGGCTAAGCCATGCGGTGCCCATAAGTTTTTAAGCCAAGTTGTGAAATGTGAACTGTTAGTGTCTATTCCCCAGGAAGAGACTGTTATCAGTAAAAACAGATGTGGTAGTTGCAACATTTAGATGAGATACCAGTTTCTGCTAAAAGGCCCCTGGAATCACTATTCCTTTTGATTCTGGAAGTGCACACCAGTGAGGAGGCTTTGCGGTAATTTCTCAGGGGACTTTGCATGAGCGAGTGAGTGTTCCATGTTGAAGACTTAAGAAGAACCTCCCAACTCCAGAGCCGCTTTCTCAGAGCAGAGAAATCAACCAAGGCTCTGCACCAACCTTGACCATGTTTGAGTATTTTGGCCAGTCCCTATTTGATTTTTTTCAAAGTGGCCTCAAAGTGAGGTTTATCCAGACAGACTAACCTGATCTCCAAGAATTCCATGGTCTTCGGAGGGTCAGTTCTGGCGGCCTGATCTTTGCTCCTGTGATTCTTTCCATCTGGAAACTCGCCTCTCCCTTCTCACTGCCTATTTGGATCCTTCCCAACCTCAAAACCCGTCTCATAAACTCCATTTCTTGTGAAAACTTCTCCTCTTGGAATTTATCCATTTCTTCCCTGGACTTATTAGAGTTGTGTGTATATGCCCAAGATAGCATTTACTAGTGTGCCCCGCTACCAAGAATTACCAGGGGGTCACTGGACTTGAAGCATTGAAGGGAGGGACTGTGAATTCACTTCTGTTTAGGAATTTCTGTACCCCTCACTGTTCCTCTCCACAGTGTCCAACACGGTGCCTTGCAAAAGAACATCTATTTGTTGAGACCTTAGTCTGATTTTACATGTAAAAGCTCATGTAATTCTCAAAACAATTCAAGGAAGTAGATGCTGTTTTTATCTTCATTGTACATACTCTGTGATCCAGCAATTCCATTCATAAGAATGTATCCTATATCTATCTTTGCACATATGAAACTGTTTCATGTACAAGGTTATTCATTCCAGCACTAATTGTAATGAAGAGTGGACATTTAACCAGAGGACTGATTAAACAAAATATGGCAAATATATACAATGGAATACTCCCATGGGTATTGAGATGGCTTTGGCAGCTCTGCATGATCTAGTATGTAAAGGTCTCCAAGACGTATTTTCATTTATTTATTTATTTATTAAACTCTTTTATTTTGCACTGATAAGGCTTTCACAGAGAGCTGTTGATGTACACCCACTTTAACATTAATTCTATTCAACAGATTTCCTGGGCAGTTTCACTGCAGTTTGGCTGTACTTCTAATTGTTTAATGAAATATCCACCTGAATATACCATAAATACCTCAAAATCTAACATGCCAAGAATGGCTTCATTTCTTCAGCACTAAAAACTACTCCTTCTCACCTGGTCTCTGTCTCTGTGAACAGCTTGACCCTTCAATTTATATTTCTAAATGAAAAACAATTATATAGGTGTTATATATATTAGTTTTTCTGTAAAAAATAATGTTTTTTTGCATATATTTGTTGATCTGTGCATAGATTATCTCTGAAAGGATATACAAGAAGTTGACGACACTTGTTCTCTCTGGGGAGAGGAACTCAGAGCCAGGCTGCCTGAGGTCAATACCCTTTTGGTCTGACATGGTCCTCACACCTCCACCTGGGGGTCATCCATCCTCAATGTACCGATATCTCCCCACCTTGAACTGGAACCACACCACTACTCATGGTGGCTTCAGGTGTTTTATTTTTACATCTAATAGAGGTTGCGCTAGAGAAATTCGTGTGAGAGAATCATTCTGTAATTTAGCAAAATGCTAGAATTCCTCCTTTTGAAATAAAACCTAAAATGCTGAGACTATGCAGCAGCATATTAAAGTACAAAGGCAGTGGTACGTTCTGTATTCATAGACACTTCTAAGATAATCATAGGACAGTGTTTAATTATGATCTATGCAAGCCTGAACCTCTTGGATGTCTGTGGAAACTGAAAGGAATCCCTTTGTGCACCCCTGGGTCCCTTCCTGCCTGCCACCATGTTTCCTCTTGTGCTTAGGGGCTGGTGTCCATGAAGCTTTCCTCTGCAGGCGCTCCAGCTGAGCTGTCAGCCTCCTGGGCTTTAATGCATAGTGATGGCTGTTATTTTTGTTATTTTCCATCTCTTTGATGTCGTTCCATGGTCCCTCCTGCCGGTTGCCCTTTTCTGGTCTTTAGTATTTTAATTAATGTTGTTTAATGACACTCGACCCCCTGAGGCTTTTAAAGGGATGAATTCAACGGCACAGACTCAATGAATGAATTCTCCAGTCTTCTGCTCACTTGTTACCCAGAGCTGCACACCCAATCATTTCCAAGACATCAATAGCTCCAAAAGAGAGTTCTTTTAGGAAGAAAGGCCTGACGAATGACTAACTTTTATTTCGTGGTTCCAGTTAATTCACCTCATTAGCGACATCCATGGAACATAGGTTAACCAAATGCAGCCTAGTAGCCATGATGTCTTCCAGGGAGAGTCACATTCAGCCGTATCCATCCGTGGCCCTGTGTCTCATCTTCTTCCCTTCAAAGAACACACGTGTGACACACCGTGCCGCACACTACACCGCCGTTCCGTTCCCCTGCTCCCCTCCCTCCTCATGAGGGTGACGAGGGTGTTCTTTCAGCATCTGTGGGTCAGCTCTCCTCTGTAGAACCTGCTATCTGTCCTGACCTCTTGGAGTTACAGTGGTGTCCTCGGAGCCTCTGGCCTAACGGGGCTTCACGTCTCAGGGTCCCCTGGGATTTCTCCCTGTCCTCAGCCTGAGTGGCCTCTCCTTCTGCTTTGATTCCACCTCAAATTTGTCATCTCTTTTCTTTAGACTGTACCCAATCCCATGCTCCTTTGTCTCTTCACAGCTATCCGCTTGGCTCAGGCTTGAGTGGCCCCATGGCTAAACTATTACAATCAGTGGTTCCCTGGTCCAGCCCCTCCCTGTAAATATCCCCCAACCTTAAATCCTGTACTGTTGATACCGAGCAGGGCCCTGTGGGGCTCCTGGGCACAAAAGCCTTTCTGTGTCCCCCATTTCTTGATTACAGAAAATAGGCTTCATTCAGCCTCCATGACCTTCCCTGGGTTCCAAGGGGCAGATTCAAGCACTTGTTAATTAGGGAAGGGAGGGGATGTGAGACCAGGGAGAAACAAACAGTCAAGAGAAACAATAGTGCAGCCTTGGCGCAGGGTCCTGGTGCCCCTCCAAGGGATACACACAGCAGTATCTCCGAGCTGTTCTGCAGATGCTAAAACCCCCACCAGGTGGGAGAAGTTAGCCGTTAATGATGGTGTGCTGCCCACAAGCAGGTAGACCCCAGACCGGTTGGAACCAGAAGGTTGATGATGCTGACACCTGGTTACCTCACCACCAACCAATCAGAAGAAGGTCCATGAGCTGATCACACCCTCTTTGAACCATTAATATAAATTTCTCACTACCCTCTCCAAGTTGGGACACACAGTTTTGAGGGCATTAGCCCGCTGCGGCCCCCTTTGCCTGGTGAAGCAATAAAGCTATTCTTTTCTACTTCACCCAAAACTCTGTCTCTGAGATTTAATTTGGTGTCGGGGTACAGAGGCCAGACTCAGCTTCACTGTTCCTATTACCCAGAAGATAAATGCTTGCTGAGCAAATGAACACTGCCATGAAAACTACTACTATGGAAAGTCATTGATTCTGTGGAAATAAACACAGACGGCCCAAATGGAACCAAGCAAAGGCTATTTTTTCTGAACTTGCCGCCGTAGGGGAATCAGCCTCATGCCTTGCGTTTGGCAGAGACTCAAAGGCAGGCAGAGGAGTGGATATCATTAGAGTAGGCAATAGGGAAGGCTTCAGGTGTGCCCTGAGGGGAGGCTGTTGGCGTGGGGATGCGGGAGACGGGCTAACTAGAAGCGTGGCATCCTCTGTGATCAGTTAGAGGTTCATATTGGGCCTTCCCCGGTTGATACTAAGTTGGAAGTGGAGGCAAAAATGAGAGAAGCTGTCAGTTATTGCTGAAGTCTTGAACGTATGGGGCTGATTATTACAGAAGTGGTGGTGTACGTTTCTGGACTGGTTGCCACAGGTTGTGAGTCAGAGCTGTTTTGGTATAGGGTCTGGCCATTGTCTCTTTGTACATTCAGCCTCTCAATTCTGAAAGGCACCTTTTCCTCCCATATTTCAACATATTGAAATTAGGTTATGTCTGATATTTTACAACATGGCGTTATTAAATTGACACAGTTTTTTTCTTTCTTTGTAGTTCATAAAATAATGGTGCGTTTAAAAATGAATGTCATCTTAGGTCTGACCAAACACAATATTGTGGGGGAAAACTATGATAGATTTCGCCCTCTCAAGAGTTCATAATATAGCAAAGAAGAAAAGGTATCCAGAAAAAAGCGATATTTCAATATGCATTTTAGGCAACCTTATGTGATTCATTATTAAAGCATTGACCCAGACAACTGAAATCATGGAGGTGGAAGAGAATTAGGATCTGAGTCTTAAAGACAAGGAATTGCAGAAGCAGGAATAGCAGTGACTTACAGAGTGCCTTCTGTGAGCCAGACATTATTCTAGATGAAATACATAAATTATCTTCAGTATAACAAAATGAATTTGGAAATCCAGAGAAAGGGTAGGAAGGAGGAGGAATTCTTTCAGGAACAAACAACAGAAATACTAATAGTACCATAAGAAATAAAGGTTTTAATTCCCTCACATCACAAGGAATCCAAAGAGAGGCTGTCTGAGGATGGTGTAGGGGCTCCATGATGTTGTGAGGGTCTACCTCTCTTCTGTTCTTGCTGTCTGGTTGCTCAGCTGTCTTTAATGTGACAGCTTGTCCCCATATGGCTACCAGATGGCTTTTGTAGCCCCAGACATCACAGCTACGTTCAAGGTGGGAAGGTGCATGGAGGAATAGTACCATCTGCATCTACTCGGTTAATCAGGAGAGCCAAATCTTTCTTGAGTGCTTCTAGCAGATTCCCCTTAAGTTGCATTGTCCGGAGCTAGGAGACATGTCAACTTCTACCTTTTAAGGATGCTGGGAAGTCATGTGTTTGGTAAATGGAACAAGAGTGAAATGCTGGGATCAGGTCAAATCACCATTAATCACCAGGTCTGGGAAACTGCTGTTCCAAACAAAATTGGCGTTCTGGGTCTGTGTCAGGAAGATGGGAAGAATATCTGTTGTACAGGCAACTAAGAGTGACTTTCATTTTATGCGAGGCAGGGACCCACCACTCCTTCTCTATTCATGCAGCTATTGATGGGCACGTAGGTTGCTTCAATATCTTGGCTATTGTAAATAATACTGCAACACGTATATCTCTTCTAATTAATGCTTCCATTTTCTTCAGATAAATACCTAGGAGTGGAATTGCTGGATCCTATGGTAGTCCTATTTTAATTTTTTGAGGAGTCTCCATACTCTTTTCCATTGGTAGCTGCACCAATTTACATTCCCACCAGCAGTGTACAAGGGTTCCTTTTCTCCACATCCTTGCTAACAGTTGTTACTTGTTGTCTTTTTTATGACAGCCATTCTGACAGGTGAGGTGATATCTCGTTATGGTTTTGATTTGCAGTTCTCTGATGATCAGTGATGCTGAGCATCTTTTTTTTTTTTTTTTTTTTTTTTTTTTTTTTTTTGCGGTATGTGGGCCTCTCACCACTGTGGCCTCTCCCGTTGTGGAGCACAGGCTCCGGACGCGCAGGCTCAGCGGCCATGGCTCACAGGCCCAGCCGCTCTGCGGCATGTGGAATCCTCCCAGACCGGGGCTCGAACCTGTGTCCCCTGCATCGGCAGGCGGACTCTCAACCACTACGCCACCAGGGAAGCCCCTGAGCATCTTTTAATGCATCTGTTGTCCATCTGAATGTCTTCTTTGAAAAAAATATCTATTCAGATCCTTTGCCCATTTTTTAAACAGGTTGTTTGCTTTTTCGATGCTAAGCTCTATGGGTTCTTTGTATATTTTGGATATTAATTCCTTATCAGATATATTATTTGTAAATATTTCTCCCATTCTGTAGGCAGCATTTTCATTTTGTTGATAGTTTTCTTCACTGTGCAAAAGGCTTTTAGTTTGATGTAGTCCCATTTGTTTATTTTTGCTTTTGTTTCCCTTGCCTGAGGAGACATATTCAAAAACTATTACTAAGATTGATGTCAAAAAGTGTACTGACTATGTTTTCTTCTAGAAACTTTATGGTTTCAGGTCTTACATTTAAGTCTTTAATCCATTTTGAATTTATTTTTGCATATGATGTAAGAAAGTAGTCCAGTATGATTCTTGTACATGTAGCTGTCCAGTTTTCCCAACACCATTTATTGAAGAGGCTGTCTTTTCTTCATTGTACATTCTTGCCTCTTTTGTTGTAGATTAATTGCCCATATGAGTGTGGGCAATTATTTTTGTGTTCTCTATTCTGTTCCATTGATCTATGTGTCTATTTAGGGCCAGTACCATACTGTTTTGATTATTGTAGCTTTGTAACATAGCTTGAAATCAGGGAATGTAATGCCTTCAGGTTTGTTCTTTTTCTCAAGATTGTTTTGGTTATTTGGGGTCTTTTGTGTTTCCATACAAATTTTAGAATTACTTTTTCTGGAATATACACCCTCTTGAAAGGGTACATTAGCTACTCAGATCCAATGGATTGGTACCATGCAAAAATCTGGCTTAGAATTGTAGCTCTTTCCATTTATTTAAAAAGAAATCAGGAGTCCAGATTTCTATGTGAAATTTTATATTTTTGGCAGTGAATTTTAAAACAGTAGATGAGAAAAAAAAGTTTTTGGATCAGATGCAGCCAATTTGTGACTGACATAAAGAAGCAAGTTAAATCATGAGTCATGCTCCCTGTTGACTCACTCCCTGGTCACTGTTCCAGGGAATGTTTCCTGACCCTCCTTGGGTTAGATGTCTCCTTTTGGCCCCCTCTGCCCACTTTGATCACACTCCATTGTAATTATCTCCTCCATGGCCATCACGGAGTCTCGGGTCTGTACTTGGTTCCCCTCATCAGGATAGAGAGATTGGCCAAGTACCTGTGGGCTGTTTGCACACCAGCCTAAAGGTTATCCAGGCTCCTAGTGGCAAGCCTGGAAGAGGACTGCTTTCCCCATGATGGCAGTGAGAGGAGAGCCAGATTGGGGGTCCCCAATGGCTTTCCCCACTTCACCCCACACCCCCAGATGAGGGCTAGAGCCTCTAGCTGAACTCCTTGCAGACTCTTTTTTGGGTTGCAGATGTCCTTTTGCCACTCACAGACTCACACCTCAAGACTCTCCAACCCCTCACTCTATAGAGACTCCAGAGTTTGCACCTTCTCGGTACTGCTTCTCTATCTCTTGGGTGTTGATGGCTCCTCCTTAATACTCCAGTCCCTTCTTCCTTGTAGCTTGACTTTCCAGTTTCTCTCTTATAGATGACAAGGAAGGGACACATTTACTTTCTGGTTCTACCATTGACCAGTAAGGAATCTGTATCTGCCCAAAGGAGATTTCCTTATGCAAAGTTAATAATGTTTGTAAATGGCTCTTCTATGGTCCTTGGATAGAAGGAGGTAGCCCATATTACTGTGAAAGAGGTAGCATGTTTGGTGTGACCTGTCTTCCTATGGGGAGGGGAAAGACATCCCTGCAATGAGGGAGGGAGGAAGGTAGATGTGCATGACACAGGCAGGCATGGAAGAATGAACTGGGACATGGATGAGCCTCCCGGGCTTCCGTGGATGTGAGTGCCAAATGACATGAAACCAAATATGATATGGGGTTAGTAGTTTCTTTCTAGTCCTACTTTGATCACAAAATTCTTGTTAAGCAAACTGGTAATCAGATTTGTACTTTCAAAACTCCTTCCTATTTCCATTCTAGGAAACACAGTCATTTTGGTGGCTGGCAGTGCCCTTTTGTTCATGAGAAAGCTAGAGGGATGTCTATCTTACCTCCTCCCCGACATTCAAACACCCAGGACTCTGACCAAACTCTCTTTTAAATAATGTCGTTTCCTGGGACTCTCCTATTGCAGCACTTGCCTCTCTACTTCCTGTTCTTTCGGCACCATTCCTTCTTCTATACCAGTTCAACTGTGAGATGATTCAGAAGACTACAAGGGAAGAGTGGCCACTTGAAGGTGGTAGAGCAGGAGTCAGCAAACTACAATTGGGGCCAAATCCAGCCCTCTGCCTGTTTTTGTAAGTAAAGTTTAATTGAAACACAGACATGCCCATTTGTTTACATAGTGTCTTTCGCGGCTTTGGCAGATGTAACAAATGTAATGTTGACTGGATGTAACAAAGACCCATGACCTCAAAACCTAAAATATTTACTGTCCGGTCTTTTTTTTTTTTTTTTTTGGTACACGGGCCTCTCACTGTTGTGGCCTCTCCCGTTGCGGAGTACAGGCTCCGAATGCGCAGGCTCAGAGGCCATGGCTCACGGGCCCAGCCACTCCACGGCGTGTGGGATCCTCCCAGACCGGGGCACGAACCCGTGTCCCCTGCATCGGCAGGCGGACTCTCAACCACTGTGCCACCAGGGAAGCCTATGGTCTTTTTTTTTTTTTTTTTTTTTTTTTTTGGCAGCGCCAGGCGGCTTGCGGGATCTTAGTTCCCTGACCAGGGATCCAACCCATGCCCCCTGCAGTGGAAGAGCGGAGTCCCAACCACTGTCAGGGAATTCCACTGTCTGGCCTTTTATAGAAAAGTTTTGCTGACCCATGTAACGGAGCAACATGGAAGGTAGAGCCAGCACATCCCTCTTCAAATCCTGGCTCTTGAACTTACTAGTTGAGGTGCTGAGAGCACCACAGTGGACCTTGTTTCCTCACCTGTGGATCTGAGATAATAAGCCCTCCACACATAGCCTGTGAGGATCACAGTGGATAATAAACGTGAAAGCCCTTTGCAAATGGCGGGCTGCTGTGTCAATGGTAAGGACTTCCATTTCTCCCTTTCTGTTGGGCTTTTTTTTTTTTTTTCTGTTGGGCTTTTAGGATTGCTCCAGTTCCTTAATTTTGTCTTCTCCGGTTATTTCTTTGACTGTGACTACAGCTATTAAAACCTGCAATTTTCAGGCAGTGCTAATGCTAATTTTCTACTCAAGCTACCTTTCTGTAGGCTGTCAAATGACAAGGATATCTTAAAATAAGCATGAATTATGTAAAAGAATTGGTTCATGAATGAAGCCCACAATCATATTCTACTCCAAGAGTTTAGAAATTTCCAGTTTATATACTCTTCTTTCAATGGAGAAATTGCACATGACTGATAACTATATTTAGATTCTGCATGCCACCTTCTTTGGCCAAGTATTCTCTTTGGTTATAGCAGTAATTTTGTGCATGTTTTTAGGAAGAGAGCCTCTGAGAACTCACAGGAGGGTGTGCTGACCTGGGTCATTAGCCAGACCCCAGGCATGCTGGCTGCTCAGCAGCTGAGCTGGTGAGTATAAGAAACAAGGAATCTGATATGGCAGGGCTTGCAGGGAACAAATAGTCCAGATTATGGGGTACAGAGACTATTGTGTATATAGGTTTAGTTTTGGGCATAGCTTCTCCGCTCAGGACTGAGACATTTGTAGAGGCCGCACATATTGCTGGAGGTTTGCAAACTGATGGCCCCTGGGGCTGAACAAAGCCTGCAGACTTGCTTTGTTTGGCTTACTTGGTGGAGCACCTGTATTTTTATACATTATTTAAATGTCTTTAGGTGAACTCCTAATTTATCCCTCCCCTCCACCTTTCCCCTGTGGTAACCATAAGACTGTCTTCTATGTCTGTGAGTCTGTTTCTGTTTTGTAAATAACTTGATTCGTATCATTTTTTTAGATTCCACATATAAGTGATATCATGTGATATTTGTCTGACTTACTTCACTTAGTATGGTAATCTCGAGGTCCCTCCGTGTTGCTGCAAATGGCAGTATTTCATTCTTTTCTATGGCTGTGCACTAATATATATATGATAGGTAATCAACAAGCACCTACCATATAGCACAGGGAACTCTACTCAGTACTCTGTAATAACCTATATGGGAAAAATATCTGAAAAAGAATGGATATGTATAAATTATAACTGAATCACTTTGCTGTACACCTGGAACTAATACAACACTGTAAATCAACTATACTCCAGTATAAAATACAATTTTTTTTAAACGTCTTTAGGTGAAGATGCTTGTTCCATCTCAGCTCCCAACCTCATAACTCCCTAATATATTGTATATAGCTGCTGGAACCTCTGCAAACTTTGGGTTTGCAACACATCACTAAGTAACGGCAGTCTTCATTGTCAGGTCGATGACAACGTCATGGCCTCATTGGTTCCAGTGAGCCCCTGGGAGCCCAGGACAGACCATGACCCCGGCCCCTTCTCTTCCCATTTATTGGGGGAGAAGGTTTGTTAAAGCCAGATATGGAGTCGGGGCTCCAGACAAATGGACAGAGGTTCAGCATAGGGCTGGAGTATCTGCAAGGGAACCAAAGCGTGCGCAAGAGTCGAGGGAGGCCCAAAGAGCCAGAAGGAGCAGTAGAAGAGGAATAATGTTGGCGCCTCTCTGGTGGGCCCACAGCTACCCCACGAGACACACTGGGCACTGGACGGAGACAGTCCCCTTGTTTCCAAGTGCCCCCTGCTGCTGGAGCTGACCTGCCGCCTCCTGCGAGGTCTGGCCTGGATCCTCTTGGGAACCCAGACAGGCTAAAGCTGTACCCTCAGTTGAGAGGGTTAGGAATTTGCAAATGTTGGTGGCAGGATTGCATCCTGCTTGGGATTAATTTTCCCATTCCCATTCTTCATCTTCCTGCCCTAGCTTTCCACTTAGCAAGAAATAAAAATTGACTGCAAGTGTATGTGTGTAAAGGCTCGATTATCATTTGCAAATGTGCTAGAATTCTGGCCTGAGGATCCTTTGCACCACTGGAGATGATGGACATCCATCTTTCGTTCCTAATTTTATTAGGAAAGTAACAAATGCAGGAGTTTCTTTTTTTCTTTTTTTTAATAATTTTTATCGGAGTATAGTTGCTTTACAATTGTGTTGTGTTGTGTTGTGTTACTTTTTACTGTACAGCAAAGTGAATCAGCTCTATGTATACATTTATCCCCCTTTTTTTTGGATGTCCTTCCCATTTAGGTCACCACAGAGCACTGAGTAGAGTGCCCTGTGTTATACAGCAGGTTCTCATTAGTTATCTATTTTATACATAGCATCAATAGTGTATATATGTCAATCCCAATCTCCCAATTCATTCCACCTTCCTTTTCCCCCCTGAATGCAGGAGTTTCATAACCCTTTTTGTTTTTGTGCACTGGACCCCTCTGGCAGTCAAGTGAAGTTTATGGACCCCCTTCTCTGAATCAAGAGTTTAAATGTATAAAATAAAATACATAGGACTGCAAAGGAAACTATTAAAGTAGTTATTGAAATATTACTACTGCACTAAATACTAGATACAGTGGCAGGTCTAATAAATACCATGATTTCAAAGCAATGAGAGGCATAAATACTATTTTGAGAAACCTGCAACAGCTGTAGTATGATATGAAAATATCTGTGATTTCTATTAGTGACAAAGTCATAGGTAATTCTAATACCACGGTGGTTTATTACCTACATTCATAATTGAAGGAAAAGCTAAATTTCTGTTGGAGGTTAGTGAAAATAAAGGTGTAATTATTTTACCCATCTAATGCCTAGATTAACAAATATGATTAAGAATCCTTGCTAGTGATTTCTCTTTAAGTCAGATGGCAGTTTTAGGCTGAGGTCTGTGCATCATTTTCAGGAAACATCCTTCAGTTTTTATTTTATTGAGTGTTTTTAAGATGGGTATTAAATTTTCTTTTCAGAATCTATAGAGATGACTTTTTAAAACGTGTTCTATTAGTATGATGAATTGTGTTAATGGGTTTCTAATATTGAATTCTCCTTCCTGAGATCTGTCTTCCTAGATTCTCTTCCCGGGTAATATCCAACCCCCCTTTCTCCTTCAGCCCATGCATGCCTGTCCTGATCAATTTGTGTTCCATTCCTAGCTGTTTCTCCCTGGTGCAGGGCTCTCTCCTTCCCTTGAGATTTCTGACTGCCCCATCCCTCCAGAACTTCTGTCCTAATCTTTGGACAACTCACCTATACCCTAGAACCTGGGAGGCTACTCCCGTTTGGACTAGTGTTCTCATATTGGCTAGCAGGGTCCTCATCTGAGGGTTCCGTCCTTTTGGAGGTGAGTACTGGTAGGTAATTTCGGGATTTCTTATTTCTTAGTCCATCCATGTGCCCCTGGGTTGCTCCCACACAGCTGTGAGACCCTTGATGTTGTTGGCTTACCCCCAGCTGCCCACATTCTGAAGTTCTTGGGAATAGGTTATCAGCTAGTTTTTTTGTTGTTTTTGTTTTTTGGTCTGTGCCACGGCTTGCAGGAATCTTAATTCCCCGACCAGGGATTGAACCCGGGCCCCCAGCAGTGAAAGTGGAGTCCTAACCACTGGACCACCAGGGAATTCCCGTTATCAGCTAGTTTTAAGATGTTGCCTATGGCTTTTGTTTTGCTTTTGTAGAGGGATGGAGGAAATGTACATTTAAGCTGCATCTTGCTAGCAGGAGAGATCTTCAGTTACCATTTTAAATCCTTTAACCGTTCATTGGTCTACTTATTTCCCCTGTGTCTACTTTGCCATTTAAATTTTTTTCCAGAAATGTGTTCATTTCATGTTTGTTTTCAAAGTTATCTCTCATTATATTTTAAATCTCTGCTGTTGTGTGTAATTATTTCCCCCTTTTTATTCTTGTTTTGTTCACTTCATCCTTTTTCTTTCTCTCTCTCTCTCTCTCTCTCTCTCTCTCTCTCACATGGTCAGTTTCACCAGAAGTCTTTCAACCCAGTAGCTTTACTGGATAATTAATTAATTGTCTCTACTATTTTCTAGTTCTCTCTCTGCATTAATCTTTATTATTTCCTTCCTGCTTTTTTTTTCTTTTTCTAGCTTCTTGAGTTGAATGATTTGTCTATTACTTCAACTTTTCTTGCTTTCTTATAAAAGTACTTAAAACTAAAAATGCCCTTTTGCTTTACCCATATCTCACAAATTTTGACATGTAATATTCGGTCATTCAGCAATAAGTATTTCACAATTTCCCTTATGATTTTGTTTTGTTTAATAGTATACTTCTAAACTTGCAGATATATAGGTTTTAAGAAAATAAAATACAGCTTCTGTTCTTCTTTATTCTTAATTTTATTACATTATGGTCAGAGAACATCTTCAATTCTTTGAATTTATTGGAGCTTTCTGCACAGCCTAAAATGCACCATCTACCAAATCTATGTGGGTTCAAAAGAATGCTACATTTCTGTTGGGAATAAACTTCTCTACATATTTAAAAAAATTTAAGTATACTCATCATGTTATTCAAATATTCTGTATCTTTGCTTATTTCTTAGTCTCTTGAGCAATCAGTTTCTGAGAGAGAAATGTTACAATCTCCTATTAGAATTGTTGATTTATTTCTCCTCATATTTCTATTAGTTGTTGCATTGTTGTACATATTCTTTGGGTATCTTGTTAGGTACATGTAACATCTTCATCTATTTTTTCTTTTACCTGTGTATAATATAAAGCTTTGTTTCTTATCATGTTTACCTCTAAATTCTGTTTTGTCTGATACTGAACTTGCTTTCTCAGCTGAGTTCATCTTTGCCTGGTATCTTTTCCCCACTCCTTTTTGTATCATTTTGTTAAAAATGTGTCTGTTGGAGACCATATGTTGCTGAATGTTATGTTTTATTGCTCCTCTTTCTCTTTTTCTTTCTTAAATTCAATATGAGAGCTTCTTGTTTGGGTCAGTTTACTCCATTTGCATTTATTGTAATTAATATAAGAGTAGTAGAACTTTTTCTGCTCCCCTGTCTTTTCTATTTCTATTTATTTATGTATTTATTTATCCTATTGAACGTTTTCTTCTGCTGACTTTAAAGTTATACATTCCCCTTTTATTCTTCTCTAGGTTACCCTTAAATTATTAATTTCCATACCTGATTCTATTTTTCTCTATTACTTTCTTACACTTATGTGTAGCTGTGTTATACCCCAAACACAACAAATGCTTTAGCATGTCGTAAACTTCTGCTCTTCTTTTCCTCTACTTCTCTTTAGGTTTAAATTGGCGGGTGGGGCATGAAAATACTATGTATTGTTTCCTCCTGTTCTGTTGTTCTGATGCTTGTTCCTTTTTATCTTTGGAAACTCCTAGGATTGTGTGTGTGTGTCCTTTAATTTTACCACAATGTCTAACCGTGTATTTTCCCCCTCCTGCCTATTCTGTTGGATACTCTTAAGAGCCATCTATATCAAGAATTTACATAGTTGAATTCTGGGAAATTTTCAGTCAGTAGATTTTCCTCTCCTCCATTTGTCTCTTTCAGGCTGCTGTTAGACAATAGCTGATACTTTAATTTCTATTCTTCATAATTGTGGTGGTTTTAAAAACATAGCTCCAAAATTCTTTGATCCCGAGAGGTGAGGTCTATGTCCTTTCTACTTGAATCTGAACTCTGTAACTGCTTGACCAACAGAATGCAATGAAAAAAATGCTGTGCCAGTTTTGAGCTTTAAGCCTTTCATCTCTTTATCATCATTTTTGGGATCGAAAGGGTTGAAGTCAACAGAGTGTTCAATCTGCCATGTTTAATGTTCATTGGAAGTCTCTTCCTGGTCAATTTTCCTTCTTTATAATGATAACTTTCACCTGAAATTTTACTTTAAAAATGTTGACCCTGTTAGATTTTAAACATGTCTGTTTTCACCAGTACATAATTGAAGTAAAAAATCCAATTGATAGTCTCTAATTTAAATATATGGGTTTAATTTGTTTACATTTTCTCTGGTTTCTGTACAATATACTTATTTCTTCTATCCTATTTTCTATTTTCTATAGTGTGATTTATTTATTTGTTTCTCCTTTCCTGCCTTCCCTTGGATTGGTAAAGTTTTCTTTGTCCCCCATCTCTCCCTTTCTTTCTCTCACTTTTGCTAATGTGTAAATTATGCCTTGCATTTCTTTTTCTTTAAAATTTTAACTTATATCCAAAAATTGATTTTTTTTCCTCAAAGTTTAAAATAGGTAACTATAACTTCCTTTATATTTTTGATAATATTGACCATACTTTTCTTAGAGGCTTTTTTTTTTTTTTTTTTACAAAATTGCTTTATTATCTTAAATTTCCCAGGACTGAATGATCTCTTAAGTTGTGTTAAATGTCTGTCTTTTATGGCATCGGTTGTCCTCATATGTCTTGCAATTTTAGTCTGTCATTCATGGGGAGGAACCATTCTTGGCCTTTTCTGTTCTTTGTCTCCTACTCACCTTCTTTACGTCTAGAAGTTTTATAGTGACCTCAGCTTTGCAGCTGAAACCTGGACTTATGTTAGAAGCTCGAAGCTCTTATTTCACGAGGAAATTTCAGATCTAGTTCTGGAACCGATGGGTAGCTTGGTCCAAGTCCTGCCTGGGTAAATGGCTAATCCCTCCTGCTAACTTGGGCAACAGCTTAATGGAGAATACAGCCAGGGAGCTGGGCCAGCTTCTTTGAACCTTTGCTTGTGGGTAAGGGAGCCCCGCCTCATTGTATTCCAGCTCCTGATTTCACAAGCCAGGCTTGACATCGGCCCCCTACTGAAGTTGAATATGGGCTACTTCTGTCTATTAATGGCCTTGGAGCCCAGAAGGTCCACAGCTCTAGCCCTGCCCAAGGCTCTGTATTAACCTCCTATTTCTGGTCCATCAGGATGTTTATCACTTTTTTTTTTTTAATACAACAATGTTTAAGATTGAGCATTGCTTCGGTTTGGAGCAGAAGATTGTGTTTTGTGTCTTATAGTGCAAACTCACAGCATCATCTGGAACAGAGTTGAAACTTGGAAATTTTTATACTCTTTGGCTCACCAGTTAAAAATCTAGGAATTTATCCTAAGGACACAATTGGATAATATGTGTACAGTGACATTCATTAATTTTTTTTACAATCATAGCAAAAAGCTGGAAACAACCTATATGTCCATCAGTAAGGGATTCAATGATTTATGGGATCTCACTAAATTATGATATAGTAATTCCATAGAATAACCCTCTAATTAGAGACTCTAATTTGGTAGCTTTGACCCTCATTTTTCTTTTTTTTTTTTTTGGCTGTATTGGGTCTTTGTTGTGGTACACAGGCTTCTCTTTGCAGTGGCTTCTTTTGTGGAGCACAGGCTCTAGGCACACAGGCTTCAGTAGTTGTGGCACATGAGCTCATAGTTGTGGCACATGGGCTTAGTTGCTCCGTGGCATGTGGGATCTTCCTAGACCAGGGCTTGAACCCGTGTCCCCTGCATTGGCAGGAGGATTCTTAATCACTGCACCATCAGGGAAGTCCCAGCCCTCGTTTTTTTCTTTTTTCTTTTTTTTTTTTTTTTTTGGTGGTATGCGGGCCTCTCACTGTTGTGGCCTCTCCCGTTGTGGAGCACAGGCTCTGGACGCGCAGGCTCAGCAGCCATGGCTCACAGGCCTAGCCGCTCCGCGGCATGTGGGATCTGCCCGTACGGGGGCAGGAACCCGTGTCCCTTGCATCGGCAGGCGGTCTCTCAACCACTGCGCCACCAGGGAAACCCCCTCGTATTTTTTTAAATAAAAGATCAATAGATGATTCTGATTCGCCTACAAGATTAAGAACCACTGATAGGAGAACATCTAATATTCTGAAAAGTAAATTATTTTTTTTTTTTTTTTTTTTTTTTCCTTTTTGCGGTATGCGGGCCTCCCACTGCCGTGGCCTCTCCCGTTGCGGAGCACAGGCTCCGGACGCGCAGGCCCAGCGGCCACGGCTCACGGGCCCAGCCGCTCCGCGGCATATGGGACCCTCCCAGACCGGGGCACGAACCCGCATCCCCCGCATCGGCAGGCGGACTCTCAACCACTGCGCCACCAGGGAGGCCCGTGAAAAGTAAATTATTTTTAATTCCAGGATCACAGGTTTTTTTTTTTTTTAAGATTTTTTTTGATGTGGACCATTTTTAAAGTCTTTATTGAACTTGTTACAATATTGCTTCTGTTTTATGTTTTGGTTTTTTGGTCACGAGGCATGTGGGATCTTAGCTCCCTGAGCAGGGATCGAACCCTCATCCCCTGCATTGGAAGGTGAAGTCTTAACCACTGGACCACTAGGGAAGTCACCAGAAGGATCACATTTTGCATAGGGACCTTCTAAGCCAGGGGTTACCAAACTATGGCTCAAAGGCCAAATCAAGCCCGCTGTCTACTTTTGTTGGTCTATGGGCTAGGAATGGATTTTACATTTTGAAATGGTTAAAAAGAAAAAAGCAAAGAGAGAATAATGTTTCATGATATATGAAAATTATATGAAATTCAAATATTGTAAACTAGCCCCACCCATTCATTTACATATTGTCTATGGTTGCTTTCTTGCAGCAGTGGTGTTGAGTAGTTGTGAGAGACTGTGTGCTCTCTGGTATCAACTATTTACTATCTCCCCTTTACAGAAAGTTTGTGACCCTGTTCTAAACTATTTCTCTCTCTTGCCACTGACTTGACAGTAGCTGTTTAGTCATTGGTGCAGGGGTATGCGTGTGTAGGGGGAAGATCATTTTTCCTTAGTTTGTAGCTGAAAATAGTTCATCCTGCTCTGAAGTCTGAATATGTTTCCCTTTATTCCACAAAATTCAAAATAGATGCAACCAAAGAAGGTTCAGGAAATGATTACCAGGATGCTTAGAAGAAGGAAGGCAGCATTCTGCTTTTGTTGTTTTGATTAAACCACCCAAGGAGGAATTGGACAGAAAAAATATGTTTCAAACTGAAGGTAGTGTTGTCCTCTTGGTGGGCCATCCAGCTTTCCATACCAGAGGAAAGAGCTTTTAAAGCGACGTGTGATCAGAGCTGCAGGTTCCTTCAAGTTCCACTTGTAGAAACTGCAGCATTGCATAAAAGGACGATTCTGGAATGACTTGTTTGTCATTCAAGCTACTTGTTTGTCTCATTTATATTGGAACTTTGCTCTTGGTATCGGACATTGGGCATGGTCTTTGTATGGGCTCTCGCTAGCTTTTCTTCCCCAGTCCACATGGTTTCAGCACCCTGCCTGCTTCATCTCTACCCTGGTCCTGTCTCAACATCACTACCCTCCCAGTATCAGGGCTCCATGAGCCTTCCCATGTGTCCTTCAGGGGGAAACTGAAAACTAAGGAGCTGCTAGAATGTAAGATACAGGATGTTAGAGGTGAAAGCCCCACAGTGATCTCTCAGAAAGGGGGTTGCAAGACAGAAGAGAGCTAAAGTGCAGATCAAGATCAATGCTTTTAAAAGGCAGGAAATAATCGCAGCAGAACTGCAGATGGAAATGCATTTTGAAGCTCACACTAATGGGATGTCAACAGGACCCATGGACACTATAGTGATGAGTACTGTTATTGAAAACCTGAGACACAGAGTCTGGGGGGATGGGAGGTTGAGAGAGGGAAGGAGAGGGATGGAGATGGGGAGGGATGGCACAGAAAAAAGAAGTCTTGGGGGATGTAGTACCTTGTATGAGAAATAGGAATGGAGATGGAGGAGTTTGGAGTCTGATATAGGAACCAACAGTTCTCCCTCACCTCCGCTTTGTTATTTGTCACCAGGGGAAGTAATACCCACCCCCAGGGCTGCTGTGAAGACCAAAGAAAGAAAGGCATCTAGCACAGTCCTGGGCATACAGCAGACCCTCCCTGTGTTAACCTCTTCTTCCACCTGCCAGATCACAGCTTGTGACGTATGATGACCAGGACTTTCGCAGAGCCTGTGGAATCTTGGGCTGAGTCCATCAACTCTGTAAAGTCTGACTTCAGTCATGTATGCCTTACTGGAAGGTACCAGAAATGACATTATTGGGTGTCAGTGACCTCTTCCATGCAATGGGTCAAGAGAGAGGCATTTTTCAAAGCAGAAATAGAGACACAGATGTAGAGAACAGATGTATGGATACCAGATGGGGAAGTGGGAGTGGGATGGATTGGGAGATTGGGATCGACATATATACACTGCTATGTATAAAATAGATAACTAACGAGAACCTGCTGTATAGCACAGGGAACTGTACTCAGTGTTCTGCAGTGACCTAAATGGGAAGGAAATCCAAAAAAGAGGGGATATATGTATACGTATAGCTGATTCACTGTGCTGTACAGCAGAAACTAGCACAACGTTGTAAGGCAACTATACTCCAATAACAATTAATTAAAAAATAAAAATAAAAGAGAGAGACATTTTTCTTTCATTTTCTTCTTATGTAGGGGACTCAGATGTCCCTGCATGCTCTTAAGGCTGGATGATGGATTACCCAAGGAGCACATGCAAACTAAATTGTTACTAAGTGAAAATGAAAACATGGCATATCACAGGGATCACATCTCTGTTGCTAAACACACAGCCTCATCTTCCACAGCTACCCATCCATGCTTCCCAGATTCAGAGGTGCAAACAAAGTCCCCTCTTCATCTGTGGTATGCGAAGGCCACTGGTGCCTAAAGAATAGCATTGCCAGTGTTTTCCAATAAGGCTTTGGATGTGGAGACCATCCCAGACAGCTTCACTCTCTCCACAGGGGCCCCTCTTCTGTGTGAACCGTCTCCCATACCTTCTTGGGAGGGTGTCTCCCCCACTCCACTGTGGCCAGCTCAAGATCACTTCCTGCCAGGAGCCTTGCCTGACCTCCCAGGGCCAGCACACCCTCCTCTGGGCTCCCAGCACCCGCTGAGCTGGATTCTCTCACGGCAACTGGCACGCTGGATTGTGATTCCCCGATTTTGTGTTCCTCTCTTCCTCTAGTTTCTGAGCTCCTTGAGGACAAGGACTATATTTTATTTGTCATCTTATCCAATCCCTGGGCCATGAACCGTTACTGGTCCGCAGCCAGTTAGGAACCGGGCCGCACAGCAGGAGGTGAGCGGCGGGCGAGTGAAGCTTCATCTGCTGCTCCCCATCGCTTGCATTACAGCCTGAAACATCACCCCTCCATCTGGGGGAAAATTGTCTTCCGTGAAACCGGTCCCTCGTGCCCAAAAGTTTGGGGACTGCTGCTCTAGAGCAGTGCAATGGAGTCACCAGAGTCTGAGTGGGCAGGTGTGGGGTGGGGCTGAGATGCTGTGTTTCTACCGAGCTCCCAGGTGATGCTGAGGCTGCTGGCCTGGGGAGCCCGCTCCAGGTAGCAAAGTCTCAGTGCCCAACAGTGCCTAGGCTAAAGCAGAATCTCATTCAGTGTTTGTTAACAGCATAAATGTTCTGGGATCAAGTAAGGTATCACATATACTTTGAGAACTGTAAAGCATTTATGAACATATTAGGAACAGATGTGGCTGTGTGTATATACATATATATTTAAAAATAAATAGACATGCTACTACGCTTTTAACTTCTAGAATAACCAGCTGAAAAGGAAAAGCTACAGACTAGTTATCTACATGGATTAAAACAAAAAACAGAGAACAAAAACTGGCTGACATTTTTTTGTCTTTCATTAGCTGATTGAATTGGTTTTGTATTGTGGCCCTGGAGACTGGAATGTATTTGGACCTAGTCTGTGTATTGTATGTATCGTATATATGGAGAGTGGTATTTCATATCTGTTCAGTTTTAAAGACACAGTCCTCTTTAAAATCGATGCGAAGTTCCTCCACTTCAAGAAATAAGGGAAACAGAGATGAGCCCTGTAAAGTGACTGGAACAAGTTCAGTTGTCATTTGAATCCCCTGCTCTTGCCCATCCACTCAGGTGAATTTAAAATTGGCAGATGGGTCCGGATTTGCAGCTGGGGTTACTGCCGTACAATTCACACAGCAGGAGAATCTGAATAGAAAAGATCATCAATGGCTCCTTCCTTGGGCCCCTCCTCCCTCTGGTGTCTGAGGACTGGACATATTCAAGGTCTCTGAGGCTGACCGGAAGCCCCAGCTGAGGGTCCCAGCCCCGCCGTTGTTCTTTCAGTGAGAAGCTGGCATTTCTCTGTTGGCTGATGCTTTCGGCATGGGTTAGTACCTAGGTTGGTGGAGTTGAACAAATTGTCCCAGATGGTAAAATCCTACTGACAGAATTCAGCCCCACCGGAGGGGCTGTTCGAACACCAGCAGGCTTCAACACACAGCATCTCAGTTTGGCTTTGAGATAGTAAACTCCGGGGTCAGCTTCCTTGGATTCACATTCTGGCTCTGCCACTGGCTTTGGATGAGTTATTTAAATGGTCTCTTCCTCAGTTTCCTCATCTGTAAATGAGGGCAGCCCGTAACTCCCTACCTAATAGGATAGCTATGAAGAATGATTGAAATAATCGATACAAACCACTTGGCACAGTGCCTGGCATAGTAAACTCAGTCCGTGTTCACTATTTTTATTACCATTTGGATTTCGGCTGCTTAGGTGTGCAGCTCAGATGTGTATAGCTGTTGCCTGCCAGGAGCTGAATTAATCAGGATGCTTTCAGCAGCGAGCAGAGCACGTGACCCACAGTGGCTTATGCAGTAAAGACATTTATTATCTCACATAATGAGAAGTTTAATCTAGGACAGGCTCCAGGGCTGGTTGATTCAATGTCCCAGTGTTGTTATCAAGGACACACCGTCTCTGTCTCTGCTCTCTACCAACTCCGGTGAGCGGGTGGCTGGATCTTTGGGCTGGTTCCCCTGATGGGTACAGGAGGGTGAGCAGCAGCCTTCAGGACAACATACATTCTTCCTTGTTCACAGCCAGCTACAGAGTTTGAGAGACCTCTCCCTCTACCACAGGATGTTCACACTTCCCTTCAGTCTGATTAGGTCTTGTTGTCCTGAACCAATAAAACCGCCAAGGGGCTGACACATTACTTAGCTTAGATGAGGCACACCAGAGTTACCCAAATAGAAGGATCACCTGCAGAGCCCATGAAATTCAGATTCCCAGGCCCAGTGAGTCTGATTCACTAGGGATGGGGCCCAGGCATATGCATTTCAATGAGCACTCTAAAGGATTTCCATGTAAAGCGAAATGTTGAGCTTGGACTCATCAGGATCCATCTCTGGAGCTGAGCATGAGATGAATCCAGAAGCACAAAGCAGTGTGGGTAGATTCCAGAACAAATCATGCTGTGCCAGGAAGGAAGAAGGAGGGAATGGCAAAAAGAGCACCCTCTGTAGCATGTGGGAAAGATCAAGGATCTAGGGCCCAGATACTGGAGTCCACTGGCCAGTGGAATAATTTGGCAATGCCAAAGGCCTTTCACTCATTCCTTCATTCAGTATCTCTTGTTGGACGCTTCCTAAGGCCTGATGTTGTGCTAACCAGTGTACTTACTGCAGTGAATAAGCTCAAGCTGTGCACCGTCTGGTGGGGCACGTAGACGTGTGAAAATAAAAGGGGAGGGCCAGCCCTGGTGTTTCCCAGATGCCTGGATGACCATGAGTGTGGGCTAAAGGAAGAAGTTAGCTGCACACATTCTTTTCTCTGATAAAGGGGCCTCCAGAACAGAAAGAGTCGATGAGCTAGTGCACCCTCCACCTGTTCTGTCTTTTCTTTTCCAAAGATGGATCACCTCAGAGAAACCAAGAGGGCAGAGTTCTTATGTCAGGGAGACAAAAGCAGAAAGGCCAAGAGTTCTGTCCTTGACCCTGTCCTTGACCCTGGGGAGAGGACTCAGCTCCCGACAGTGGTGGGGAGATGCGAGGTGATGGGAGTGGAAGTGCTTTGCAGACTGTGAGTTCCTCTGCAGACCTGACGGATGGTTATTATTGATACAGAGGGTCCTCTTGTCTTGCTCCATTTTATAGCCTGACTCATACGTGGGAGTTGACAAATATAGAGAAGAGAGCCCAAATGTGTATTAAAGACATTTTTCATCCACCTCGGGTCTGAAAGTGTCCTCCCCAAGAGAGACAGCCAGCACCACTGATTTAGTAATGAGAGTAACAATAATTATGACATTTATGGCTCCTGAATGTTTATATCTTCAAAGCGCTCTTACATGAATTATCTCATTTGATGTCTGGAAGTGGGTGATGTCTGATGGTCTGAAGCTCAGAATCCTTCTGCATGGACTGTCTGACACCTCCTTGTGACACATTTGCACCCTGCTGCTGGGGGCGCCTAGGTGCTTCCCTCTCTCCCCCTAGCCCACAGACAGCTGCCCATCTCTTCTTTGTGGCTGCTGTTTTGTTTGAAAATAACTTCTTCAAGCTCTCAGCTCAGACAATGTTTCTTTTTTTATTTTATTTTTTTGCTTTATAACAAATTTAATCAGTTATACATATACATATGTTCCCATAACCGCTCCCTTTTGCGTCTCCCTCCCACCCTCCCTATCCCACCCCCTTGACAATTTCAATACCGTGTCAAATTCATCCCGGGCTAGAAAGATATGAACTAGGGGTATATTTACTGTGAAAAGAGACTCTGAGTATAAGACACCCACTTTTGCTAAAAATCCGTTTAGCAAATGATGTTTGACAAGAGGGAAAGGGAGAAGCACTGCCTTGCGTCCTTTAAACATTCTCCTTTCCTAGAAGGCGCTCGGAGCTGTTTTCTTTAAAGCTTCAAATCTCTTGGGAGACAACTGCTCTGTCGGGGTGCCCCTCCCTGTGTGATTCTGTACAGGATGTTTTGCTTCCTGTTTCCAACCCATCTGTCTTCGTTTCACTTCAGAAACCAGGGCACCAACTCTGGAGGCTTCTGGCATGAGACTTCCCTCCACACCTACTGATACCTGTGAAATATCAAATGGACCTGCTCGTCAGGTGACGGGGCAGGTCTAGATGCTGTTGTCTCAGGAAGGGTCAGGACAGCCATCAGCAATAAGCTGTGCAGACTGCTTCTAGACCAGAACCTTCCTACAGGGCATGAGGAAAGCCGAGCCCAGCTGTCTTCTGCCTCAAGGCTTCTTCTGGTTATGAGGCTGCCTAGTGAATAGGGGAGACACCGTGGCTCTGTGCCCACCTGTTTATGGCTCACAATGAACCTGCTGTGCCCAAAATTTCTAGGTGAGTCTCACTGGACCGGCACTTGTACACAAGAATACAACTTGCGCCTTCCTTGGTTCTCTCTAGTTCCTCCCTAGTGCTCTTCCTGAGAAGTCCCACAGTGCGCTGACCCCAGGTTCATGGGATCCACACCCCAGTTTCCTATGTCCGTAACAGGCTGGGTGGGGGAATCATGTTCCAAACAATCCCATTTGGAGCCTGCCCTGTCTTTCGTTGGTGGTGACTATACCATGTCCCATTGTGAAAAGAAGGCCAGATATTTACATCTTGTTAGCTCTTGAAGAAGAAGCCAACTGATGTTAAGTGTGTTTGTGTGTGTACTTTCCTTTTTTCTTCTTTTTTTTTCTTTCTTTTGGCCACACTGCACGGTATGTGGGATCTTAGTCCCCTGACCAGGAATCGAACCCAAGCCCCCTGCAGTGAAAGTGCAGACTCTTAACCACTGGACCACCAGGGAAGTCCCATGTGTGTACTTTCTGATCTGCGTTTCAGTGTAACCCTATATCCTATTCATGTTTCTCAAATGTGAAATGACTTTGAACATACTGATAACTTTTATTGTCTATTTTATTCCTCCTTACTAGCGGTGGTAACTAAGTCATAGTGTGTGAGTTTCAACGAGATACCACATATAAATCACTTAGCGCAGAGCCTGGAATATACCAAATGCTGCTGTCAGAGGAATGATATCCGTGGTGTCAAATTTATCAGAGCCGTCAGGGATGTTGACCTCCTCATAGAAGGTTTTGGTCTTTTTAGAACAATGTAAAGGGATTTTCTAGGCACATGTTTCCAACTGCTGACTGGAAGATTTCACTGGTTTATTTCTAGCTTAACACGTCCAAAATTACACTTATATTATTCTCTCTAAAACCTGATGTCCCCCAGCTTAGAATTCTTCAGAGTCTTCCAATCCTAAACATCAGAGTTTGTAAACTGGTGGTCTGAGGGCTGCATCTGGCTCACAGAAGTGGCCCAAATAGTGTTTTAAAAAGTGGAATAATTTCATCCTTTAAAAATCAACAGATTTTTACTTTTAAAAATCCATGTTTGGGCGTTCTCTTGGAAAAAGAGCAAGTCTGACCACCTCAGGCCCCTATGGCAGCCATTGGCTGGAACTGATTACACCTCCGGATGGGGATGTGCTTTCCAACTCGCCACAGTGCTTCCCAGTTTGTACCGTCTCCATTAAAGAGATTTCAGTCATTTAAAAAGCAAAAGGCTGCTTTATTAACATAAGAAAAAATCTATTTCAAACATAGAACCAACTTTATATATAATAGTAATAGACTAATTCTATGATAATCAGGAATAAGGAAGCCTGCTGTTATTATATAGTTAATAAATTTCTAGGAATTCTAGCCAAAACAATAAGTTGGAATAAATAAGAGATATCCATATTGGAAAGTAAGAGGTAAAATTATTACTATTATTTTCGTCTACCTAGGAAACCCAGTATAAGCAACTAGAAAATAATCAAAACTTAGTGAGGTCGGGACTTCCCTGGCAGTCCAGTAGTTAAGACTCTGAGTTTCCACTGCAGGGGGCGCAGGTTCAATTCCTGGTCAGGAACTAATTGGAAAAAAAAAAAAAAGATGTCAGTTCTCTTGGGCTGGGCTTGGTGGGGAGTAGGCTGGGGCCGGCCTGGCACCGAGGCCAGAGATGCTGTAGGGCCACGATGGCTCTTGGCAGCCTGGAGCACTGCATTGAAAACACCGAGGTAAAGTGAATTCTGAGGATGGAAGAGTTTGATGACACAGACCATTGAATTTCTTTGTTTGGAGAACACATTATGAACCCTCTCTGGGTCATGTCTACAAGCTCTGTGCGCAAACGACCTGATGATGAAGAGAAGACATTAACAGGGGATGTGAAAACCAGTCCTCACGCACTGCTCCAAAGAAACAGCTGCCTTCTATTCCCCAAAATGCTTTGCCCGTAACTAAGCTTTCATCTCCTGCCCAGCAACAGAGTCAACAAATGGCACACATGCTTCTTAGACCTTTCTACCTGGAATACTCCCTTCTTGCAGAATTTACCTTGGTTGTGAAGCAGAAGCTACCAGGTGTCTATGTGCAGCCATCTTATTGATCTGCATTACTGTGCTTTGGAGTAATATTCATACAGCATGGACTTTATCAAGATGGTGTCTTTAAGTTTACAGTTTACATCCCTGATAAGTACCCAGATGGTGACTGTCCACATTTGGTGTTTGATATTCCCATCTTTCACTTGCTAGTTGATTCCACCTCAGGTGAATTGGATGTGAAGAAAGCACTTGCAAAATGGAGGTGGGTCCATAATAATATTTGGCAAGTATTGATGTAAGCAAGGAGAGTTTTCTACAAGACTGATACAGCAAGCCCCCTAAATCCAGAGGCTGCAGTACTGTACGAAAAAGATATTCAGTTGACAATGTTAAGGTGTACACTGCTCATTTGACCAACCTAAAGTAGAAGACCCCTATGCAATTAGCTTTTCTCTGTGGAATCCTTCTGTACCCGATGAAGCCAGAGAGAAGATGCTGACTCAGAAAAAGCCTGAAGAACAGCACAATAAAAGTTTTCACGCTGCTGGCCTGTCATGGGTAAAGCCTGGCTCAGTAAAACATTTCAGTAAAGAAGGGAACACAGTAGCAACTTAAGAGCACGTGAATCTGGTGCACCATGCACTTTCCTGCTGGACTCGAGCTAGTAAAGCTGACCAATGGCGAAGGACTGCCTGCAGAGTAAAACGGTGTGCGCAGTGACCGATGTCAGTGTTGTCCGTGTATGCTTAGGTTCTGAACAGCAAGTTCTGGAAACCTCTTTTTATGTAATGCATTACCTCTGTCAAAAGTGTCTTTAGGGGGATTATCTAGTTTAGTACTCCAAATTATTGGGGCTTACGTATTTTTTGGAATATAATGCTAAAGGGAAGTTGCATTCATTTAAACTGATAAAGGAGGCAGAGTTCAGTGCTATGTAATGATTTTTAAATCAGTGGTTTCAGTTATACATATGTTAGGATATGGAAAGGAGAGATACAGAGAGCGGTTTCCACAATTTATTAGCGCTTTTAAGTGGAAGAACGTTTGAAGCTCAGTGTTCATCCTACTGTGTTACTGATATACAAACTGCTATCACTGACATACATATTAGGTGAGAGGAAACCAGACCACTTGTTCGTAGTGGCTTTTTTTTTTTTTCCAATATGGTTGTATTTTCTCCTGAAGAAGTTTGCAGACTTCTGGATGTTTGGAAAACTAAGGCTTGTTATATGTATTTAAAAAATACTAAAATTCCCAGGTGGGAATGTAAATTGATACAGCCACTATGGAGAACAGCATGGAGGTTCCTTAAAAACTAAAAATAATACTACCATACTACCGAGCAATCCCACTACTGTGCATATACCCTGAGAAAACCATAATTCAAAAAGAGTCATGTACCACAACGTTCATTGCAGCACCATTTACAATAGCCAGGACATGGAAACAACCTATGTGTCTATCAACAGATTAACGGATAAAGAACATGTGGCACATATATACAATGGAATATTACTCAGCCATAAAAAGAAATGAAACTGAGTTATTTATAGTGAGGTGGATGGACCTATAATCTGTCATACAGGGTGAAGTAAGTCAGAAAGAGAAAAACAAATACCGTTTGCTAACGCATATATGTGGAATCTAAAAAAAAAAAATGGTTCTGAAAAACCTAGGGGCAGGACAGGAATAAAGACGCAGACTTAGAGAATGGACTTGAGAACACAGGGAGGGGGAAGGATAAGCTGGGACGAAGTGAGAGAGTGGCATTGACATATACACACTACCAAATGTAAAGTAGATAGTTAGTGGGAAGCAGCCGCATGGCACAGGGAGACCAGTTCGGTATATATATATAGTGTGTGTGTTTGTGTGTGGTGTCTTTGCTCTGCCAGGTTATAGGTTTCTAAGTGCCTAGGAAAGCCTTGTTTCCAAACAGATGAGCCATGGCAAGAGCCAGAGCTATGAGCACAGCCTTGAGGCCTGCCCCCTGATCAGAATGACCACACAGTTTTCAGTTCTCCACGGCTGCCTGGGTTTCAGCTCAGCTGAACGATCAATGAACAAGGCCCAGGCTCTTAGGGGAACCTCTGTGAAGTGAGGGCCCCTCTGAGCCAGCAGCTTTTCAGGCAGTGGAGTGAAACAGATTTCACTGTCTTTGTTTCAGACAGTGGGGGAAGCTTTGACGCTTCCCCCAGAGAGATAGGTACCCCTTTTTAATGTAAAACCAAGATGTTGCAGGGGCCACGCTGGCTGCTTTCTGGAATGATTCCATTGCACTGGACAAGCAAAGCTTGTTGGTCCCTTCTCCCCTTGTTAGTCATTGAGTCTGAGTTAACCCACCCCTTAAACAGACTATCACACATGATAAAGATAGCATTTGTAATTGGTAGGATAAAAACTGAAAATTTTTAATATACATGGTTCACTATTTTAGGAGAAAATTAAATTAGAATCATAATGTCCTATATGGAAATAAATGGTTTAAAATTTTAAGATGAAATAAGTATTAGTTTCATCTTTTTACTGCTCTTTAAATCACCTTCAGGATATGCCATACAATTTGCATTTCACTGATAGCAGGTTTTCTCACCCCTTTGACACAGCCTGTCAAAATGGACCTAAGTGCTCAGTTGAGGGTTCCTGTCATTGACCCAGGTTAACTAAGTTGCCAGCCCCTAAACACCTACATCGGGTCTATGCAGGGCCAGTGCATCAACTTGGACGTCCAATTGCAATTTGCTTCTCCTACCTGTGTGTTCGGGCTTTCTCTGGCACGTGGTAACGTTTAAGATGTGCTCTTGATTCAAAGATGAAGTTAAACTTTATACTATGGGGACACCACAGAGTTTCAATTTGTGTTGTTATTACACAAAAATGAATTTGTCTATTGGTTCCCTCACCGTGCCAGTGTTTGCCAGGCCTACTGACTCTTCCTGCTGTATAACTACTCTTTCTTCCCTGCCTTCTTTTTTTTTTTCTTCTTTTGACTGTGCCACAAGGCATGTGGGATCTTAGTTCCCCGACAAGAGATGGAACCGGCACTGCCTGCATTGGGAGTGCGGAGTCTTAACACTGGACTGCCAGGGAAGTCTCTTTTTCCTGCCTGTAATTTCCATCTTCATTGTCTGCATATTCAGGGCTCATCAACTCTGCTGGTCCCTCAACTCCATCCCCCACCGTCACCTCTGCTTTGCCAACGTACCTCCGCCAGGATACCTCAACTACTGCCAGCAGCCTCCTTTCTAACTAGTGTTCCTGCATCCAGCTTCTCTACTGTAGTTCCTCCTCCATATCATCATGAGTATAATTTTTATTGATCACAAACCTCATCATTTTACTTTCATGTTTAAAACATTTTGCTGATTCCTCAGGGGCTATAGAATAAAGTCAGAACTCTTTCGCATGGCGTTCAAAGTTACCTTCCCTTGCTTTTGTGGACCTTTTCAGCACCTGCTTGGGAATTAATAAGCCTTATGACAGGTTTGTGGGGCAGGGGACTGGCAAGGCAGAAGACTTTTTTTTTTTAACTAAGAGAAATGCTAAGGATTAGTACAGTATCATAATTATTTTGAAATATAACAGTGCCAGGTAAAGATTTAGTTTTAACTGCTGCTTCATTTGAAGTAAATTCCATGTGTAGCAATGATTTATTGAATGCCTGCTCAACAGCGGACACCTACTTAGATGTATTAATGAATCAACCATTCTCTGGAGTGTCCACAGCAGGTCAAGTAGACAGTAACAAACGTTTGAAAAGACATATGTACATGTCAATCCCAAACTCTGCTATATTTAAAATAAATAACCAACAAGGAAAAAAAAGAATTGCATTGAATTCATTGACTCTATAGAGCAATTTGGGGAGAATAATCACCTTGGCAAGATCGAGTCTTTCTTTCCATAAACATGGACTATCTTCCATTTATTTAGATTTTCTTGGGCAAAATTTTAAAATTTTTTGTGTATAAGTCTTACATTTCTTTTGTTAAATTTATTCATAAGTATTTTTTCCTTGTGGATGCTATTTTGAATAGAATTGTATTCTTTTATTTTTAATTTTTAAAAAATTTTTAGAATATGTTGGGGGTAGGAGTTTATTAATTAATTTATTTTTATTTTTTGCTGTGTTGGGTCTTCATTTCTGTGTGAGTGCTTTCTCTAGTTGTGGCAAGCAGGGGCCACTCTTCATCGCGGTGCACGGGCCTCTCACTATTGCGGCCTCTCTTGTTGCGGAGCACAGGCTCCAGACGCGCAGGCTCAGTAGTTGTGGCTCACGGGCCTAGTTGCTCCGCGACATGTGGGATCCTCCCAGACCAGGGCTCGAACCCGTGTCCCCTGCATTAACAGGCAGATTCTCAACCACTGCGCCACCAGGGAAGCCCTAGAATTGTATTCTTAATTTCATTACTAAGTTGTTAGGTTCCCATATGTACAAATGTATTATCCCACCTTTTGCTTAATAAATACTTTTTAAATTAATTAAAAAAAAAGAAAAAGACAAGACATGCTGGTGTTGGTTACACGTGGACACCCATACACTCAAGCTTTTGTGTTCTGTTTTTTCATTTCATTATTGATTTTCTTTTTCTTTTCTTTACTTCTTTGTCTTTTCTTTTTTCTCTGGCTCAAGGGGCTAACTGCAACCACATACAAGGCCTTGAAGGGAAAGCATATCATAGTTGGCTCTCAAATGCCTTGATGGAATACAGGTAGCAGGCAGCAGGAGCCAAGGCTAAGTGAAAATAGCTTGGGCTTGAGTAATTTGGATCCCTTGTTTGCTGGCAGTCAATGCATTTTTCATAGCCTACACCTGATCTCCTTCCGTCATATTTTCTATGTGATCTTTAAAAACTCCTCTGTGCTGAGGTAACTTATTTTCTGATTAAAAGTAAATGATGGTAAGCAAATGGACAGGGAGAGGTCGAGATGGATGGGATGATGGAAATGGGATTTATGAATCCTGTCATTTGTTCTCAGTCAGCAAGCCCTTTAGCTGGTGTCAACTGCTTTACAAATGCTTGTTGATTATTTATGCTTCTCAATATCTCCGGCTGAGAAATAGCCTTGTTTCCAGTGTGAAGATGAAGAAATATATGAAAAGTTGGCAAACATTGCTGGCCAGGCTGATGCAGAATTTGATGAATCTCCTTAGAGACTTTGGGGATCCTGAGTTCAATCTGTGAACTCCAGATTGGTGTCCCAGGTAATGGGCATTAACAAGTATTTTTGCCTTCTTTTTTTTTTTGGATGAGCACATTTTAAAGATGATCTTTACTGAATAAAACTAGTTTTGGGTGCCTGATCATTAGTCAGGCACCAAATCAATTAATTAAATCAATTGTTTACTTACTAGATGTTTAGTACTGGTTGGCTACTATGACTAATATAAAAGCAGTATAATACAAGGGCTTTAGAATCGAATCCATGAAATCTAATTTGGAGCTGGCAACTTCATAACATGGGTGCCACCCTTCCCCACTCTCATTCCCCACATGAACTTCACTGATAAATCACAGTCCTTTTCTAGATCAGTCAGGACTTCTTAACCCAGCTCTGCAAGCGGACTCTATCCATCAAATAGATTCGCTACCCTGGATCTAATTATTAATGAATTCACTGGACAGAAAAACGGGAGTGTCCACTCTGTGCCCAGCACTGAGCCAGGCCCTGGCGATGCAGTGGAGGATGAGACAGATGTGGTTCCTGCCTTCAGGGAGCTGACCCTCCAGCAGGAAGCATCAATAGTGAACAGGTGATCCCACAGTTATGTATTTAGTCGTGATCATGATAAAGACTGTGAAGAGCGGTAGAGAGGGCCAAACAGTCTAGTCTTCTCATGTGTTGAAATGGGCATAATAACCATTCCTACCTTGAAGGTGGCTATTCAATGGAGCAAATGAGGCAATGCATGTACAGTCAATAGCACACGCAATACCTGGGGCACACCAAGCACAGGGCACTATATTTTATATTTTTAATCAGTGACATGTAATTATGTGTATGGCAAGCTCTTCCTGTTCCCTGAAAGCAACTCAATGATAGAAGTTTAAAATTTGTTGCGATAAGCATACTAAATATTATGACAAATATGTGTGCATGTGACATCTCTGTTTCCTACCCCACCCTCCCAGTAGCCTACAAATTCTCTGAGAACAGGAGTCCTTTTTCCATTTGAAATCCTGAGTGCCTAACAGAGACGTGCTCTTGGAGCTGGACAGATAATTTTGAGTGAAAGAGACCTGACTTTCTCTTTGCATTAGATTAAGCATTTCTCCTCCACTGACTTTGCAAAACATATGCATATAGTGTATCCCTAAAACTGCATCGTAATTTTACTTTGAAAGAATGAGAAGGATATGACTTAATGGAAATCTACCTGATAGGTTTGAGCAATGTTAACACAACAGTGGTTGGAACCTTGTAGAACTGATATGATTCTGATTCTTTTTCTTTGATCTAGTCAGCCTTGTACATAAAATAAGGGGAGGTGGATGGGATAATAGTGACAATCAGCCAATGACTATTTCCCAGGGAGACAGCTTTGGCAGGATAATGGATATTTCCAACCATTGCTGTGGCAGGGATGTCTGTCTGCCTAGCTAAGAACCTACATTTCTTAATCTCCATATGACATAGTTCCAAGCCAATGGGATGTAAAAAAGAAGCCATTGGGTGGGACTTCTGGGAAAACTTTTTTAATGGGGACCAAACACAGGTGACATCTTGTTGCTTGTCTCCTGTGTTTATATTGGATGTGATAGCTGGAGCTGCAGCCACCTTCTGGTGACCATGAATCAAAGTCCAAGAGACTCAGAGAGGCTTCGTCCCTGCCCTCCTTGAACTGCTAGCAACTGTGGCCTAGTTGTTGCCTGAGAAAAATAAACCCTTATTTGGTCAATTCACTGTTAGTAGGTTTCTGTTACATGTAGCTAAACTCAAACCCAAAATGACACCTATTAAAAATTGCAGGCGTATGTCATTTTATTGCGCTTTGCTTTAATTGCAATTCACAGATATTGCGCTTTTTGCAAATTGAAGATTTGTGGCAACCCTGCGTTGGGCAAATATATTGGCAATATTTCTTCAACAGCATTTGCTCAGTTCATGTCCCTGTGTTACATTTTGGTAATTATTGCAATATTTCAAACATTTTCATTATTATTATATTTGCTATGGTGATCTGTGATCCATGACCTTTGATCTTACTATTGTAATTGTTTGGGGGCACCATAAATCATGACCATATAAGACTGTGAACTTATATTTACTTATATTTAAATTTACTAGTAACCACATTTAAAAAGTAAAGATAAATAGTTGCAATTAGTTTGAATATTTCATTTTACTTAAATAAATATGATCATTTTAAATGTAATCAATATGTAATGTATTAATGAGATATTTTCCGTTCTTTGGTTCTCTAAGTCTTCAAATCTAATGTGTATTTTCCATTTAGAGCAAATCTCAATTCAGATGAACCACATTTTATGTGCTTAGCAGCCTCATGTGGCTCGCAGCTCCCCTATTGGACAGTGAGTTCATATAGTAACTACTCAGAGTTCATGGAGGAATTAAAAAAATAATCTTTTGGGAGGAAGCTAATATGAAAATGATAAAAATCTTAATCTCATTGTGTTTTTGTTTTTTTTTTTTTTTTTTGCGGTACACGGGCCTCTCACTGATGTGGCCTCTCTTGTTGCGGAGCACAGGCTCCGGACATGCAGGCCCAGCGGCCATGGCTCACGGGCCCAGCCGCTCTGCGGCATGTGGGATCCTCCCAGACCGGGGCACGAACCCGTGTCCCCTGCATCAGCAGGCGGACTCTCAACCACTGTGCCACCAGGGAAGGCCTCATTGTGGTTTTGATTTGCATTTCCCTAATAATTTGTGATGCTGAACATCTTTTCATGTGCCTGCTGGCCATCTGTATGTCTTCTTTGGAAAAATGTCTATTCAGATCCTCTGCCCTTCTTTAAAATTGGGTTGTTTGGTTTTTTGTTGTTGAGTTGTATGAGTTCTTTTATATTTTGGATATTAACCTTTTATTGGATATACGGTTTGCAAATACCTTCTCCCATTCAGTAGGTTGCCTTTTCATTTGATGATGGTTTCCTTAGCTGTGGAGCAGCTTCTTAACTTAATGTATCCCAATTTGTTTATTTTTGCTTTTGTTTCCCTTGCCTTTGGAGTCAGATCCACAAATATATTGCTAAGACCAATGTCAACGAGGTTGCCACCTATGTTTTCTTCCAGGAATTTTATGGTTTCATGTCTTACATTCAAGTCTTTAATCCACTTGAGTTAATTTTTGTGTCTGGTGTAGGAGAGTGGTTTAGTTTCTTTTTTTTTTTTTTTTTGCAGTTTTGGTGGCTGTCCCGTTTCCCAGAACCATTTACTGAAAAGACTATACTTTCTCCATTGTATGTTCTTTGCTTCTTTGTCATAAATTAATTGTCCATATATATATGGGAGTTTATTTCTAGGCTCATTCTGTTCCATTGGCCTGTGTGTTTGTTTTCATGCCAGTACCATACTATTTTGCTTATTATAGCTTTGTAGTATGGTTTGAAGTCAGGGAAAATGATACCTCCAGCTTTTTTCTTTTTCCTCAAAAATTGTTCTGGCTATTTGAAATTTTTTGTGGTTCCATATGAATTTTAGAATTATTTGTTATAGTTCTGTGAAATATGCCATTGAATTTTGATAAGGATTGCTTTGAATTTGGGTATAGACATTTAACAATACTAATTCTTCCAATTCATGAGCATGGAATATCTTTCCATTTATTTGTGTCTTCTTCAATTTTTTTCATTAGTGTCTCACAGTTTTCGGTGTACAGATCTTTCACCTCCTTGATTAAATTTATTCCTAGATATTTTATTCTCTGTTGAAATTGTAAATGGGATTGTTTTCTTAATTTCTCTTTCTGATAGTTCACTACTAGTGTATAGAAATGCAACAGATTTCTGTATATTGATTTTGTATCCTGAAACTTTACTTCATCTATTAGTTCTAATGTTTTTTTTTTTTGTTTGTTTGTATTTTTTGGTGGAGTCTTTAGAGTTTTCTATGTCTAGTGTCATGTCATCTGCACATAGTGACAGTTTTACTTATTCCTCTCTGATTTGAATGCTTTTTCTTGCCTAATACCTGTGGTTGGACTTTCAATATTATGTTGAATACAAGTGGTGAGAGTAGGCATCCTTGTCTTGTTCTTGATCTTACAGGAAAAGCTTTCAGCTTTTCACTATTGAGTATGATGTCAGCTATGGGTTTGTCACATACAGCCTTTATTATGTTGAGATACGTCTCCTCTACACCCACTTTGTTGAGAGTTTTTTTTTTTTAACATAAATAGATGTTGAATTTTGTCAAATGCTTTTTTGGTGTTTATTGAGATGAGATATCTCACAATGACATATCGCTTCACACCTCTTAGAACAGCTGTTATTAAAAAGACAAGAAATAACATACGTTGGAGAGGATGTGGAGAAAAGGGAACCCTGTTACACTGTTGGGTACACTGTTGGTGGGACTATATATTGGTCCCATAGCAGCCACTATGGGAAACAGTATGGAGATTCCTCAAAAAATTAAGAATAGAAGTACAATATGACCCAGCTATTCCATTATGGATATTTATTCAAAGAACACAAAAATACTAATTTGAAAAGATGTATGCACTTGTATGTTCTTTGTAGCATTGTTTACAAAAGCCAAGATATGGAAACAACCTTAGGGCCCATTGACAGTTGAATGGACAGAGAAGATGTGGTACATATACACAATGGAATACTACTCAGCCATAGAAAAGAATGAAATTCTGCCATTTGTGACAACACCAATAGACCTTGAGGGTATTACCTAAGTGAAATAAGTCAGATAGAGAAAGACAAATGCCATATGATTGCACTCATATGTAGAATCTAAAAATACAAAACAAGTGAACAAACAAAATAAAACAAAAACAAATTCAGATACAGAGATCAGATAAGCGATTACCAGAGGGAAAGAGCGTTGGGGGGTGGGCAAAATGGGTGAAAGGGCTCAACTATATGGTGATGAGTGGTAACTAGACTTGTGGTAGTGATCACTTTATAGTGTATACAGATGTTGAATTGTGATGCTGTATATCCAAAACTTACATAATTTAAAAGAATAGTTCAGCAAACACACATACACACACACACACACACACACACAGACTCATTTGAAAAAAAAGTCTTAATGACCTTGTTCTATATACAAGCTAACTTCCATCTCTTAAACTAGGATGTTAGATTCAGTTATACTGACTTTCTATTAACAGTGAAATGAAAAATTTTCCTCAATAATTCCATATACATATTCTAAGTTGAAACATGCTTTTAAAATAACTTATCTCCCTAAAGACTCCATAGGAACAATGAGGTTTTCCTGTACACTATTCTGATTTTCTTCTGCTTCTACTACCACTACCATGACCACTGTCTTTATCACTACCAACCGTAACTAAATTCATTATATTCCCAAACCTGTTCCTCCTGCAGACTGCCCTACTTTATTGAATGGTTCCACTCCATCTGCCTAAATGACAAATCTGTAATCTTGATTCTGTCTTCTTCATCCCTTCCATCAATCCTGCAGCAAGACCTGGCCTTGCTCTCAGATCCCACTTCTCTTCACCTCCTTGGTTACCACCCTAGTCCCAGGCCCTGGAACCCTGCCCCGGACTACTGCAGTGCTTGCTTACTGGTCCGTGGTCCTGACACTCCATTCTTCATAGAGCAGCAAGAGTAATCTTTTAAAAACGTAAATCAGATGATAACAACCACAAGCTCAAAATCCTCCAATAGCTTTTTTTTTTTTTTTTTGCAGTACACGGGCCTCTCACCACTGTGGCCTCTCCCGTTGTGGAGCACAGGCTCTGGACGTGCAGGCTCAGCGGCCATGGCCCATGGGCCCAGCCGCTCCGCAGCATGCGGGATCCTCCCAGACCGGGGCACGAACCTGCGTCCACCTGCATCGGCAGTTGGACCCCCAACCACTGCGCCACCAGGGAAGCCCTTTCATGCACTTTTAAAAGTGCAAGTCTCTCTAGCAAGCCATGTTCTGCACCATCTGCCCCTGCCTTCTTCTCTGGTCTTTCCTTCTGCTCCTTTCCATCTCCTCACAGGGCTCTGGCCACTCTGGCCCCGCTTCAGTCTCCTTGACTCACTGAGCTTGGTCCAGCTTGCAGGCTTTGACTGAAGCTGTTACTAATCCTCATCTTTCACAGGATTCACTCGGCCAACCACGTCATGGAAACCAACAAGTCCCTTCTCTCAGGCCCTTTTTGTCTCATTACCCTGTTTTCATTTTCTTCAAAGCCCTTATCACTATCTAGAATGTTCTTCAAAACCCTTATCACTGTCTAGAATGTTCTTACTTTTTAATGCATGTGCCTGTGAATTCTCCATGTCCCTTCCCTTGGGATGGAGATGTCTGGTCAGAAAGGATGTGGACTGGTGTTTGGTGTTTGGTACCAGCCCATAGGTGGTAGCTGAGGTCACACAAGGAGAGCATATGTCATGAGGAGAGGAAAGGACTGAAAATTCCATCCCGGAAGACACTGAGATTCGGAGTGTGGGATGAGGAAGGACAGCAGGGGAAGAGGGGAAGGAAGAGCTGTCATTTCAGTGGGAGGTGGCGGCGACTCAGGAACCCAGGGTCCTTCTTCCGTTTCATGACTCTGTTCTACATCCAAGCCCCTCTCCATGCCACCGGTGGAAAGGGAGAGAGGATGGAGCTTTGTGCGTGGGAAACACCTTGCTTCAGCCCAGCTGGCTAGAACTCAGCCACAAGCCCTGCCAAAGTGTAAAGGAGGCTGGGAAATGTGGCCTCTGAACCCCCAGAAGGACAAGGAACTGGGGTATGAGAGTCTGCGGCATGCCCTTTACTCAAAGAACCATCTCGACAGACGAGGTTGTATCAGTTGAGACGTACGAAGGTTCTGCTTCCTTCAACAGGTGGCTGGTGACAGTCGTGGCTGAGATCTCAGAACTCAGGATCCCTTATCTGACTGCCCCGTGGGCCTATAGGATCTCTGATGTGGCTGTATTCTTTGCATGTTCGGGTGAGAGCTTCAAAACTCCTTTCAGTAAAAAGAATCATGTGTTCTTTGAGGGGGAGCTGAAAACAGATTTCCTCCATTTTAGAGAAACAAAGACAAGACATGATTATTCTGCCTATGAGCCACTCTTCAACGTTCACCCAGGAACAGCAGCTCAGGAGGAGTCATTGAATCCTGTTGAGACCGACTGGGACCTGGGACTCTTCGCTGCAGTGCTGCAGTGCTGGCACCTGGACACACCTCTCCTCCAGCAGCAAAATACAAAGAAACTATAATGGATTAAAAATAACTGCGTGCATGTGCAGTTGGGGCAAATTCTGGACAAAAGATACAGAGACCAAAAAACAAAAACAAAACCCAACTGCCACTTCTGAAGAGCCCAGAGCAAAAACTGGTGTTGGGAGCAAAAGCAGGGTACTACTGCACATGTCCCCTGTACACAACACCACCTAAGGGGCGGGCAGAACACCTAAGCCCCCCCTACCCTCACCCCATATAAAGAACAGGCTCACCCCCCTTCAGGGAGCGGGCAAGCAAGGGAACCTGTTGTTTGTTCTTGCTTCCCTCCATAGCTGCAAGGCACACACCTACCAGTGGGTGACCTCTGCTTTTCCAAACCTTCGCCTCTCTCTCTCTCCTTAAGTCCTTGAAACTCAGGCTATTTAAGGCTCACTGAAAGACAACGGTTTTCTAAGACAGACCAGTAGTTTCTCAGCAGGCAGTCTCCTATGAACACCGCTTCAGACGAGTTCCTCTTGAGCCCGAGAAGATCATCAGCCGAACATCTGGTCCTAGTAGCCCCCAACAGCTGCACCCACGTTCAGTTCAAGCATCGTCCATATGGGTGTCATCAACCTCCAAATTGACCCTCTGGGTCTGGATGTGAGAGGAGACTGCTAAGTGGTGTGGAAGGAGTTCACAGGGGGTAAATTGAGAGGAAACTCCCATCTGTTTGTGGACCACAGGCCTCTGCGCACCCAGCTGCGTGTGACCGGCCCTGAGAACGGTGCAGGCAGACCAGCTTAAGTCCTGAGGTTCACCATGGGTGTCCACAAGCCCAGCAAACATTGTATGTGATCACCACTGCAGCAAATTGAGCCCAAGGACAGGGGAACCCAAAAGGGGAACCCAGACGGCAGATGGCAAGAATTGCGAGGGTTATAATGGGTGTTGTCTTAGGCAAAAAAACAAACAAAAAAAAGACAACAGTAAATGTATAGTCTCTCTTATACTTGAAATGTAAAAATCTACCACCTGATTTTCTTACTATTTTTTATTGTGGTAAAATACATATAAGATTTACCATTTTAACCGTTTTAAAGTGTACAGTTCCATAGCTTTCATTACATTCGCAATGTGTACAGTCATCATCACTACTTCCAGAACTTTTTCATCACCCCAAACAGAAACTCTGAACCCCTTAAGCAGTAACTCCCTATTCCCTGGAAACCCCGAATTTACTTTTGTCTGTATGGACTTGCCTACTGGGGACATTTCATATGAATGGAATCATATAATTTGTGGTGTCTTCTGATTTTTGAGAAGCTCACCTTTATAAAATTTCCCTATTTAGTTCTCACTTGAGAGTGGAGACCCATGGGGTTGGGGTAAGCTGGATGAGAAGCAGTATGGGTGTCTTAGGTTGGGTCCTTCCAGAATCCTAACCCTAACCCTAACCCTAACCCTATCCCTAACTGAGACAAGGATGAGGGTGCAGTTAGCTTATTTGGGAGGTGATCTCAGAAACGATGGTAGGAGGTTAGGGAAGTGAGACAGGGAAGGAAAGAGTGGCCCTGAGCAGGTAACCACCATGGGCATCTTGGGCTCAGTCCTACTAGGGACCTCTGGGGGATGGCAAAGGACACATCTCAGAATTGTCTCCCAAGGGGTGAGGGAGGTGGGCTATTCATCCACCAACTCCCACCAACAGTTGATAAGGGCTACCCTGGGGCTGTGACGACCCCATATTTCAGACCAACCCTGGAAAAAGGAAGCCAAATTTACTCTCTCCAACAGCCCACCCAGGAGGAGCCCTGCAGGTTACATCTTCTGTGAGGTCCTCTCACTGCCTTGGTTCAGCCAATAGATGGCACTCAGCTACACTCTGCCCACCATGTTCCTTTTCCTGGGCTGTTGGATCTTGAGCACAATGATGGGAAGTAGATTCCAGTAGCCCATTCCTGAAGGTTGAGTTGTTCCTGATATGGTTTTCATCCTGCCTCAAAGTCTGGTTGTCCAGCCTTCCATTTAATTCTGTGAGTTCCTTAATATCTTCTTTATAGGTATATTAAGTATGCTGCAGGTAGTTTCTACTGTTTTTGACCAGGAACACTGTCTGATATGGTAGGCAAGGGTAGGTGTCTCCAATAGCATTCAATAACTTCAAGCATGATAACCAACAGTTCAAATTCCTAGATTCTAACATCAAGGGCTGAGCATGTGACCTATGCTGAGGCTATTTGTACTCTGTCCTGGAACTTTGTTTCTTGAATGGAGGGACACAAAAATCGTTAGGACTTTATGAATTCCAGACTGGTGGCCCCCAACAGTCAAGTGGTTTTTGTCCTATACAGTCAGTCTTCCAGACAATTCTATGAGTATGCAGGCATCCTTCCAATAAATTCCCTCTTTCGTTTATACCAGCTAGAGTTGGTTTCTGTTGCTTGTGACCAAACAGCCTAACTTTAACCCTCCTTTACACTCTATCCTTCCAGCACTGCCTTTACATTGCTGCAGGTAAGTTTACAGGGACTCTCCATGATCTGGGCTTGCTTATCATGAAAGATTCCCTAGGCCAGGCCTCTCAATATTATTTTTTGATCTTTTCCTATCAATCAAGAACAGTGTCTTTAATTTTTTTATCCACTTGGCAAATACCCACTGAGCTCTTACTGTGTGCCAGACACTGCAAGGTGCTTTGGGGAGCAGGCATCAAATGCTGAACTAGCCCTTATATGCCCCACAACTGGAGGAAAGGTGACTCTTGTGCAGAACTAGTGATAGGTTCATGTCATAGGGGATGCAGATAAATGTGTGCAGGTGAGAGGAGAGATGTTCCTTCCGGTTGTAAAGGGTCAGGAAAAAGTCCCTAAAGGAGTTGGCATATGTAGTGGATCTTGAAGCAGTCAGGGTGACAGCAGTGATGGCAGGGAGGCAGGTGTGCTTGACAGAGGGAAGAGTGTGAGACCTGACACACCCTTCCCTCCGAGTGTGAGCGAGGGGGACGATGCAATGCAGGGGCGTATTCTGGTGTGGGGTTTGCAAAGGAAAATAGCAGGAAACAATGTTACACAGGTCGTGGGGGCCTTGAGAATCAGATTAGGAACTTGGACTTTATTTTGTAACTCTAAAGGGGGAACCAGTGCAATTTTCTGAGCAACAGACTGGCAGAATTAGTTATATGAGTCTCATTAGGTGTAAATTGAGGGAATCACTGATCCATAGACCAATCTGGCACTTTTTCCAGAACCAAGGCTCTCTTCCAGGAACGTTGAAGTTAATGATGGATGGAATTTCTGGGCACTAGGCATGAGATACTTTATGCAAATGCACAGTGCCTGACCCATAGTAGGTACTTGATGGCAATTCATTTCCAAACATTTCTTTCTAATTATCTTGAGGAAGCTTTTAAAAACAAACGACCACCTTCTTTGCTAACAATCACCTTCTTAACCCAGTATGATTTGGGTGTCCTTATGAAAAGGGGAAACTTGGACAGACACACACAGGGGACAGTGCCAAGTGACAATGGAAATAGAGGTTGGGGCAACACAGCTGCAAGACGTAGAAAGCCTGGGATTTCCAGTGACTCCAGCAGCTTTAAGGGACAGGCCTGGAACAGATTCTCCCCTGCAAACGTGGGAGAGTAAGGCCCTGCTGACCCCTTGATTTTGGATTTCTAGACTCCAGAATTGCAAGATAATAAACGTCTATTGTTTTAAGCCACCCAGTTTGTGGTACTTTGTTATAACAGTCCTGGGAAACTAATATGCTAGTCTCTCCTCCTTCCTTCCAGCCCTGGTGCCCTTCCTCCCGTTCAAGTCTCTCCTGAGCGCTGGGTTCTATCCCTCCCAGCTTCTCAGAGATCTCACTCCTTGAAGTAGCTCTCTGACCCTCGGTATTTTCTTTTTTTAAAATAATTTTTATTGGAGTATGGTTGCTTTACAATGTTGTGTTAGTTTCTGCTGTACAACAAAGTGAATCAGCTATATGTATACATATATCCCCTCCTTTTTGGATTTCCTTCCCATTTAGGTCACCACAGAGCCTTGAGTAGAGTTCCCTGGGCTATACAGCAGGTTCTCATTAGTTATCTATTTTATACATAGTAGTGAATATATGTCAGTCCCAGTCTCCCAATTCATCCCACCCCTTTGCCCCCTTTGGTATCCATACATTTGTTCTCTACATCTGTGTCTCTATTTGTGCTTTACAAATAAGTTCATCTGTATAGTTTTTCTAGATTCCACATATAAACGATATTATACATTATTTGTTTTCCTCTTTCTGACTTCACTCTGTATGACAGTCTCTAGGTCCATCCACGTCTCCACAAATTGCACAATTTTGTTACTTTTTATGGCTGATATTTTATTGTATATATGTACCACACCTTCTTTATCCATTCCTCTGTTGATGGACGTTTAGGTTGCTTCCACATCCTGGCTGTTGTAAATAGTGCTGCAATGAACATTGGGGTGCATGTGTCTTTTTGAATTATGGTTTTCTCTGGGTATATGCCCAGGAGTGGGCTTGCTGTGACCCTCTGTATTTTCAACTTTCCCTCTCTCCTGACTCTTCCTCTACATCAAATTGTTTCACCCTCTCTCATCTGGAAAGTCTCCCTTAGCCCTCTTCCCTTTATCCATCGCCTTCTTTTACACTTTATTTCAGAATGATACTTCTAAAAAGAGAAGTTGACACCTGTGTTCTTCTCCTCACCCCATCCATTTTTTGAACCACTTGAATTCAGTGTTTGAGTCCATCTCCAAAATCCTTCTCGTGAAAGTCATTAATGGTGTCTGGTTGCCAGGTCCCACGGCTGCCTTTCTGGACCTCAATGGACATTGGATACTGTTGATCAGTCTCCTAGAAATGCTTTTCTATTTTGACTTATATGAACTCTTTTGGTTTTTTTCTTACCTCTCAGAGTACTATTCTTTTTTTTTTTTTTTTTGGAAGTTTGCAAGTTTCCCTTCCCCTACTCAACATCAATACATTTTGTGATCTCTCTAAAAGTCCTCCAAAGTCTAGGCAGGGCTACTCACAGATTTGGATTCTGGGACTCCAAATCAGAGAAGGTAGTCTTAATCAAGATGGCTAGCAGAGGGAAAAGACCAGTGAAGTAAGCCTAAGTCTTCTAGGTCCTTAGAAGACAGTCTGAAGGACAGTGGGGCAGATGAGAAGAGACAGGACTGGTAGGTAGGTGGGACTGTACAACCCCAAGGTCATGGGCCAGTGATTCCTTTGTCTCTCTAGCCACAGTGCTGGTCACTAAGTAATTGTTGAATCAATGCATATTGCTTGTTACACAAAGTCAATAAGCAAGTGAGGAAGGTACTCAGTGATGACCAAAGATGAGGCAGAAAAGGCCACAGCTCTCCTTTCGTGGCCATCAGCACCATAGCGTTAGGGTAGCCTCAGGTGGCTTAAATAGATGTTATGAGCGGATATTGCTGGGATTCTGTCCTTAACGCTCCCCTCACCAACACACAGACACACACACACACAGACCAATCTGCACTCTTGTGGCTTTACCCATCACCTATGACCTGCCGTCCCCAACTGTGGCCCTCAATGTCAACATCTGGTTGACATTTCCTCATTGGAAAAGGCGTTCCACAGACAAATAAGCTTGGGCAACATGAAATAAAGAAGATGGCTTTGTTGCAGGATATCTTGGAAACTTAATATGCTACAGTGCCTTGAGCGTCTCCAAGATGGGGGTAGAGTCTAGGATAGAGAATACGGTATTCCCAAACTCATTTACTCAGTCTCCCTTTGTAAGGCACAGGCAATAATATTTTGTGAAAAACTTTAACTCCAGCCCAGCCTCCTTCTCCTGTGATTTGCTCCATACATCTAACTGTGTAGATTTCTCCCGTATAATGTTTTGCAGGAACCTCAAAGTAGACACGTTGGAAACCAGCCTGCTTGTTCTTCAGTGCTTTCCTTCAGCCATTCTCATGGAATTGTCCTCCTCCCAGTTACCAGAGACCTGGAACGAGCATCCTTTACTTCTGCTTTCCTCTCCTGTCTGTGTCTATTTTAATCACCGGCTTCACTAATTTAATCTGATTAATAGGTTTCGATTCTTTCTCCTTTGCCTCTCACCTGGTGGCTTCCTAAGTGGCGTTCCTGCCTCCAGACTTATCTTTCTCAAATCTATTTTCCAGACCTGTGTCTCAATGATCTTTCTGTAACACAGAGCAAGTCCCCAGTTACACCCAAGACCCCTCCGCGACTCTTCGCTGCTTCTGGGCTGAAACATCTGCTCATGCTCTTTAGTTGCGGTCCCCCTACCCTGTTCCATCTCAGGCAAACCTCTCCAGCCTCTCCCCTCCTCATGCATACTTCAGCTGTTCTGAACTACATAGAATTCCCTCCTGCAGGAGGCCTCAGTGTTCTTCATTCATCCCTTGACTCTTCCTTCATCCATGTAATCCTTTCCTGTCTCTCAACATGCAGCTCAGTGGGCTGGGAAGTCTTTGTGGTTGGCATTCCAACCCTGGTCAGGTCTAGTGCCACCTCACCATGCTTGTCCCTGTTGCTAACTCTATGCAGTAATGACTACGTAACATTACTCATTTCTGTCTCCAGATAGACTTTGAACCCCTGGAGATCAGGGACCTTGTCCTAAGTTACCTGTGTGGTCTGCATGCTGGCACTTAGGAGGAACTCAGCCAATGATACTTGTAACTGCTTTGCAACTCCATGGTGTTACCAAGCCGAGGACTTCCGAGCAGACAGATAGCCATTGGTCTTTCAGAGGCCTGGCTTTCACCTTCTGAAATATGGTCTTTTGCATTGTATTGACACATAGGGAAACGGATGGTGATTTTACTGAGCTAAGAAGATGTGGATATTTCCCACAGGTTGACCCAGTTGAAAGTTGTAACAGCCGGAGGGATCTCTGTTCATCTACTCAGACCAGACCTGGGCTCCCACTCATGAGTATTTCCAACAAATGTGTCACTTTCCATTTCCTTAAAAAGCTCCCAAACTGGGGCACAGTTTATAGTCTTGCTTCACTTCTGCTGGAGGAGTTCACTATGGCAGATTCAAGCTGGGAAAATTGCTAACGTGTGTTAAGGTGAAGAAAATCGTTCTGATGTATTTCAACTCAGGAACTGAATCTTCAGGAATCTGAATTGTGATTGATGCCTCTCAATTCAATTCAACAAGCTTTTAGTAAGCACCCATTCTTCACCATGTGCTCAGCCCAACCCCTGGTGGGAGATGGGTGACCAGAAAGGGGTGAGAGGTGGTGTCCACCCTCTGAAGCTTGCTATCTAATAGGGAGGCCTACCGGGTGAACTATTACAGACAATGGAGGGAAGGGGAGTGCAGAGAGAGGAAAGTTCTACAAATGGAAACAACCCATCTGAAGGTTCTGCATGGTACAAGGTACTGTGTAGGGGAGTTAGGGATAAAGGGACTCTTTTTTTTTTTTTTTTTTGCTGTACACGGGCCTCTCACTGCTGTGGCCTCTCCCGTTGCAGAGCACAGACTCCGGACGCGCAGGCTCAGCGGCCATGGCTCACGGGCCCAGCCGCTCTGTGGCATGGGGACCTTCCCAGACCGGGGCACGAACCCATGTCCCCTGCATCGGCAGGCGGACTCTCAACCACTGTGCCACCAGGGAAGCCCATAAAGGGACTCTTTTAAACCTGTTAACGACCAGGATTCTTGGCCTTCCCCAATCAGTAGAAATTGACTAGAGGCCAGACAAGAAATTCAGGCAAGGCTTTACTGGGACCCCTGCTGCAGCAGAGGGGAGTGAGAGCAAACAACAGGCTCCCTTGCTTGCTCACTCCCTGAGGAGGGGCAAGCTTGTTTTTTATGTGGGGTGAGGGTAGGGGTGTGTCCAGGGGTCGGGCCAGGGGGTGGCTTAGGTGTTCTGCGACCCCTTAGGTGGTGTTTTGTGCGACCCCTGCTTTTGCTCCCAACACCCAGTTTTTGCTCTGGGCTCTTCAGAAGTGGCAGTAGGGTTTTGTTTGTTTGTTTGTTTGTTTTTGTCTCTTTGTATCTTTTGTCCAGAATTTGCCCCAACTGCGCATGCACGCAGTTACCTTTAGTCCCGTACAATTTCTTTGTATTTTGTTGCTCACTGAGAGGTGTGTCCATGTGCAAGCACTTCAGCACTGCAGCAAAGGGTCCCAGGTCCCAGCCTGTCTCAAACTCATCTCGAGGGCACAGCTAGTGGCAAGAGAGCAGGCCAGAGAAAGTGAGCATTTGAACATTTTATCCATCTCAGGGGTGTGGTCCCCCTTAGAATCTCAGGGTGTAATGCAGATCTCAAGATTGGATTCAGGGGCAGTAATTATATGAAGTTTATGTTCCACCCCCCACCCCACTATCTCAAGCTTCTCTTCCTACAGCTCCCATTCAGATGGCCCATACAATACCATCCTTTTCTGCGGATGTATCATGTCTGCAGTGCTTGGAATATGGTTCTCTCGAAGATATAGAGCCAGCCGCTGGCAGCAGCAAACGGCCCCTCCCCAGGGTACTGTGAAATGTGGTCACATATTTGTTGAGACAATATATTACCCATTGTCCTTAACTGCACCCAGAGACATGCAAACCTGTCCCCAACAGGCTTATTTTTCTGTTAAACAAGACAGCAGTGAAACATGGTATAAAGCAGAAGAGGATCTCCCTTCTTTGTCTAAATGGCTCCAGCAAGTGATTGTTGGGGAGCTTTTCCTGAACCCCCAAGGAAGAGATGGACTTGACCTTCAGAGGCCTTAGCATGAAGATCCATGTTGACACCTTGGTCTCATACATAATTCAAATTAAAACACCACAGAACCATAAAAGCTGTGAGAGAAAGTCCCCCAAAATTCTGATTTTTCCTGTTATGATAATTCAAAGTTCCTTTCTGGAAATATCCATATTCTTTAAAAAATTGTTTTCTCCATTTTTTTTATGTCTCTGCCTTGCCCATCTGCTTAGTAGACCTCGTGGGAAACCCAGTCCTGTGGGTGTGCTGACACAGTGCCTATAGCAGAGGGGGTGCTTAATTCTCCTCTCAGGAAGGACCTACCTCTGTGTCTGCTGGAGCAGACAGTGAACCCATCCACTTCTGGAACTGTGTTTCTTCAGAATGGGTGCTGGGGACAGGGCCTGGCTCATGGTAGGGGTTGGGGGAGACTGTTGAACGAGTGTCTTTTGCTATATAGTCTTAACAGCCTAGGCAAGTGGATACCTCAGCCCCCAAGGCTAATGGAAAGGGAAGATGAGTTCGGATTCTGCAGGACTGGAGCCTGGGAGCATCGTCTGGGCTGTAAGCAGTCCTTGGAGAGAAATCAAGGCTTTATTAGATAATAATTTGGGGTTGATTTTGACCTATCCTTGGCTGGCACGGCCATCTGTGTGTGTGTGTGTGTGTGTGTATGTGTGTGTGTGTGTGTGGTAGGGGTGCTCCGGTGGGTGGGGTGTAAGGACAGAAAGGACAGAAGATGCTGTGTGATCATGGACATCTTGTTTCCGGGTGAATGGACCACTCAGGGCAGCACCCAGCAGCTGGAAGTTCTGAGATCAGGGCTCAGCATCCTGGTCCCCACCCAGCCTAACAGTTATCAGCTGGGGATGCCAGGCAAGGGAATGGAAGTATCATTTGTGTTGGACTCAGAAAAGAAGGTGAGGGTCAGGGAAAGACTCTGACCTGATGGACATAGGATGTCCAGGGCTCTCCTCAGGTGCTGAATCTTTGGCCACAAGAGTAAGTCTATGTCCTCCTCTCAGGTGGAGTGGAGGTTCCTGATCCTAACGTGCCCTAGCCTCTAGGGGAAGCTCAAGACTCCACATGAGTAGCCCCTGGAGAGTAAAACTGATGGGTCAAAGGCAAGGTCATGTGATTGGAGCATACTCTTAGGGGCAGAGTGTTCACAGAGAAGATTTTTAAATTCTATTTCTTTTTAGATTGTTTCACTCTCATTTGCCAATGCCCTGTGTTCTTGCTCTCTCATTTGTGATCAGAGACAAAAAGGGGGCAAATGTCATATCCCATGCCCTAGTAGAGATGTCTGCAATAGGAGGTCAGGGTCTCCAACAGACCAGGGAAGACAGATGCTGATAAAAGCTACAACTCTGGTGACAGAGTCTTGCCCCGTGTAGAAAGTCTGAAGCCCAAGGAATTTTAAAGGCAGCTATTTTCAATGGTGGCCTGTAAATGCACGTCTTAAATAGCAGATCTTGCATATGACCCAACACTGAATCTATTAAAATGGCAACTGCAGGCTTATTGCTAAAACCTTTACTGATGCTGCTTTGGCTTTAAAAAAAGAGAGAGGAAAAAAAAGCCTTGTGTGGTAGCCACAGTGCAGAATTCCAGTCCCATATCAGTAACATCTGCTGATTCTGCCTTCTGAGCAAAGTAATCCATCCCCCCCTCCCCCAGAGGCTACAGTGGAGAAAAGGAAGCATGCAGGTTGGGAGGCTATGTGACCTCAAATGCCATAGAATGCACTTCACCCCTGCTGGCAAGCATGGAGAAAGCCTCCAAGGGGACCCCTTGCTCTGCCATTTTGTAGCCTTACTGCACTGCTCCTAATGACTGAATTTCCCAGGGAGTCTGTATGAGTCATAGCTCCCGAGGTGAGGGGCCCACCAACTCTGATGACACTCCTGGCTGTGGGAACAGCTGTCAGAGACACTGTCCAACCAGGTGTGTGGAAGACGATTTATAATATGTACTTGAGCAGCCTGGTGATATTTTATGAATTACAATGTCAGGTATTCTAACGGTAATGTATTTGTGATAGGGCTCACAATTTTCGATTTTTAAATAAACATTTCAGGGGTTGACTTTGGATTCCTTTTTTTTTTAAAAAAATAACATTATTCTCTAGGGAATTTCTTCTGTTTTGTTTCTTTTTTAACCAAAATTGCAATTGTAATCTATGCACCTATAAGGAATTCCAAGCAGATCTCATTCCACAGAGACAGGGACTATTATTCTTGTTTTGGATCTGGGGGAAAACAATGAATATTTCAAATGGCATATCTGTAGGTAATCAATGAGTAAGATTTTTGATTGTTTGTTTTTCACATTTTTAAGATGTCTCCTGCATGCCTTGAATTGCAAAGTCTTTTCGCAAATGCTGTCGCCTTTAACTTCATCGTCAAAACATTTCCGTGCAATAGATATTATCTTTATTTTATGGATGAGGAAATCAGCTAGGAAGTTTCAGAAAGAGGCAGCTTTCCTTTTTTCTCTTTCCTACCAGCATACTCTTTCATGTATTTCTTCATCCATTCCTTTGATCAGCCATCATCACTGAGTGTCTGTCTTCTACGCTCCCAGCCTTGGGTTAAACATCGGGAATGGAATCCAGAGGCAAAAACATAGTGTTTGCCTTTGAGGGCTTCCTCACCGGATGGAGATGTCAGATGGCCAATCAAGAATGTCAGTTTAATATGCTAAGATAATTGAGAATAATTTTTTAATTTAAAACTCTTATTCAGTACACATTCGTTGAGCACTTATATAAGTGTAATTCCATAAGAGACGCTAGAGAGATAAAGGTGAATAAGACATGGACCCCTCTGTTAAGTATCCCAGTCTAGACCAGAGAGGCAATACATCTTCTACTGCAAACTCATGTGTGCAAGAAATATACCTCTGTGTCCATGAGTCAACTTGGTTCTGTTTTGGCTCATGTTGTGGGAGAGCCGAGGAAACTTAACTGCAGTCAAGGGTATTTAATGAGAGAGTCTTCTAGACAGGCAAGGGGCAGAGGAATGGCCCAAAAGAAGGAAGTGTGGAAAGTCTCAGAAGAGTGGGAGCCACAGGTCCAGAGAATTGCAGATGTTTCTGCAGCAGTATGCAGAGGCAGAGCTGGAGTAGAGGTGGGAGCAGATGGGGAGGAAACAGCCGACAGTGTCTGAAACACAGAGAATCCAAGAAGAGGGGGCCAGAAAATGTCTTCAGATTTGTTAGTAATGGACCACTGGTGGCTTTAGGTCTATAACAATGTCTGCCCAGCAACCTTCATCACAGCTTCTCCACAGCCCCCATTATACCTGTGAAGGTACATCGAAAATAGAGATTCACTCCCCCTACACATAGGGCTGACAGACATACCTGTGTCTGAATCTGGGTGGAACTCTACTAATCACCGAGTCGGTGGAGCTGGGTCAAGGGAGCCCCACCAGGATTCCCATGGAAGTCCTGGGCTATGCGGCATGATGCCAAGACCACCTGAAGGCTCATGGAAAGATGGTACCCAGCTGCCTCCTGTATCTTTCTCTTGATTCAGTGACCAGGGATTGTGCCACCTAGAAAACTGCCCATGGCCTACGTGATATACGAAGTGTTCCGGCTCTTGTTTCCTCATGGGCTGCCCGCTACTTCTGCTTTATTGACAGCAAACTCCCAGAAAAGAACCCTGTGGTAAGTAGGAAAGGAAGTGACACATCATTTCCCAAGAAGTGCAATTCCTGAAAGAGTGGGAAACCTCTGAAAGCGGTCAGTGTATGCTAGGAACAGGAATTTCAAAGTTCCCCCAGTCCACAATATTAGAGAAATGGCATCCAGGGTAGAAGTTTCACTAGAGTTCCAATAGATAGACATTGTCTGGAATCTGGGAACTACACTGGAATCTGCACATGTCCACTTATCTTCGACTGTAATCTAAGAAAGGCATTTGGCTATTTCACAAGGAGACAGAAAGTCAGATCAAGGGCAGTCTTCCCACCTTGTTTGCTTACAACCATCTTCTTTGCTAACAATCATATCTTACCTGTCCCACTCCTTCAACAAATGGATACCTACTTTATCTCAGGGACTCTGTTCCTGGAATAGAGATAAGCAGGATACAGTTCTGCCATGGAGGAGCCCACAGCATAGTGACGGGGATGACAAAGGAAGAGATGAACACAATAGGGCATGAAAGTGCCACATGGGTGGAAGCCCTGGGCTCTGTGGAATCATGCGTCCCAGCTTGGATGCAGGCAGGGACGTGATAGTAGGAGATCAAGAACAGCTTCCTAGGGTAGTGAGTGAACTGAATCTTGGAAACATATGATTTGATCCAGAAAAGAAGTCAGAGAATCAGAGACATGGAAGTGAGAGGGACCCGGTATCTCATCACAGCTGAAATTTGAGAAGTATTCTGGAGACTGGTTGGAAATGAGGCTCTGCTTTGATTGAAGGGAATCTAGGATGCCTGGTTAAGGTCCCAGAAGTTCCCTGAATGCAGTTGGGTCCTTTACTTTCCTCTGAGATCCTGCTGAACTTGAACCAGTGTCCACCCTCTCTAGCTTAGCCCAAATTCCCATCAATATAGCCCTGGGTCTAAGAAAACCTGTCTTAACTTGCACAGATTCTTAATTTTTTCTGCATTGTGGAGTCCTACAGCAGCCTCATGAGGCTATGGACTTTTTTTTTTTTTTTGGAAATGTGAGAGTATTTTCTAAACTTTTTATTTTGAAATAATTTTAGATTTACAGAAGGGTTGCAAAGGTAGTAAAAGAATTCATGTATGCCCTTCCCAGATTCCCCTACTGTTAACATCTTACATAGCCATGGTATAGATATCCAACTAAGAAATTAACAATGCTACATTACTATGAACTAAACTCCAGATTTTACTCAGATTTCATCAGTTTTCCACTAATCGTTTTTCTGTTCCTGGATCCAATCCAGGATACCACATGGCATTTAGTGGAATCAAGTTTTTTGTTTTTTGTTTGTTTTTGTTTTCACTTTAGCTTCCCAGGGCATAGTAGCATGGTTGGAGTTTTTAAAATTTTTTTTATTTAAAATTTTTTCTTATTGACATATAGTTGATTTACAATGTTGTGTTAGTTTCTGCTGTACAGCAAAGTGATTCAGTTATGCATATGCATACATTCTTTTATATATTCTTTTCCATTATTGGTTTATCACAGGATATTGACTATAGTTCCCTGTGCTATACAGGAGGACCTTGTTGTTTATCCATCCTATATATAATAGTTTACATCTACTAATCCCAAACTCCCAATCCATCCCTCCCCAACTCCCCTTCCCTCTCGGCAACTGCCAGCCTGCTCTATGTCTGTGAGTCTGTTTCTGTTTCATAGATAAGCTCATTTGTGTCATATTTTAGATAGTGGAATCAAGTTTTTAAATGCATAAAATAAAATACAAAGGACTACAAAGTTAACCAAATGTATTAATATATAATTATAGAAATACTAAAAATGATATGAAGAATATGAGATATAGTCATTTTGTGCTTCTTTATTAACCCATTAAATAACGAGGAAATGTGTTTAAAATTCAAGAAAGTTAAAGTTAAGTTTTATTTTTTAAAGACATAATGAACTGGTTGTGGCTTAGCTTGAATTGAACGTTTTACCCTGGGATAATCTTTGACTCACGTCTTTCTCATATTAATCAACCAGCAATTGCAGATAGAGGGAATGCTGGAAAGCCACATAGGTGACTAGGTCATCCCCTGGGAGTAACCAAATCGCACAACCTCATCATTTTGTGGCTGAACTTCTACCAGGTGCAGGCATGCTCAATCATTGGTCGGCTGTGGCCTTTGCAGGCAGGAAGATTGAGATCCAGGGGAGAGTTTAATATCCACCTTAATTTCAAAGTAGTGGGAGTGTAAATTATATTTCTAAATATCTATGACAACTGATTTGCCTTATAAAAGTATCTGTGATTTCTACTGGGGACAAAAGTTACAGGTATTGATAATGAGACTTGTAACCTACATTTAAAATGGAATTAAATGCTAAATTTAAGCTGGAGGTAAGTGAAAATAAAGCTATAATTTTTTTTCCCAACCAAGTTCACAGATCCCTTGAATTATTTCCACAGAGTTTCAGGCTATAGAAACTCCTGGAAGGTAAATTAGGTAGCCCCGAGGTTAGAGTGAACCCAAACTATGTTTTTTGAAGCTACAATAAAAAGTAATTTGAATCAACATTTTAAAACATGGAGAATTCATATACATACCCAAATATGAGCTTCTCTTGAAAAATTAGAGATCTTGCATCACTGGGCTTGCATCACAGCATGGCAGCAGCCAGCTGGGGCTGGTAGAGGCCAATCCTGGATTCGGATAGGATGTGGGAAGTCTAGTCTGCCTCAGTCCCCACCACTGAGCTGAGGGTCAGTTGTCCTTAACCATCTTTCTTTCACTGTGAAGGTTTTCTAAAGTTTGCCTCATTTATTTACTTTACTCATTTATTTTTTGTTTCGTCCCTATGGGTTCTTATCTTACAGTTTGGAAGATAAGAAGAAGCTCCCAAGCCCTGAAACATCTTATACATCAGGTCCAGCACTGGGTGCTTTACTTAGGGTATCTCACTGAGTTAAGAAACCTGGGTCCCACCCTTGACTACATCACTAATTGTCCTTTTGACCATAAGCAAGTCATTTATCACTTCTGGGCCTCATTTTTTCCCATTTGAAAAAGAGAGATTCTGATTTGATGGTTTCTAAGGTCCTTTCCACCCCTCACATTCTTCCAATCCAAATTCTCTACTCCCAGGGGCCACGTCTCACTCCAGGACATAGCTGATCATGGCACCAAGCATAACACCTAAAACTCAGTTGTTCAATAACTAAGTGATAGATAAATAATCACATTACATTAGAAAAGATTAGAGGTGTTGGGAAGGTGTATTTTTTATTTTAATTAATTAATTAATTAATTAATTTAATTATTTTTTTTGGCTGCGTTGGGCCTTCGTTGCTGCGTGTGGGCTTTCTCTAGTTGCGGCGAGCTGGGGCTACTCTTTGTTGCGGTGCGGTGTGTGGGCTTCTCACTGTGGTGGCCTCTCTTGTGGTGGAGCACAGGCTCTAGGCATGCGGGCTTCAATAGTTGTGGCTCACCGGCTCTAGAGCACAGGCTCGGTAGTTGTGGTGCACAGGCTCAGTTGCTCCGCGACATGTAGGCTCTTCCCAGACCAGGGCTCGAACCTGTGTCCCCTGCATTGGCAGGTGGATTCTTAACCACTGAGCCACCAGGGAAGCCCAAGGTGTATTTTTTAAAGTAAAGTTCTAAGAAAGAAGGGAACTAAAAAATATTTTTGAGTACCTGCTATATTCCAGGTCCTGTGCTAAGTAATTTAAGTCCATTATCTTGTCTCAGTATGAATGTGAAAGCTTCAGCCCCAGTAGCTGTATCTGGTTCCCATAAGGCCTTGGAGGTTTGTTAATTTTTGTCTTCCTGTATCCCTTCCGCTTTCGTTGTGGAATGGTTGATTCTGTCAGTAATGATACCCCATCTCCTTCCCCACCCCCACCATCACCAAGGGATAGACATGTGACCCAAGTGATGCCATTTAGACTCTCTTTCCTGGGAATATGAAGACTGACACGAGGAAAGCAAGCTTCCTAGTATTCTTGCAAAAAAATTCCTTTTAAATTAGAATCAATTCTGTTGCTTGAAGTCAAGTGATCCTGACAGGTAAGTATGGATAAGTACACAAAACTGTGATAAAGGTTTTTATCAAGCTCTGTTCCCTAAAGGAGTAAATGGATTTTTCCATATTCTTTTACCTTAATGCACTTGGAGGTAACACAAAAAGAGGCAACTTAGAGTATGGCTATGTCCCAGGACCAGAGGGGAGAAAGCAGCTGGTACAGGATGTATAACTGATTTCTGCCCCTGCCAATGGGCCAGACTATCTATCCACCTCCTTACAGTCCTAAAGGAACAAGCAAAAGCATTCCTGAGAGTTCCACATGAATCAATTGCTTTTTGGAACTTAATCTCATACCACTCCCTCTTTCTTCAAGCTGTCATTTCTTTGGCCTTAGGCATAAGAAAAACCAAGTGTTAGAGTTATATGTACGAGGGCTTCTGAGTTTAAGGATGGAATTGCTCTCCGTGGTTCCTGCTGAGCTGCTCTGATCTTAAAATAAGGTCTTTTGGAGAGGGCAGGGCAGGCACAGGAGTGCCTTAATGGTTCTGTCAGTAAGAGCAGCTAAGAGTTAACAAATTCTGTCAGATCTGAAAAGACATTCTTGCCCTGGAAGAAAGAATTTGAACAGTATTTTTCAATTTTGAGGGAAGATAATAATAAGACTTTTTTTTTCCCCTTGGCTTGATAAATGCTGTTTCTCTCTCTGCTTCTTATACTGTATAATTCAAATGTTGCTGGAGGAACATCCAACACAAAAACCTTTGCATGGAGACATGGGTGTATACTTTCTTCCCACAACAAACACGCTCATTTGCTTATAAGATATAATTTTTCTGGGCTTCCCTGGTGGCACAGTGGTTAAGATCCGCCTGCCAATACAGGGGACATGGGTTTGAGCCCTGGTCCAGGAAGATCCCACATGCCATGGAGCAACTAAGCCCGTGTGCCACAACTACTGAGCCTGTACTTTAGAGCCCACGAGCCACAATTACTGAGCCCACGTGCCACAACTACTGAAGCCCGCACTCCTAGATATGCTCCACAATAACAGAAGCCACTGCAATGAGAAGCCCATGCACCACAACGAAGAGTAGCCTCCACTCGCCGCAACTAGAGAAAGCCCATGCATAGCAACGAAGACCCAACACAGCCAAAAATAAATAAATAATAATTTTTTTAAAGATATAATTTTTCTGAAATATGTAGCCAAGCTTGAAAAAAGGGAGAGAAGTCCGTAGGTTCTAAGAATGAAGAAGGAGGTCACTTGAGCAGATGCAGTGGAAACCCTAAGGGGTAGGGGGACCAGATATAGGTACCAAGGGTTCTAATATTTATACTGGGACAAAACCTGTCCCAGTATAAATATTAGGCATGTTTGAGGCAGTAAACTGTATAAAGAACCTGAACGTGCTAGGATTACTCTATAAAAAGAAGCAATAGAAGTTCTATCCACTAGCCCAGAGAAACTGCAGGGGAGCTTGCTACACACCTGGGGCTCTGAGTAGAAACTGAAGTCCCAAGCCTATACCTTACATGGTATAGGTTATGGGTTTTTACTAGCCACCAGATGTGTAAACTGTAAGCATCAAGGATGGACAGAATTCCTGGGACTCCAGCAAAATAAAATATCCTTCTGTAAGATACTTCCAAAACTATGGCATATGGGACATCTCAGGGAAAAAAACAATATCTAGTAAATATGAGCTCACAATAATAAACTACAAACTGCATAAGGAATTGGATCACTGTGAGATAAAGCAGATACAACAAAAAATAGGATTTTCGCCCAAACAATTAGAAATATTAAAACCATTTGAGACCACAAAATAAATTTGTTTAAAGTGATTAAAATAATGGAAGAACTAAACAATACATTAAAAAGTATATAGGAAAAAATAGAACCTACATAGATAAAATATATATATAGTCATTAAATTTACAGTCATTAAACTGAAAAACACAATGGATCAGTTAAATAGCAGTTTAAACAGAGCTAAAGAAAGAATTAGTAAGCTGGAAGATAGATCTGAGAAACCCACCTAGAGCATAGCACAGAGTTTAGAGATAGAAAATATGAGACATAAAAGAAAGAAAGAGAAGATTCATGTGTATTTAATAGGAGTTCCAGAAAGGGTGGGCAGAGAACATATTTGCAAAAATAGTAGATGAGAAGTTTCCAAGTTAAAGATACAATTCTGTTCATTGAAAAAGTGCATTGATACAGAGCAAGATAAACTCCATAACTAGTCATAGCATAATGAGATGACAGACCAGTAACAACAAAATGTCTTAAAAGCAAAATAGTCATTAAACTAAAAACAAAGCAAAAAACTTCTCATAATTAGAATGACAGAAGACTTCTTTTCAACATCATTAGGGACTATAAAAATGTTATTCTTCAAAATACTGAGGAAAAATAACTGACAATTTATAATCCCAAACCTGGGTAAGTTATTATTCAAGAGAGAGAATATAAGAGAAAAATTTCAAAGTCTGAATAAGAGGTTATACTCATGTCTCCATAGATCATTACTGAAACAACTACTAAAGAATATAATACAATATGAAAAACACTGGGTGCAAAAGAACATTTGGGATATAAGAAGCTATCTAAATAAGCATTTATTGTCAAACTAATAATATCAATAAGAACTAATTTTTGGAAGGCTAATAGGAAAGTAGAACTAAAGTAATATAAAATCGTGGTATCCAATGTGGCAGCCACTAGCTACATATGATTATTGAGCATTTGAAATGTGACTAGTACAACTGAGGAGCTGAATTATTTATTTTTAAAATTACTTTAAACTTCAACTTAAAAATTAAAGTAGTATAGAATATTTTTTCATCAAACACATCTTCATTGCTTTGCTAGGACTGCATTTCCTATTAACCATGGTATCATGTAAGATATTATTATTGTGTTGTCATGTGCATGTTGGACATGTGCCTTGTTTCAGATATAAACACAAAACACACAAACTGACCTGGTTAATATCAAGTATATAAACACCCTATTTATCTAAGTATCAATGGATAGATTCACTTTGAATAATTTTTTTAATGCATGTATGAAGCCTTGTAATGTGTGAGATTATTTTGTGCAGACAGCATGAACTATAGGATTTGAATCACCTTTCACTGGGAAGTTTCATTCTGTAACAGGGTCTCCTCTGGGCCTGAAGACATCTAATGGCCTGGGAGACCCTTTTGTAAGACTAGTCCTTGTCCCTCTGGCCAAAATTATCCAGGAGCACAACACACAGGCCAAAGGAAACTGACCCCAAGTTCCAGCAACACCTTTTCCTAGCTATGTGGCTTTGGGCAAAGTTTTACCAGCTCTGAGCCTCAGTTTCCTCATCCATGAAGTAGAATGTCCTGATCAAAGTTCTGTGGTAGGAATTAAATGAGATGGTATATATAAAGTACAATGCCCAGTGGCTAGCACACTGTAAGTGCTTAATAAGTGCTGAATCTTTTTCTGTTCCCTTTCATTTCCTTGGAGAAAAGCAATCTCATCAGCTAAAGGAAGGGACTGGAATAGACCTGATTCCCCTGTGTTCTTGGTCTGGTTATAGACCCTGGAACAGGCTCCCCCTGATGTGGAACAATGACCAAGCCTGACCCTGTGTCCCTACCCCAGCCCCAGGCTGCCCAGGGCCTTTGTTATGGCCTTGGTATACTTTAATTTCCCTCGGATCCCAAAATGGCCATTCCAGACAGGCCTTCTCTCAGCCAGCCACCCCCGGCGCTGGCCATGTGGAAGCCTGCATTTGTCAAATGACAGATTTAATGAAAAACGAGGCACAGATTCACATGCATTAAAGAAGTAACTGAGCTTTGGGGGCTACATCACACAACAAAACCAGTTCTGTGCAGCCAAGCTCAGTGAGATTGATTTCTTTAAGTCCTTCTCACTCTGATATATCATCTCAGGAAGTCAATATTGTGACGTTGCCTTCTGAACAGTACCCTCTTCTGACCTTATATGAATTGTTGGTTGGGAGTCTGGGAAATTTCTCCCATCGAGTCATTTCCTTGTTAATCAGAAGCCAGCTTCTTTGTTGCTTTAATGCAAGAAAGACTCAGCTTGTTGAGCCAGCCAGCCTGGATACTTCTGTCAACATGACATACATAGATCTGCATATGAGATCAACTTTAGGCCCCAAGAGCTGTCTAGGGAGGGAAACTGAAATAATGGGAAAGTCAAGTTTTGGTGCATCGCCTGTCTATTTGCAGTGAAGGTGGTTTGAGAGACCGTAGGGGGAGAGACAGAGAAAGTGTTTAGGCGTAGCCTAGGGGATGGTAGAACATAGCAAGGCAGGACATCACATAAGAGGACCGTGCAGCCTGGTTTTAAACCCTGGCCACCCCACGTTTGGCATGTGGGATGCTTGGAAAGTTATTTAAATGCTCTGAGCCTCCACGACTTCATCTATAAAATGGAAATAAATCCTAACTTATAGGGCTATTGGGGGAATTCAATGAGGTGAGGTGAAAGGTAGAGCAGAGCGACCAACACCTTGTAATTATGGAACATTTGGATTGTTTCTAATTGCCATTATGACTATTCTAGAAACAGTTAACTTGTGAAGGAGGCAGTTGAGCTCATTCAGAATCTCTTCCTGAAGGCTCTATTCTTTGACTCATTAAGGTTTTACTTTAAAACAGGGAAAGGGAAGAAAATTCACATAAGTTTGCATGGGGCTGTGATTATAAATACTGTAAGGGATGATAAACCTTAGATTGGAAAAGTGAACATGTAGCCTCAAATCCTGTTTCCTGCTCAGGGGAGAAAATTATCCCAGTCTCCTGCCTGTCACTCCCCACCCAAGGAGCAGATCAGGTGTCATGCCTCCATCCTTACCTTTTTCCCTCTTTCTCCTACTTCGCTGCTTCCTAACTCCCTCCTTTCCTCTTTACCCCCTCCCTCTAGGGATCCATGCTGGAGAATCTAAGCCAATCACTGGCCCGTCCTGCACTTTGGGTTGAGAAACTGTGGGATTTGGGAGCTGTTTCTCTGTGAGACTGACCAATTGTTGACATTTAATTTGCGCTCTGTAATACACCTTTATTACTGTTTTTTTGTTTGTTTGTTTCGCCGTGCTGCACAGCATGTGGGATCTTAGTTTCCCAACCAGGGATCGAACCCATGCCCCCTGCATTGGAAGCACAGAGTCTTAACCACTGGACAGCCAGGGAAGTCCCTGACCATTCTTCTTTTGAGAATTGTTTGGTCTTGTCTTTTGCCCAGTTGACTTCCTATTTAGAGTGTTTGTTTTTGTTTGTAATCGTTTTTTGGTAGTTGTTTTAGTGGGAATAGTTTCTGACATATTTTTCAGAAATTCTCCCTGTTTGCTTTTAAGTGGGCAATATACACATATATACCAAATTTAAACCATTCAAAAGGGATCATAGGGAAAAGAAAGGATCTCTCCCCCTTCCTCGGCCCCCCATCACCTACTGCCCTTCTCCAAAGGCAACTACTGATACTGGAATCTTATATATCCTTCCTGAGATATTGCATGCATATCCAGATTATAGGTACATATATGAATATGTATGTGTATATATATTAATTGTATGTATATATGTGTGTATGTGTGTATATATATGTATATATATATTACACACATGGTATATTGGTTTATACATAGCTTTTTCACTTAATTAATATCTTGCTGGTCATTCCATATCCATTTTTAAGTAAATTTTTTAAAATGGAGATGTAATTGACATATAACATTATATTAGTTTCAGGTGTACAACATAATGGTTCGATATATGTGTGTTTTGCAAAATGAACACCACAATAATCTAGTTAATACCCATCACCACACCTTGGCATCCTTGTCAAATATTAGTTGATTATATATGTGTAAGTTTATTTCTGGGCTCTCCATTCTGTTCCATTGATCTATGTGTCTGTCCTTATGCCAGTACCATACTTCTTTGATTATAGTATGAAAGTGAGTATGAATAATATGCAGTATGAATAAGGTGTGGTCTTTTTTTTTTTTTTTTTTTTTTGCGGTACGCGGGCCTCTCACTGTTGTGGCCTCTTCTGTTGCGGAGCACAGGCTCCGGACGCGCATGGCTCAGTGGCCATGGCTCACGGGCCCAGCCACTCCGCGGCACGTGGGATCCTCCCGGACCGGAGCGCAAACCCACGTCCCCTGCATCGGCAGGCGGACTCTCAACCACTGCGCCACCAGGGAAGCCCTATGTATCTGTTTTTATGCCAGTATCATATGCTTTGATTATACTATGAATGTGAATATGAATAATATGCATATGAATATGATTATGAATAAGGTTACAAATTTTCTTTTCTTGTGATGAGAAATTTTAAGATCTACTCCCTAGCAAGTTTCAAACAAGCAATAAGGTACTATTAACTACAGTCACCGTACTTCACTCTGTGAAGAAGCTTTTTAGTTTGATGTAGTACCACTTGTTTATTTTGCTTTTATTGCCGATGCTTTTTGGTGTTATATCCAAAAACTCCTCACCAAGGCTGATGTCAAGGAGTATTTTCCCCTATGTTTTCTTCTCGAAGTTTTATGTTTTCAGGTTTTATATTGAAGTCTTTAATCCATTTTCAGTTAATTTTTGTGAGTGGTGTAAGATAGCGGTCCAGTTTCATTCTTCTGCATGTGGGTACCCAATTTTCCCAACACCATTATTAAAGAGATGGTCCTTCTCCCAGTGTGGATTCCTGGTATCCTTGTCAAAGATTAGTTGATTATATGTGTGTAAGTTTATTTCTGGGCTCTCCATTCTGTTCCATTGATCTATGTGTCTGTCTTTATGCCAGTACCATACTTCTTTGATTATAGTATGAAAGTGAGTATGAATAATATGCAGTATGAATATGAGTATGAATAAGGTGTGGTCCTTACCCCCACTTGGCTCATGGTCTAGTGGGGAAAGCAGATTTTTTGGCTACTTATCTCTTCAATATGTATTATAGTGCTTACTGTTTCTATTTCTTTTGGAGTTAGTTTTGGTAACTGATATTTTTATTGACCAATGGCTTCACAGTTATGGCCCTAGGATTCTATGGACAGGCCATAGCGAGTACTGTGGGGCAGAGAGTATCTACAGGGATGCAGAACAGGGACTTGGGTGTCTCTGGGGGTACAATTTTAAAGTATTTTTAATCCAGATTTTCAAACCTATTAAGATAGAGTTTAAAGTGTTACTCTTTAATTTCCTTCTTATCTATAACTAGATATCCTCCTTAGTTCTAATCTTGAATAGTCACTCATTTTTCCTGATTAGACTAGTTTTGCCTAGATTATGGGTTTAATGAAAAAAGTAGCCTCTGGATAAATGTATCAACTTTACTTTTTAAAAACTAATTTTTAATTTTTGTTCATGTTATTCTTTCCTCCTCTTTTCATTATTTTCCCCCTGTCTTTAATATATGGAGTTAAATACTTGATTTATCTTCATTCATTCTTCTTTTTCAGTAAATAAATTTAATGCAATAACTTTGTTTTTATTATTGCTGAGATATTGATGCGTAGCATTCTCAGTTCATTTTTCTTAACACTTTACTCTTCATTGTTTAGATGTTTTTCTTTTACCCTAGAGTTACTTAGGATACTGCTTTTAAAATTTTTCAAGTGATTGGATTTTAAAAATAAATATTTTATTAGGCTTGAAAACTGAGTCCATACAGTTTCTACTTTGACAAGTTTCTTATTAAAATTTTCTTTGTAGTCCAATACATACCATGTCATGTCTAGGGGCACCAGTCTGGTTTATAGGACCCAGACTGTAATGTAAATTTGTTAAATCTACCCTACTAATTTTATTATTTAGGTCCTTTGCATTCTTGTTTGTTGTATGTCTTCCTCATCTGTGAAGCACTGAGAAAGGTATATTGATCTCTCTCACTGCTATTCTTTCATTTTCTCCTTTTTTTCTTAAATATATCTAGATGCAATGTTCTGTTAACAATGCAACTTGATAAAGGTCCACACCATTATGAATTGGGCCTCACAACAAAAAATGACTATTCCCTCTGTTTCTGTAATATTTTACCCATGAACTCTACTTTTTCTGATATTGATATTACAATCATTTTCCCTCACATTTTTCTGATATATCTTTGCCCAACCTTAACTTAGCATCTTAGCAGGTGTTTTAAAAATAACCATGATTCCTAGTTCCTGGGAGTTTTTGTTATCAGTTTTGTTGTCATTTTTAGTGTAACAAACCTGGGAATAATAATAATAGTATCTGCCTCATTGGGTTGTTGGAAGAATTAATAAGATCGTGCATGTCAAATGCTTAGCCCAGTCTTTTTTTTTTTTTTTTGCGATACATGGGCCTCTCACTGTTGTGGCCTCTCCCGTTGCGGAGCACAGGCTCCGGGCGTGCAGGCTCAGTGGCCATGGCTCACGGGCCCAGCCACTCTGCGGCATGTGGGATCTTCCCGGACTGGGGCACGAACCCGTGTCCCCTGCATCGGCAGGCGGACTCTCAACCACTGCGCCACCAGGGAAGCCCTCCCATGCTGCTTTTAATATTTTTTCTTTGTATTTAATTTCTGATAGTTTGATTAATATGTGTCTCAGCGTGTTTCTCTTTAGGTTTATCCAGTATGGGACTCTGCGTTTCTTTGACTTGATTGACTATTTCCTTTCCCATGTTAGGGAAGTTTCTACTATAATCTCTTCAAATGTTTTCTCAGACCCTTTCTTTTTTTCTTCTTCTGGGACCCCTATAATTCGAATGTTGGTGCATTTAATGTTGTCCCGGAGGTCTCTGAGACTGTCCTCAATTCTTTTCATTCTTTTTTCTTTATTCTCGTCCCTGGCAGTTATTTCCCACATTTTATCTTCCAGCTCACTTATCCGTTCATTTGCCTCAGTTATTCTGTTGTTGATTCCTTCTAGAGTATTTTTAATGTCAGTTACTGTGTTGTTCATCACTGTTTGTTTGCTCTTCACTTCTTCTAGATCCTTGTTAGATATTTCTTGTATTTTCTCCATTCTGCTTCCGAGATTTTGGATGATCTTTTCTATCATTACTCTGAATTCTTTTTCAGGTAGGTTGCCTATTTCATCTTCATTTATTTGGTCTTGCACGTTTTTACTGTGCTCCTTCATCTGTAACATTTTTTTTAAATTTTTTTTTGATGGGTTGGGCTGTATTCCTGTCTTAATTGTTGTTTGGCCTGAGGTGTCCAATGCTGGAGTTTGCAGGCCGTTGGATAGAGCTGGGTCTTGGTGCTGAGATGAGGACCTCCAGGAGGCCTCACTCTGATTTATATTCCCTGGGGTCTGAGATTCTCTGTTAGTCCAGTGGTTGGGACTTGGAACTCCCACCACAGGATCTTGGGCCCAACTTCTGGCCTGGGAACCAAGATCCTGCAAGCCATGTGGTGTGGCAGAAAAAAAAAAAAAGAAAGAAAGAAAGAAGAAAAGGTGCAGTACAATAACAAAGAGTAAAAAACAAAATAAAATTAGAAAGGTAAAAAATATATTAGGAAAAATAAAAATATAATGAAACAAATGCAACAAGGTAAAATAAAACCACAACAGAAAAAAGAAAAACAAAAGGTGAGGGTGGGGGAACAAGCCAAAAGGAGAGAACAATAACAAAGTATAAAGAATAAAATAAAATTAGAAAAATAAAATATTTATTAGAAGAAATAAAAATATAAATGAATCAACAACAATGAATCAACAAGGTAAAACAGAACCCCAATCTAAAAGAGGAAAAAAAAAAAGCCTTGTCTATGGTTGTGTAGTTTAGGTGGGGGTGGAACTTAGGCAGGGGCGGGGTTTAGGGTGGGGTGGACCTTGCAGGGTAGGGGGAGACGTTTAAATGTGGGGCGGGGCCTAGGGTCAAGACACAGCAGCCGGAAAAGGCCTTGGGGCAGGACCTAGGTGGGGCGACGTTCTAGGGGCGGGGCCTCTGCTTAGGACCTGTGTGGAAGGGGAGAGGCAGCACCGGGAAAGGAGGGCCTCTGGAGTGTGGAGTTTCCAGGTAAGGCCCTGGGTGGGAATGTGGGGCGGGGCTTGGGTTCTGCGTGGCAGGAGGGAGGCTCCGAGGGCAGAGGTTTAGGCCCGGGAGCCCAATAGGCTCCCTGGTGCCTAAGTGGACAGGGAACGCACTGGCCGTGTTCCCTTCCATTACTTCACAGTCCTCCCCACTGTCTCCCTCAGGGTCTCTCCCGTCCCCGCTGGACCCCTAACCATGGGTGGGTCCCGCTGGGTGTAGGAACTCCTCCCCAAGTGGGCAGGGGAAACCTGGCCCCTGGGAAATTGTCCCCCAATTTCCCCCTTTGGGCGTGGGATCCCTTCGCCTCCCCCCGCCACCCCTCAGGGGCGCCAGTCTCATCCCGCCTCCACTTCTCCTCCCCCCTCACTCTTCCCCACGCCCCACATCCTACCTGGTCGCTGGGGGTTCTCCCTGTCCCCTTAGGTGTCTGTGGTCCCCTACCAGTGCCTGGTAGGTGCCCTAGTTGTGTGGAGACGTGAATTCCGTGTCCTCCGAGACCGCCATCTTTTTCCACCCCCCATCTTTTAAAGTCAAACTCAAGTCCCACTTTCCCCAAGAAGCCTGTCCCCAGCTCTCTAACCCATTTGCTCTTTCCTTGTACTTTTATTTAGAACCACATCCCTGAGCTCTTACCATGCCAACAGCCCTCAGTCCCCTTTAGAGAAGACACCTTAGAATCTTTCTATATTCCCTCTCCCCTCTCCCAGCTGCCCACACAGTGCTGGATACACAGTAGGCGCATTTGGCTGGATGAAATGATCACTTAGACAATTCAACAATTAATGCTTTGTCCCATCACCATGGCTGTGAGAGTCCATTTCCCACTGAAATCCCCACTAGCTTTTGAAGATGAGCAGAAATCAGAGTGATTTGCCTTTTCCAAGCTCACCATACATGTTCCTTTTCCATGATTTCTCTTCAGGAATCCAAAGGAGCAGGAGGGACCTGGCTGTTGATTACAAAATGGCTGGGAGACAAGAAGGAAAGGGGTGTAGAAAACTGGCAAACAACCCTCATTGCTGAAATGTCAAACCGACTGAAGTCAAGCCCATTAATCTTGTTTTATTGCAAGATTCAAAATCGCCATGCTATGGCAGCCACAAAATTGACGGATGGGTTTCCCTGCGTTCATCCAACACCTCGGCTGCCTGAGAAACCAGATCTCAGATGAACAGGGAGAGGAAATTAAAATGGCCTTTTGAGGTTTTTCGGTAACTACTAGTAGGGAAAGATGGGGCATTCAGGGTCTCTGGCAGCCAAGGTGCATACACTTGGTTTTCACTGCATTTTTTGGTAAGCAAATCAAAGAAACAGCAGTGCTGAAGCCACCATGGTGAATCTTCAGCAACTTCTGCTCCAGTGAGGGGGCGAGAGTGGTCACAACCTGGCTGCCCTGTTGCTTGAGGCCACCAGGCTGTGATCGTGTTTGACTTCTTGCTGATGAAGTAGGTGAAAGATGGTAATGCTTGGCTGTTTTAATTTGCAATTTTTTGATCACTGGGGAGCCTGTAAATATTTGGTACACTGTAGTTTACAAAGTAAGCTACTATTGTTTTGAATATTGTTAATGTCATTCTGGCATTTTCAGAAACATATGAAAACTTATGTATAAATGATATAGTCAGTTTTTCATAAATTATTTCCAGAAAGTTATGGCAATTTTTTTTTTTGGCTGTACTGCTTGCAGGATCTTAGTTCCTTGATCAGGGATCTCCAGCGCCCTTGGCAGTGAAAGTGTGGAGGCCTAACCACTGGATCACCAGGGAAGTCCCAAGTTATGGCAATTTTTGCTAAAAGACACGGGAAGCTCTGATACAGCTTCTCAATTGTAGCCAAGCAACAACTTTTGACAAACAAACTAAAAAGAGTGAAATTAGTTGATTTCTTGGTGCATTGAATTGATTGGTTCACCCTCCAAAGCTGGAATAGACAACTTTTTTTTTTTCCGTACAAATGTTTCTGTTTCAAAGGTGAGGGGTGGGAGTTAGTGTCAAAGTGGGCAGAGGTGTGCTTTTTTCACACCAGCCCATGAGCCAGACAGCACAGATGCAATGAGAATGCCAACAACAGGAGGATAAGGATGCTCTTATGCTCCTGCCCTCTCTGTCCCTCCAGCCCCAGAAAGTTCATGGGCACCTCACCTCTTCTCCAGCCGTCCCCCCCTTAGTCACCCCAACTACTACCGATCATTTCCAGAACTTTAAAGAAGTGACATCATGCCCTGCTGGCAGTGTATCCCCTGCTTAATGCCCTCACGGGCTCCACCTCCCTCCCTCCCTCCAGAAAACAAACTTATTTGCGTTCACCCATCACCATTTCTCAGCCTCAACATCTATTGATTTTGGGGGGAGCATGGAGAGGCCAAGGGTCTCTAACTAATGTGCTCCCCAGCCTGTCACGGCACAGCCATTCAGCCCCCATGGTTCAATCTCCCCACACAGTCTACACTCTAAAGCTGGTCACAAGTTGGGTTTGCAGAAGCAGACTCAGATACAGAGTTTGGGGTGCAGGCTGTTTATTCGGAATTAACAGGATCAGGTTGGGTAAGGCAGTTGACTGCAGCGCAGGTCCAACAAAGCCCAGACCAAGCCGGTGGGGGCTGTGGCCTGAGGATATCCCTCAGAGTTGCTCCCTGTTGCCTGGTGGAAATGGCCAGGCCCGCTTACCCTCCCTGTGCCCTGTCACCTGATGTGGGCTGCCCTGGACGTACAAGGAGCCTTTCCACCAGGGAGGAAAGCCCTGAAGGTGCTGATGGTGCGGGCTGCTTGCTGACCCCCCTCCGCATGTTGGCAGCAGATCCTTCCTTGGTGGGGGTATGCGTAGCACATCTTCTTTTTACCAGTTTACTCCTCGTTCTTCCACCATACCCATTCGGGGACAGCTCATCCAGGTTCTGGTGGCCTCTCTTCCTTAGAAACCCAGGAGAAGGGAATCTGTGGGATAAGATTTAGCCCTGCCACTGCTGTTGGTCTCTGGGATGCAGTGGATGGGCGTTGTCTCCCTTCTCTACTATCCGCTGGCCTTGGTGGCTTTCCTGGTGGTGGAACCAGACTCTCATCCCCAAAAGGTTTGAATGCCTCATCACCGTGCCCTTCTCAGGCTGAGGTTGTGTACCTGTCCATTTATAATCACAGCTGGGTAGGAGAATCTCAAGAGGGACCCAAGCAGACCACTTAGGACCCAGACATTCCTCCATGCTGCACTGTGTGACACCAACCTGCTGCTGTCCTGGTGATCAGGGTCATCTAACCCTGCCCAGATGGTGACTTCTCTTCTTGCTCAACACAGGGTCCCTCAACACAAGAAATGCAAAGTGTCCAGGCAGCAGACATACCATAGAATTCAGTGGGACCCCTGCTGTGGCCCCTAGAGAAGATGTGTGTGCTCTCTGGGGAGCAGGACCCCTAAGCCTGCAGAGCCCATGGTAGTGGGGATGGGAAGTATGGAGCCTACCCAGGATCATTAGGAATTCATGGTAAGTGGGATCACTCACCACTTCCACCTTGTGGATCCTGGGTTCTCGTATTCTTCCTCTTGGGGACACGGCTCCATTTAAAGATCATTGATTTGGGGCTTCCCTGGTAGCGCAGTGGTTGAGAGTCCGCCTGCCGATGCAGGGGACGTGGGTTTGTGCCCCGGTCTGGGAGGATCCCACATGCCGTGGAGCGGTTGAGCCCGTGAGCCATGGCCGCTGAACCTGTGCGTCCGGAGCCTGTGCTCCACAACGGGGGAGGCCACAACGGTGAGAGGCCCGCGTACGGCAAAAAAAAAAATCATCGATTTGTGCAAATATGCCATCCTGAGGGATGGCATCCTGTCCTTGCAAAATATTGCCTCTGGGCTGACGCTTCTGTGATTTCACAGGCTGTTCCAATGGTCTCTCAGGATGGCAGTTTCAGGATGACAAGTCGTGTTCACAGGTCCACCTCCATGTGTCCTTTGCAGAACAGAACCTGAAGAAGCCCACCAGGTGTTGTGCTTCTATCTTTGTGGTGGGAGGGACAAGCTACAATAATTTGTCTTTTACTTGGGAAGAAATGTTCCAGCATATCCCTGACCACAGGGGCTTAAAATTTTATGGAGGTGGCAGGCGCCGAGTCTTCATCTTGTTTACCTCCAACCCTCTGGAGTGCAAATGTGACTAGCCACCTCTTACTCATCTCTCCTGACTGACATCATGCCATCGATGTGATCCTATATAGGATGTCCAGATGGTCCAGATCTCCTCCGATTACATCATGACAGAGGGTAAGAGAGTTAACATATATCTGGGGCAAAATCGTAGATGTATATTGTTGTCCATTCCATGTGAATACAAACTATTTCCGTTCCTATTTTCTGAATAGGATAGGAAAGAACATATTTGCCAAATCAGTGACCACATACCGTGTACCTGAAGCCATATTAATCTGTCCTAACAAAGAAACTACAGCTGTGATCAGGGTTATCACTTGGTTGGGCTTGCAGTTGTCTCTAGCCATCCTCCAGGATACATGGGCTTTCTGCAGAGTGGCCATACTTAAGAATTACCTGGAGACGTGCAGGTGACAACACCTCTGCTCCTACCTGAGGGTAGTACTTATCTCTGCCTCCTTCCCAGGGATGCAAGATGATTTCTGATTTATTCTCTTGTCAGGATGGGGTAATTTAAGAGGTTTCCATTTGGCTTTTCCTCTAGACAGCTAGTACCCCACAGGCCAAGGACCCAATGAACTGCTGAGTGTTACAATCCCAATTATGCACTTGGGGACCAGGAAAATGATCACTGTATGAGTCTGTGGATGTAGTGGACCCTCCATAACCTGGACGTTGGGAAGGGATCTCTTTATTACCTGGCCCCCCTATTTCCCTATCAGCAGGGCCATGATGAAGTTTTTGGTCTCTAGGGGTCAATGTCAACTGTGACTAACAATCCTTGAAATATCTGGGCGTTCTCCTCTCCTTGGTATAACGCTACCTTAGTACATAGTTGTAGGTTCCTTTGTGAAAGGACAGGAAGATTATTTGATGTGCATACTTGCCAGAATGTTGTGGGATCCTTCCTCTTGGGGACCCAGCCACCTGTTCAGTCCATGAGTTCTCAGTCTAAAATTTGACTCAGGTACAGAAACCAGGCAAAAGTTGTAGCATTGTACATTGGGGCAACTTCTGTCAACCTACTGGTCATCTATCCTTGAGTCCTTCTGCTGCTATAAGCTGGCCAGTACCTTTGTTTACTGCCCATACATTTGGCCTCTAGAGATTCCATGGTCTATTATGGGTCATGGTCCCATAGCTACCACTCTGTCCTCACTGGTCATTACAATAATTGCAACTTCTTGGCTTTTGGTGGTTAAGCCCCCATGTCCTGCAAAAGCCAAGTTCTGTAACAGCCTCTTTTGCTGTCAGCCCCGGCCTACAGAGGAGACCCCTGCTGGACTTAGTGCAGTGGGGCACATTCCTTCTGGGTTTGGCAAATAGTGTGTTTTCTCATCTTCCTATAGGACTGAATCCTCTGCTGGAGGCTCCAGTCAAATTGGGCAAAAGGAGAGGTGAAAATGCAATGTAGACTTAACAAAACTTTGCCGCTCTCAGAGGGCTCTCTGGAGCAAGCAGTGGTCATTAGAGTTGCATTCTTTTGGACCCAAATGACCAGGCCTTTATACTCCCACCTCAGTCACCAGGTAAGAGCTGCACAGGGAAGGGCATCTCGGCAAGGCAGGTCTCTGCAGCAGAGGTGGCCCTGGAGGAGCTGACAACCACAGCTGTTTGCTGACTCCTGACCTTGCGGTTGGGTAGGTCCTTCCTGGAAGGGAGAACTGGGCAGTGCATCTCTGTGTCTATTACAAACCTCTTTAGCTTTTGTCCCTGATGGTATTTCTGAAGCGCCTCTGGGATGCGGTAATGATGCCTCTGTTAGCCGTTCCCCTGGACTTACACTGGAAATGTAGAAAAAGTTCAGGGCCCTGAAGGCGTCAGGTCTGAGAGGCGCTATTGGAGAAGTTACAGATGTAACAGGGCTTTGAGTTCTGGGAGATAAACCTGGAAAGCTCCCCTGGTTGGTGGGTCCAGACATGAAAACAGGAACCTTGAAGTTGGAGCAGAAACCATAGAGTCAGTGGACAGTGACATGCTAAGCCATGTGGGCAGTACTCTGTGGGGCGGGGTGGGGGGAGCCGCAGAAGGGTTCTGAACTTGGGGTGGCGTGTCTGGACATGTGTTATAGGAAGGGTTTTCCAGCAACCTATGTGGAGGATGCAGTGGTGGAGACTGTTATCAGGGGACCAATTAGGGCAGTTGCCATGGTTCATGGGAGAAATAATGAGCACCTGAACTGAGACAGTGATGGAGGTGGGGGGGTGGAGCAAGGGGAATGATGGGAAGGACACTGGGAGGTAAGGACGCCAACAGGGCAGGTAGACATCGCACATCACACATCTGGGAGCAGTCGGCCATTCATTCCACTCTCCAATTTCTACGTCTGGGCACATCATTTTAACCGGGTCATTCTCCAAAGCATAAAGTGAGGTGAAGTCAAATGAGGGAAAGGAGCTGAAACGTTTCTATCTCAGAGTCAGGGGAATCAAAGAGGACTGGCAGGCGGTTGGAATTTCATGGCTGTTTTCATGCTGCTGCTTCCCCTTCTGCTGTCCTCCTCTCCCTGGGATCTCCTTCTTTCTTAGGCTCTCAGGCCTTTGCTCTCTGATGAACCTTTCTTCTGAAACTGGGGTTTCCCCCACCTTCTGGGGTCCAAAGAGCTGACAGAGGGGGCCAGGGCCAAATAGATAGCCAAGGTCTTCAGAGGGTCATGTTTAGTTCCTAACCATCCCTGAGCTCCCGGCTCTGGTGGTGTCCCATGCCCTGGACTCATGGTTCACACCTGCATAGAGCCTGCAGCGGCATTGCCCATAGACTCTGGCTGAAGGGCCCCTGGCCCGGGGCCCAGGCTTTACAGGGCCTTGCCCTAGCTCTCCTCTGGCTGTACCTTGCTCTAAGGGGCAATGAAATTGTGACCCCCCCTGCCACATCACTGTCCAAGTATTCAGGGCCTCAGAATTCCCTGCCCCAATGGTCCCCAAGTCTGCAACCAGAGCCTGTATTGCTTTTCCCTGCAGCTGTCCCCATGATCCGTGCTCCTCTAGATTTATGGGGGTGTGGACAGTGTTCCATGTGCAGACAGGGTTGTCTGCATAAGTGTGTGCAAGGCCTCTCCCAGTGCAGGAAGGAGCTGGGGCAGAGGGGAAGGGTGGGGCAGGCACAAGCCAAGGCCCTGTGTCTGCACACTTGTTCTGGACCCTGCGAATATTAGGGGCAGGGCTGCCCTAAAGAAGGGCTTCCCATCTTTAGTAATAATGGACATTTCGAGCTGGATAATTTTTTGTTGTGGGAGCTGTACTGAACACTGTAGGATTTTTAGCACCATCCCTGGGTCCACCAGATACCAATAACACTGCCCCAATCACAATAATTAAAAACGTCCCAGACATTTCCAAATGACCCCTGGACCGTGGGGAAGGAGGCAGGCAAAATTACCACCAGTTGAGAACCACTGCCCCAGTATGATGAGTTGGGTGTAGTTAGTTTGGGGTCGTTCTAGTTCAATAAGACCTAAAATTTCTAATTCAAAGAGACCTTTGGGACTTTGTGTAAACAAGTGGCTTAGCAAAAACAGAATCAAAACAATTTTAAATGTGTATCTAAGTTTAATATAAATAATTTCCCTTGGCATATGCAAAGAAGATATAGTAGTGCCTGCTGTATGTTTTCTGGTTAGGGGTTGCTGTCTGTACTGTGAGCGCCAGCAGCTGTGACCGAGGATTCTGTCCAAGGACATCAGCATCCTGTTTGGCCCCCCATGAACCACTGTGATGTCATGCTTGCTCGTGGCCTCTTGAGCTCCACTTTGGGCTTGTTGAACTGACTGCAGTGTACAGAAGTCATCGAGCCTCCTGCTGCTTCTGGATCCTGACCTGTGATTCAGACCCCAAGGATTTTTCTCCTTAGCCACAGGTCAGCGTGGCATGGCCTCTCTTTCTCTGAGAATTGCACAAAACCCCATGGTGCAGAAATGCCTCCCAGCTAGAGCGCTGGGACTAGGATTGCCTGACTCTAGCTACTGATCAATCTCTGCTTTCTTAGGCAGTTTTAGGCTTCTGGTCAAATGACTACTAGATAAACCCTTCTCCCGCACCATATGACTTTTCATCTAAGCATCGTTTACTAAGGCATCGTAGATGTTAGGATTCTTAGAGCCTTGTTGTAGCAACGGCGGAACCGGATCAAAGGCGTTGACTTTCCCTGGACTGGGCTTGCCCCTTATTGCTTTTTTCTCCTTAGGAGATACTTCTTACTGGTCCTCCCAGGTAGCCCCTGGGGTTTACTGTAGCCCTGACTGGAAATACGCACCTTTCCCTGATGGAGGTTCTGCTTGCTCATGGCCCCTTCTGCCTGCCCTGCTGAGTTTTGGGAAAGTGATAGCCACCTTCCTTGTGGGTAACAATCTCCATCTCTATTCCCCACCCCCCAGAAACCATCTATGCTACTTTGAAGGTGGACATTCACCCATTATTTATAATCTCCAGAAGGTAGAGACTATGTATGTCCTGGTCACAGACACGACTTCGCTGCCTGGCATACAGAAGGCTCATGGTAGACTCTGATGTGCAGGTTATCTATTAGAGTGAGCCCTTGGAGTCTTATTCTGGAATAATGACTATAGCAGTGGTACTGGCTAAAATCACTTTGGGTTTCATCTGCTTTCAGGTCTTTGTAATAGACTTTGCGAGACTCAAAATAATGAGTGCAGTGGCTGGATTTTGAGGCAGTGATCACGTGGAAGGGGAAAACCTCATTGATTTAACATTTACCTTGTGTGGGCCCTGTTCTAGGTGCTTTACAGACTTGGCCACATTTAATCTTCATAGCAATTCTACAAGTAGCTTTCACCACCTGCATTTTAGAGACAAAGGAGATTCTGTGGAAGTTGTAAACACGGTCCTTGTCACAGTATTGGTGGCGGAGTCAAGATGTGAGCTCAGGCCTGTCTAACGAGCCTGTGCTCTTTCTCATCTGTGTTGCTATTTCCTAGATGTAGTAGAGAGACTTGGAGCAGCTGGGGGCAGACATGGGGTCAATGTCCCCTCAGGGTCCTCACCCCTCAATGTTGGCAGAGAAGGGGCATCTCCAAGGAAATAGTAGCTGATCCTTCTATGTAGATAAAGGGGAAGAAGAATGCTATTTTTTTTTAAAGGAACAAATAAGACTGAAGTTGAAGCCAGCAACAATAACCAAGGCCATCACCAGACAGTCAGGGGGGAAGATGAATCCTATGAGCGGCTTTGGGTTAGGGATAAGTGAGCTGCATGAATCCACTCTCCTCAGCTGCTTGTCATAAAAGCGTGGAGGTTGGACTGCATCGCCATTTGAAGTGGCTTATCAGTGATAACATCTTCTGCTCCTTGGTTTCAATATACGTATAAGCACTACACAAAGAAAAGAATCCAAATACACAAGTTTATGGATTCAGTCTAGATCCACGTGTCATCCCCATGGTTGTCTTGTGCACTTAAGAATCTCACTTTCAGCTCTTTTTAATCTCACATTATTAAAGGAGATATCAGGTGTAATTAGCAGCCCCTCAAAAGCACATCGGCTTTCTCATCCTTGAAGAAAAATTGTTTAATTAATTTGAGCACACTGAGAATCGAGTTATAGAAGTACAAGCAAGCAAACCCACAAAAGAAAGATCTAAACGGTGGAAACTTCTTCAGTTTAACAGCAAACTTATCCTTTGGTATTCATAATTAAAAGCCCAAAATCTTGTAGAGAACATTTCTTTGTTTTTTCTTTTCTTTTTCTTTTTTTTTTTGGTTTCTCTGGGGTTTTTTTTATTATAGTTGCTTTACAACGTTGTGTTAGTTTCTGCTGTACAGCAAAGTGAATCAACTCTCCATATGCATATATCCATTCTTTTTTGGATTTCCTTCCCATTTAGGTCACCATAGAGCACTGAGTAGAGTTCCCTCTGCTATACAGTAGGTTCTCATTAGTTATGTATTTTCTACATAGTAGTGTATGTATGTCAATCCCAATCTCCCAATTCATCTCCCCCCACTTCCCCCGCTTGGTATCCATACATTTGTTCTCTATGTCTGTTAGAAACCATTTCTTTTTTTTTTTTTTTTTTTTTTTTTGCGGTATGTGGGCCTCTCACTGTTGTGGCCTCTCCCATTGCAGAGCACAGGCTCCAGATGCTCAGGCTCAACAGCCATGGCTCATGGGCCTAGCCGCTCCGCGGCATGTGGGATCTTCCCGGACCGGGGCACGAACCCGGGGAACTCTCAACCACTGCACCACCAGGGAAGCCCTAGAAACCATTTCTTAATGGCCTACTTGGTCCAAGCTCTTACTAGGCCCTTGAAATCGGTTTCCTCATCTCATCCTCACGACAGCCCTTGCACAGGAGATGTTATTTTCCCCATTTCCTACAAGAGAGAACTGTGGCTCGGTAATGTGCTTAAGGCCATGGAGTTAGTAAGTAAAGAATCTGGGATCTTGCAAAGTCTGTCTAGTTCCAAAGCCCAGGCGGTCCACACTGTACTCAGCAGCCTCCCTCAAGGTCAAAACTTGGAGACCTTAACTAGACATGTGAGCTGCACAAACTGCTTATCTCTGTGGGACCAGCTTCCCCCAGTGTAAATTGGAATAACAGTCTCTGTCTCTACCCTCAAGGGGGGGGTTATGAAAATGAAAAACGGGGCAATAGGTGGAGATACGTCTTCAAAAATGGTAAGCCTACCTCATACAGATATACTTTCATTCCATGATCAAAGAGAATTGCATTTCTCTCCACTCCATCTAAGTCTATAAGCATTGCCAAGGCTTCTCAATGTATTTATTTTCTTGTTATTTCATTCAACTGGAAAATATTTCCTTAATCCTCCCTTGCTGCCTGGCAAAGCTTCTCTGTCCTTTCGGCCTGCACTCTGTGGCGCTGACACCTTCAGGAAGCCTTCCCTGACTGCCTTCTCCATTTCCTTCCCATCCCTGGCCTCTGTCATAGCTCTTGCCACTCTGCACTTTCTCTGTCTTTCCACACATCACTAGACCCAGAGGTCCTCCGGTGCAGGAGCCGTGGTCTCGTGTCTTCTGTCCCCGTGGCAAGGAGTAGGAAGTATATTGCAATGCTCCGAGGAGGTCTGTTGAACCTAACTACATGGCATGAAGCTATCAGGTCTGAGTTTCTGAGACAGACTTCCAGACCTAAACCCAAGAAGCATCAGGGAGAACCCCCCTATCCCAAATGAGCCCAAGTGGAGAGTGAGACCGCAGCCCTGCTCTGCCTTCCTGCCGCTCCCACTGAGCTCACCCAGGTACGGGGGGAAAACTATCCTGAGGGCATTCCTGGGTTGCAGGACTTTCTCTTTTTTTTTTTGCGGTACGTGGGCCTCTCACTGTTGTGGCCTCTCCCTTTGCGGCGCACAGCCTCTGGACGTGCAGGCTCAGTGGCCATGGCTTACGGGCCCAGCCGCTCCGCGGCATGTGGGATCCTCCCAGACCGGGGAACGAACCCGCGTCCACTGCATCGGCAGGCGGACTCTCAATCACTGCGCCACCAGGGAAGCCCAGGAGGGCTTTCATTTTTAAAACCAGGATAGTCCTAAGCCAACCATCCCCAGACCTTCAGTGCCCAAGCTTTCAGGTTGTTCATCCTAACCCCAGGCCCAAAGATGACTCTGCTTGAGGGACGGCTGGCTACTACAGCAGGGAGCCTGTCTGCTATCGCAGCCAGCACACAGAGAGGCCTCCGTCTCACCATTACCGGGTAGCATGGGCACCAGAAGCAAGAGCTCCAGCTGTCAGAGGCAGGGACCAGAGAACCCGAATCCTAGAATCTTCTTAGCCAGACACTCAGATGTCTGCTCCCTGGGAAAGGTCAGCTCCAGAGCTGCTGTTTGAGAGCTGGGAGGGCATCAGAGAAGTTCCTCTTCATCGGGATCCAAGAACCAACAAAGGCTTGTTTGGGGGATGATGGGCTCACAGAAGAGATGGGGACATTCTGGGCTTAGAATGAAGAAAAGTAGATGGATGCTGGAAGAGGAACTTTGACATGTAAGAGATTTGGGGAGGGGACATTGAGAGAAATTGTGAGACTAGAATGATGAAAGGGACTAGCTGATGAGTTGAGGAGAGAATTCTGAGACCATAACAGGGTTGAAGAGTGGAAGGAGGTCTTGTTTAGAGCTTAATTAGCAAAACAGGAAGTCTGCGAGGGGCAGAGTCAGGGTTGAAGGGATGAAATACGATTGCAAAGGGGTGTCTAAGGGTCCAGCAGAATTATCTCCTTAGAACAGGGCCTCTCAACCTCAATACCACTGGTATTTTAGGCAAGATAATTCTTTATTGTGGGAGGGTGTCTTGTCCTTGTAGAATACTCTGCAGCTTTCATGGCTTCTACCCACTAGATGCCAGCTAGCACCTGCACAATCTCATACATTTCTCCAGACGTTGCAAGTGTCTCCTGGTGGAAGGGGAGAGCAAAAACACCCCTGGTTGAGGACTTCCCTGGTGGTCCAGTGGTTAAGACTCTGTGCTTCCACTGCAGAGGGCACGGGTTCAGTCCCTGGTTGGGGAATCAAGATCCCACATGCAGCACGGAGCAGCCCCAAAGAAAAACCAACAACAAAAAAACACCATTGGTTGAGAAAAACTGTTTTAGATGGATAGTGGCCACCTTCAACTTTTCAAACTCTTTGCAAGCTCTGGTTATATCACTTGCCAGTTCTGAAGAGTGGGATGGGACATGGGCAGCCTCTTGGAAAACATCCTCCATAAAAGTTAATGATGGGGGCTTTCTAGCTTCTGTGCTATGCTGAGATAATTAAGGAAGGGTGCGATGGGCACCGTGGCAGCGTTTCCCTGCTGGGAAGACAGTGCCATGCAGATCTACTTAGATACTTGCTATTCTGAGCGGGGCTTGGTTCAGCCAAGGCTTTATTTACAGCTGAAGGTCCCTGGTGAGGCTTTTCGAGAGAGCATATGGGGGCTCTTCTCTGGGAGGGAGCGAGTGTCTCAGAATAAGGGTGGAGCCTACACTGGCAGTTTGAAGCAGCCGGCTGGCTGACACTTGTTCTACCATGGGGCTAATTTCGGAGGCTGCTTCTTCATTGTGGATCAGGATGGAAAACACTTTGATCACTTTAAGCCTTTGTCCTGGTCATTCTGTTGCATCCGCTTCAGACCCTACTAGTGGGTAAACATTTGATGTCAGTTCTTAAAACAGGATAGTGCAGAGCAGAGGACAGGAGACCCCCTATCCCTCATCAAAATCTGCATAAAAGCCAGCAAGAAATGCTAGAACATAAAGGAACAGACAAACAGGGATGGTTTGGAAGACAGGAGATGTAATGGAAGCAGAGGTGGCTGTCAGAGCCCCACCTGTGTCTCTTCAGCTCTGGGCATTATGGTCTAGTAGGGCTGATTTCCATCTGCCAGTCTCTGCATCTCTCTGCCTGAGGGCTTTTGTAGATGGCAGAGCCTGGGACAAGCTGGAAGTACTGGAGAATTAGTACCTTGCCTCAAGGAGCCCTTAATTAATGACTGAAGACAACTGGGGTATACCCCAGCTCTCTTGCCCCTTCTGGCAATACTCTGACACAAGTATTTTACATTGGCTCTATGGTTCTGGGTTAGGATTAATACCCAGTTTTCTCCTTATCCCAGTAGGGTTTTTGCACGCTAATATGCTGTTTACTGGCTACTTTTTCTCCCCTATCTCACTTCCTCCCTCCTATTACTGCATCCTGGAATCACCTCCTAAATAAACTATCTGCACTCACACCCTCAATGTAAAGTCTGTCTTTGAGGAAACCCAAACCAGCACATGGACTGAATGCTGATAGATGAAGACCTGGTGTTTACTTGCTCCAAGGCTCTGTCTATACGTAGACAGAAGGGTGCACACAGATACGCATCGTCGAATGTGCTGGCACACAGCACATGTTTGGCCACGTGCAAAATTTAATTTCCTTAAGTTTTTTTTTAAAGTTTTTGTTTTATGTTTTTAAAATTATTTATTTTTTAAATTTAATTTTATTTTTGGCTGTGTTGGGTCTTCGTTGCTGCACACGGTCTGTCTCTAGTTGCGGCGAGCAGGGGCTGCTCTTCATTGCAATACATGGGCTTCTCATTGTGGTGGCTTCTTTTGTTGTGAGGCATGGGCTCTAGGCACGCAGGCTTCAGTAGTTGTGGTACACGGGCTCAGTATTTGTGGTTCGCAGGCTCTAGAGTGTAGGCTCAGTGGTTGTGGCGCATGGGCTTAGTTGCTCCGCAGCATGTGGGATCTTCCCAGATCAGGGCTGGAGCCCACATCCCCTTCATTGGCAGGTGGATTCTTAACCACTGCGCCACCAGGGAAGCCCAAGTTTCCTTGAGTTTCATTTTGAGATTGGTTGGCTTGATTTCTCATAGTTAAAGCAAATATAAGCTCTAGATGGCAAAGATTTTGTGTAGGTTTGTGCATTCTCATTTGCATTGGCTTTTATGTCCAAACACATTTTAAAGGCTCCCATTTCAGTGTAGACTGGCATACAATTCTTGCTGCTGTAGTGAAGGTTGACATCATGGAAATGACCTAAGCCCCTGTTTAGGGGTGACAAACAGCAAGGTTGACTCTGGGTTGAATATTTATCTAGATCCCTGTTGGTTTTTTTCTTAAAGAATTGTTTAGATTTAACATCAGAAACATTATTTTATGTCTCTGAGATTTGAAATTATTTTAAAGTCTTGGGTAATATTTATTAATTCCATTGCCTTTATTAGCTAAGAAGAAAACCTAGTTACACACCATTTGCAATACACAAGGATTATAATTATTTAATGATCTCCCTGATTAACTTTGTGCCAACACTAAGAAGAACCCAGGAGAACACTGTACCTCCACTTACCCACCTCACTTCAGCTATCTCATCACTGACGGATATGGATGGAGTTTGCAAAACAACCATAATATTTGTTAATTAGTTTCTAATTTAAGAAATGCATGCTTGTCATAGATGTAACCTGGATCTTAGCCAAGAAGGCTGAGATTTAGAGAAAATTAGTTTAAATTTCTAATTCCATATCCATGGGAATTCCAATGCCCATCTCCAGATTTCTGAATATTCCCAGGGGCGTAAATTCTCAGTCACATACGGCTCTAGTTTCCTGCTTTTGCTGAACTTTTGTCCTCGTGGGCTTCTTACCTCCCACGGCTGGTCTCTTCCCTGCTCTGCACACTCAAATATGAAATTCATCTCCTGTCCCTGATATCCTGCAAAAACACACAAAGGGTTTATGTATGTGATGGACTTTATCAGTTGTTCGTGAAATAAGAGTTCATGTTATACCAAAGCAAACAAGTACAGTAAGCCCCCTATACGAACCTTCAAGTTGTGAACTTTCAAAGATGCGAACTTGCTTTTGCATGTCCAATCACATAAGTTAGTTTATGTGTCTGGTGTACATTATCACGTGCGTGCATCCTCTACAAGTGGTGGTTTTATGTACTTTGCTGTCCAGTACTGTATAGAGCACAGTAGTACAGTATCTTTATTTCAAGCCTAGGATGTCCAGAAACAAGCATAAAACAGCTGGTACTACCGTACTTTTCAAGATACTGTACTGTAAGATTAAAAATGTTTTCTTTACTTTTCGTGTTTGTTTTTTAGGTATCATTTGTGTGAAAAGTCTTATAAACCTTTTACAGTACAGTATGATATAGCCGATTGTGTTAGTTGGGTACCTAGGCTGAGTTTGCTGGACTTACGAACAAAGTGGACTTATGATTGCGCTCTCGGAACAGAACCTGTTCGTATGTAGGGGACTTACTGTATAAAGATGAGGATGAGACCTACCTGTTCTTTTGGCAACTCTGCCCCAGGAAGTTTTCACTGCCTACTTTTCCCCTGTAATCCTGGTGTCTTGTCACCTGCCATCATACCCGTATCTCTCCCTGCTTCTTTCTCTGTCCTCCACACCTTTGCCCCTTACTCTTAGGACAGGTTGTAGCATCACTTCCCCTCTGCCATGCCCTTCCCTGCAGGAGGATGACATGCCCTACCCTGTAGAGTGGCTGTATCACGTGCTTTGGCCAGCGACATGTGACGCAGGTAATGCGGGTTACACTGGGCAAAAGATTTCAGAGTCAGAGCATGGTTCATCAGCTCTTTCTCCCCACCCTGATGACTGGCAAGGTTCCAGAAAGAAACTGCTCTGGAAGCCTGGGTCTGGGGTACAGACAACAGGGAACTTGTATGTTAAGTGCACTTACCAATTCGAGGAAAATATCCATATTCTCTGGATTTTTCTTATGTGATCAGGCCATCTATGACTAAACATATTTTTTCCTTCATTTCTAATTCCTTTATCTTCTTATTTTGGTGATGATTTAGAATCTCCTGTGAAGTGTTGAGTAAACCGAGGGTAGCAAGAAACTCTGGTGCATTATCAGCCTCAGGGGAGACCTCCATAAGTGTAATGACTGCAGCAGGCTTTTTGTAGATACCTTTTATCAGATTAAGGAAATCCTCTTCTATTCCTAGCTTTCTAAATGTTTCTAACGTAAGCAGATACTGAATTTCACCAAATACTTTTTCTGTGCATATTTGAAATGATCATATGACCTCTCTCCTATTTCTCCATTAAAGTGGTGAATTATAATAATTAATTTTTGAATGCTAAAGCAACCATACATTGCTAAAATAAAAAAAATTCATATATCACTGGATTTGAACTGCTATATTTTATTTAGGATTTTTGCATCTATATTCATAAAGAGTTTGGCTTATATTTGATTTTTCTTTTAATGTCTTTCTCAGGTTTTCTATCACAGTTTACTGGCCTCATGAAACGAGTTGGCATTCTTTGGACCCGGGCTTGGAATTTTCTTTCTGTAAGTCTTCCATTTCTTTTGGTTCAGTTTGGAAGAATTGTGTTTTTCTAAGAATTTTTTCTTTTTAAATTTTAAAATTATGACCACAAGATTCTGCAAATAACTTTTACAACTTTTTAATGTTTGTTAGATCTTTTGTGATATCCTCTTTTTTATTCCTGATATTGACCTGTGCCTTCTCTCTTTTTTTTCTTGATTAGCTTTCCTTTGGGAGTAAGGGGTGTATTCGTTATGTCTTGCTGCATAACAAATTACCCTAAGTCTCAGTAGCTTCAAACGATAAGCATTTATTATCTCACACAACTTGTGTGAGGGGGTGGGTCCTGGGAATGACTTAGCTGGCTGTCTGGCTCAGAGTCTCCCTCGAGGTTGTAGTCAAGGTGCCGTCTGAGATTGCACTTATCTGGGAATGGACCCGAAGGGTCTCCTTCCCCGTTAGCTAAGTCACATGCTTGGCGCGTCAGGGCTGGTTGTTGGCAGGCGGTTCGGATTCCTCAAGGCCTCTGTTCTTCACCATGTGAATCTCTCTCTAGGGCTGCTGGAGTGTCTTCACAACATACCAGGTGGCTTCCCCCAGAGAGAGGGATCCAAGTGACAGTAAAGTCTTGAAGTCACACATCATCAGCTCCACTTAACTCCACTCATTGGAAGAGAGTTACGAGGTACAGCCCACGCGCAAAGAGAGCAGGGTTAGGCTCCACTTTTGAGAAGATTGTCAGAGAATTTGTGGACACATTTAAAAGCCCCTATAGAAAGATATCAATTTTATTAATGTTTTCAAAGAACAATTACTTTGCTTGGCTGATTCTCTTACAGATTTCGTCCTCTATTTCATTAATTCCTATTATTTGCTGTTTCCTCCTCTCCATGTTTCACCAGCGTAACCAAGTCCCTGCAGTAAATTCATTCCTTCGGATGCTGATACAGGTCTGATACTCCTTTGAATGTTTAGAAAAAACAAAACAAATCAATTATGCACCCCTCATCTCTCACTTACACACACACACACACACACACACACACACACTTTGTTGATTTGTTGGCAGATTCAGGAGGTTTATGAACCATGGTTCTTACATTGGTAGAATGTGAGTTTTAAGATGCATTTTTTTCCAAAGGGATAACTTACGGTGTTGAGTCAGCCACACTCACTCACTCATACTGCCTCCCGTTAACACCAAAAGCTCAGACTTCTGCTCCAGCTGGCCTACCCCAGGGAGCCAGCCTGTGGTCCTGGAACCAGAGTCCTCTCATTCCTTATGGGAACCAGAGGCACAACCTTGGCAAATGAGGCTGCGATGTCAAACGTTTGGGCTGGACACCTCAGATATTGCCAGATATTGAGCATTTTGCCCTGAATGCTACTAGCAAAATATTCCTATAAAACGAACATTTTTCAAGATCAGCCTGTGTCTTTAGGGGCTCAGTGCTTGGACTTCAGCCATGAGGCTCCCTTGACCAATTTGAAAGTGTAGCTTTTTGCTCTGTGTTGGAATAAACGTTCACCTTGCTATAAAACATCGGTTCTCTTTCGGGTCTAAGTAATTTCCTTTCCCTTCTGCTTGCCTATCTTTGAGGTGTTAAGAGCACGCGTGGCCAGAGGAGTGGTCTTCTGCCCAGTCTGGAAGCTTGGCCAGAGGAACTGGTGTTCTTGTGTAATGAGGTCACCTTTCAAAAGTACCAGACGGTTTTTCATCCTCTCACCCAAACGCGACGTTTCCTGGCAGCCATTCCACCACCAAAGTGCCAGGAAAGGGGACTACAAATGCCTCCTAAAAGTACAGGATAGGGGATGTCTCTATCAGGGAAGAAGGAAGGGGAAAACCCACCCCTTCTGGCCTCAAAAAAACTGCGGGAGGAAGGAGGCTGTCAGAAGCAGGTGAGTAAGTAGGGAAAGACGTGTGTTCTGACCCTCTCCTAGCTGAAGTGAGGAACCTCCCAGCTAAGCCTCCCGAGGCTTCCTCAGCTTCTGGGGCTGGGGCGGGAGGGCGAGGACAGTGTCCACTTTTTCCTGGTCCCCCTGGAAGATCACAGGGATTGATGGTGTTGGCTGGGAGGTTTACTCGGGGAGACGGGTGTTGCTGCATTGTGGTGAGGGACGCTGTAGCTGTGGGCCAGATGGCAGATCATCCTGACCAAGAACTGGCCATGCAGCACAGCTAGACCTCAGGGGACACGCAGTCCTAGAGACTTGGACTTGGACTCAAGATCGCGGGACTGCCGAGCCCAGACAGAACCAAGGAGGACAGGCTTCAGCCTCTGGTGCCAGCAGGGCTCCTGTCGATCAGATGGACAGCGGCATCCTCATACAGACTACAGGAGCCAGAAGGGACCGTGGGACTGTGGCCCGTGTGGATCCGAGGTCTTTCTCGTCACCTTTAGGTCACATGAACCAGCTCTCTCGTATCAACACCTCCAGATGCCCTCTTGGAGATAAGCAAGGTGAAAAGGGATTAAAAAGTACAAAACGTTTATCCAAAAGAAGCTGAGTTCTCTAAAGACACTGTTTTACATTATTAGATCAGATAGAATTTACTTACGTCAGTCGTGGAAAATGAAGAAGTTATGTTTTCTTTGCAAATCTGAGTGCCACTGGTAAATTTGCAACCCTGATACAAATTGATGCACCAAGATGATAATTTTAGCTGCTAGAAGCAAGGCTACGGAGTGGGGCTGGTCTGAGCTGAGTTGTTCTTGTGTCCTTCCGCATGGGAATTGGTGTCAGAATGAGGGAGACAAGACTGCATCTGTGGAGAACGGCTTTTCTTTGGTGGGAAAAATAATTAGCCTGGAGGTAGCTTTCATCCAGTTCTGCCCCAGGCCGATTATTATGAAGGGAATAAGTCATCTCATCAAGAACACACCAGGGACTTCCCTGGCGGTCCAGTGGTTAAGACTCTGCCTTCCAGTGCAGGGGGTGTGGGTTCAATCCCTGGTCGGGGAGATAAGATCCCACATGCCTCGCAGCCAAAAATACCAAAGCATAGAACAGAAGCAATATTGTAACAAATTCAATAAAGACTTTAAAAATGGTCCACATCAAGAAAAAAAAATCTTAAAGAAGAAAAGAACACCCCAGTTCCTTTCTTAGGAACTTCCTCCCTCCACAGGGCTTGGAATTTGGAAGGAGATGGTTCAAGTTCAAGCCCTGGCTCTGACTGGGTGGGCAAGTCGATAGACTTTCCTGAGCTTCTGTCTATCAAATGGGGATTGAGACATGTGTACCCCTAATCCTCGTGGCTTCAGAAAGAGCTGATGGAGGGTAACAGAAAGTACTTTTTATAAACCGAAAAGTCCTAATCCTGTGCCCATTCCAAGCTTCCAGATGCCTTCCTTTTCCTGCAGTTTCCTTTTTGCATCCTGCATGTTCCAGGCTTTTCCTCTGGACTCTGTTCTGGCCTTCAGCTGAGCAGAGGTTTGTTCCTTTGTATCAGGTCCCGTGTGGGTCCTGGAGCTCTTGAGGCCAATAGATCCGACATCCCCCCTCAGGGAACTTCTTGTCCACTCTCAGGCACTGTCCTGCCTTCTCCTGCCAGGCGATTTTCCCTTCAGATGTTACTGATTATGAATTCTCCTTGGTAGAATGGGCTTGAAGGTGGGATTCTGTAACTAGAATAGGCCTTCAGGAAATGGGTCCAACGTCTGAGATATGACTCGTCAATTTTTCAGTAAGTATAATGCCCTAAACCAGGCTCATTTGGAGTGGAATCTGGAGGGCAGTGCCCTGGATCTTAGGATGCGAATAGCGGGCTTGGGTGGCTCACCTGGGTCAGCAGGTGCTGAGTTAGATGGCGAGGGCAGCTTACCCTCTTCTGTCCCGGGGGTCAGACTTGTTATCACCCACTTGTTATCACTACCTAGCTTAGAGCCCTTCCACCCAGACTTGTTTTCCTGTTGGCATCCTCAACAGATATGGAGAGACCTATTTGGTTGGAAACCCAGAAAAATTCTTTCATTCATTCTTCTAGCACACCCTTTCCTGAAGACCTAGATTTCATGTGGGGCACAAAACTAGGACAAAGTCAGAGAGGGAGACAACCTGGAAATAGGGTATAGACTCAGGGAACTGTTGATGCTGCAGCCTGAGCCCACAAGGCAGTCTGGAGGCAGAATTTTCTCTGCTTTGGGGGAGTCCATCTTTTTTCTCTTGAGGCCTTCAACTGATCAGACGAGGCCCACCCACATTATGGAGGCTAATGTGTTGTACTCAAAGTCCACTGATTAAAATGTTAATCTCATCTTAAAAAATGCATTCACAGCAGTGTCTGAATCAGTGTTTGGGCAAATATCTGGAAATGGTGACCTAGCCAAGTTGACACATAGAATTAACCATCACGTAAGTTCCAAGAGGCATGGCGTGGGCCAGCGTGGTAAGCCTGGGGCTCTAACACATAAGGAAGGTTAATAATGGACATCAATGGGAAGCCACCCTTCCCCCTATCACTGCATCATGAAGATTCAAGGAAAGGAAAGTACCTTTTGGAGCATAACCTCAAAGCCTGGCTTTACAGAACATTCTGGAAAAGATCTAGAAAACTGAAGCCTAAGATAAGCTTCCTGTTCCCACACTTGGATGAAAATTACTGGGTCATTCTTGTTGCAGTTGGTTGTAGGGTGGATGTTAGCCCACGTAGTACTTCTTTTTTGTTTTGTTTTTTTTTAATTTCCACTATGTTTTGACATTTCAATCTATTATTTATTTTTTAAAATTTTTATTTATTTATTTTTTGCTGCACCACACAGCATGTGGGATCTTAGTTTCCCGACCAGGGATAGAACCCGTACCCCTTGCAGTGGAAGTGTGGAGTCTTAACCACTGGACCACCAGGGAAATCCCAGTACTTCTTTTTGAATTAGAAGAAAGACTCCCTTTCATGGACAAATCAGAAAATAGCCCCTCCTGGGCAGATGGATTAGAAAAGGGTAACCCTTCTGGGCAGACAAAAGAGGAACAGGTGCCTATGTTCCCCTGTGGGTGTGGCCTCAGCCATGGAGCAAAGCCTGGCACACGAAGTGCACGCTGGTTTCCCAGAGTGACCTGCTTCCTCAGTTGGGTAACTTTTGTGCACAATGCGACCTGCCTCGGTGGTTGGTAGAGAGACGCGCTGATAGTGAAAGGACACCTAGAGGTCGTCTAGTCCACACACTCCTGTCTTGGAGATGGAAACACTAAGTCCCAGAGAGGGACAGAAGGTGACTCCATTCATGCAATGCCTCTTCAGCAGGGCAACAGCGAGAGGACACAGCAGCTCCCGGAAGGAGAGCCCTCCGTCTTGCCAGCCTGGTCCACCCTACACCAGGCGTGAAGCCAGCAAGAAGGAGAGACGATGACACCCCTCCAAGGACTCCAGGCCTGATATGGATCCCAACTGTTGACAAAATGCAGGCTGGCATCAAGGATTTGGGGGAACAGCATCTTTGCTGACGGTTCTTTTCCTCCTCGTATGTGTGTGGTAGTGGACGCATCTCATCTGCCCGTTGATTTGTTTTACAGACCCTCTGAGCACCTACCGTGTCCCTGAGACTCCAAGGCGAATAAGGCAGAGTCTCTGCCACCAGGAGGTCACCGGATATTCATGGCAGGCACATGAATAGACAAGAATGGCACAGACTTCCAAGGCGACCCATGGAGCATTGTGGAAGCAATGAGCATGTGCCTTTAGCTGACCCATCCCTGGAGCCAGAGGGATCAGAGAAACTCGTGCATCAGTCTTTTGAGAAAGAGTTCATCAGAGAAGATGAACGTGTACTCTAGGAAGAGAAGCATAGATTTTCCCCATTACTTCCTCTCCCTCTCCCCTTCTCTGTCCCTCTCCCCGCCCTTCCACCCTCTCCTCTCCTCTCTTCTCTTCTTTTCCTTCCTCCCTCCTTCTTTTCCTCCTTTCTTCTCTAAGACACAGACGAAAGAATACTCACCTCTCAAAATCAAGTTTGCTAAAGCAGTGGTCTAATTGGGCCCTGGGAGATTGGTCAGAGGGTGTTTTGTTTTTCTGGTAGATCCTCACGAATGGAATTATTTATTAGTCTTCCAGTCTCCTTCATTAAGATGCATTTTCTCTCCCTCTCTGCATCTTGCTCCCAACTCCAGGGCTGCTGAGCCCAGCATTTATTTGTCTCTGGGACTCAAATGCCGACAGGCTGTACAGTGAGAATCTTCAAGAGTGTGTGAAGCCAGGCATGCATGTGGTTAGTCAGAAGAAATGGTTCCTGGAAATGCTGGTCCTCAGAATGACATCTGCTGGGTGGCCTCTCAGAGGGTGGGAGCTGCTTCCCCTCAAGTCAGGCTCTACCTAAGCGAGGCTTAGTGATGGAAGCTACTGTTTATTACCCACCAACTCTGCGCCAGACCCTGTGTTCCGTGCCTTACCCAAACCACCCCCTGTAATCCTCACCACAAGGTGTGGAAGGCAGTGAGCATCCTGGTCCCTACTGACAGGTGAGAAGAATGAGGCTGGACAAGGTCAAAGAACGTTCCAAGGTCACACGGAGGGTAAATGGCAGAGCCTAGACCTGAATATGGATCTAGGTGACACACGGCCTGTTACAGGTGCAGGCGAAGAATAAAGACAGAGACAGCATACATTCTGCCCCCACCCACCCCACCCTTGGGTGCCCGAGCTAGCACAGAGCAAGACAGTCATGGCTCTGGAACTTTTTCTCCCAAGGGCTCCAGGGACTCGAGACAGAACAGGGCACTTCCTGTCTCCAGCCACCACAGCAAGGGTCCCAGGGAAAAACCAGGTCTGTGGCAGGGAACAGTCAAGTGGACAGATGACTTTGCCTCCAAGCTGGACCATTGTTTAGGGACAGAATTGTCCTCCTAGGGAACACCGGCCATCCCAGGTGCTGTGGACTGAATTGAGTCTCCTCCAAAGATGCTGAAGTCCTAACCCCAGTACCTATCGATGTGACTTTATTTGGAAACAAGGTCTTTGTAGATGATCCAGTAAAGATGAGGTCATCAAGGTGGACCCTAATCCAGTATGGCTTGTGTTCTTATGAAAAGAAGGAATTTGGACACAGAGACAAACACACACAGGGAGAACTCTGTGTGAACATGAGAGTGGAGATTGGGGTGATGATTTTACAAGCCAAGGAGCCCCAACGATTGTCAACAAACCAGAAAAAGCTAGAGGAGAGGCATGGAACAGATTCTCCCTGACAACCCTCAAAAGGAACTAACACTGCCAAGACCTTGATTTTGGGCTTTTAGCCTCCAGAACTGGGATACAATACATTTCTGTTGTTTAAGCCACCCAGTTTGTGGTACTTTGTTATGACAGCCCTAGGACACTGATACACCAGAGCTCCTGGGATGTGTGTCCTGCGTTCAGTCCTGTAGTCAGGCCTGGACTGAGAAACTCCAGGGAGCCCTGGTGCCATAGCCTGATTTGAAAGGACCCAGCATTGCTGTCTGGTGCCAAGAGAGGCCAGAAGGTGCACAGCCATCATCCAGGACTGGATGCCTGCTGTGTTAAGTAAGCACTGCGGCTCATCTTCCAAGTGGTGGGGTCCCTGGTTACAAAGAACCAGATGGAAATCCAATTGCACGCCCAAGGCTGCTACAGGGGAAGATGGTGTTTGTGTCCTGTGCTATTCCAGGGACAATTAGCATCAGAAGATTAGATTCATAATGCCCCGTTCATTTTCTCTGCTCGTCACTGGTGTCTGGTGGAGAATTGGAATTCTTAATCTCGCATGCTCTAAGTGAATGCATATTGAACAGTTTTGACAGCTTGAAAATTTCGTTGCAGTTACTTGATGACTTCCCATGTCAGGATCAATTTGCAGCCTTTTTTTTTCAGCTGATTAGGTCCCATCCAATTTTCTTGAGCCAAGGTTTCAGAGAATCTGGCTTCTTCCATCTCTACCATGAAGAGATGCAGGGTGGTGATGGTCCCAGGGAGGCTTGGTTGAGATCTGATATCCAAAATCACTGAATCCACCAGGACTCCTCTTATGTTTGCTCAAGGAAAAAACAGTGAACTCTCTACTAAAGAAAATTACACAATGCAGCTTTGGCCCAGAGATTCTGGGAGAAGTCAGCAAGAACATACACAGAGCTTCTAGCTTGGACTACACAGAGAACAGAGGATGAAGAATAAAGGATGAGAGTGTGGGTGTGGCTCCTGTGCACACCCCAGCTCTACCATCTCACTCTCTATAGGACCTTGGGCCAATTACTTGCACTTTCCTAAGTTTCCTCATCAATAACGTAGGGATCGTTGTAATAGAAACCTTATACCGTTGTTGTGAAGATTAAATGAAACACTACATGTAAAAGTTCTCTGCTTGGTGCCTGCAGCATAGTAAGTGTTCAATGAATGTTAACTTGAAGCAAAGTTCCTCATGGAAAAAAGACAATTTCTCTTCCTTCACCTTCCTCTCCCCCCCTCCTGCATCTCCTCCTTTTTCCCTGTTCTCTATCCTCAGTCAAAGAAAGTCTACAGCACGATCCAGTAGAAATGCGGGGAGAGCCACATGTGTCACTTTGTTTTCTAGTAGCTATGTTAAAAAGGTACAAAAAGAAAAAAACAAACTGGAAGATACAGAAAACAGATTGTTGGCTGTCAGAGGTCGGGGGTTGGAGGGAGGTGTGAAGTGGGTAAAGGGGGTCAGAAGGTACAAACTTTCAGTTATAAAATAAGTCCTGGGGATGCAATGTACAGCATGTGACTATAGTTAATGATACTGTATTGCCTACTTGAAAGTTGTTTCAGAGAATAGATCTTAAAAGTTCTTATCACAAGAAAAAAATTATAACTATGTATGGTGATGGATGTGAATTAGACTTATTGAGTTGATCATTTCATAATACATGGAAATATTGAACCATTATGTAGCATACCTAAAACCAATATAATGCTATATGTTAATTATACCTCAATAAAAAAACAGAATTTGGAAAAAAAGGTACAAAGAAACAGGTGAAATTAATTTTAATAACATATTTTATATAAAGCAATATAGTATAGATCATGTAATCAGTGTAAACATTATTAACGGGATACTTTATATTGTATTTCTCCTACTGTGTCTTCACAAGCCAGTGTGTATGCTATGCTAACAGCACATCTCACTCCGGACTGGCCACGTTTCAAGTCTTCAATGAGCCACGTGGGGCTACTGGTTGGGATACTGGGCAGTACAGCTCTAGACGTGCTGGAGCTTGTGATTCCCCTAGAAATTTCCCACTTGTCCCCATTATCTCAGTCTCCTGGCCTTCTTGTGCTGGGGTGACAAGGACACATCATGACTCTCAGGTGAGTCAGGAGCTTCCCTCGGAAGCAGTAGCCAAGGCAGGAAATTCTGTTCCCACTGCAGACACTGCCACCTGGTTTTAGGTGCTCAGTGAGACAACTTAGCCCTTGATATTCTGGGGATCAAGAGATGAATAACACACCATCCTGACTCTTCATGAATTCATAGTATAGTGGGTGATCTGTGTGCAAACTAATTACTGTTCACTGTCATAAGAGCTGTGATAAAAGTTCGTTAAAGTTTTTGATGAAACTTGAGAGAAGGGTGATATACATAAGATAAAGTTTAAAATGTAAATTCTATATGTGATCATGGCTATTAAAATTCTCTTGGTTGCTAGAAATAGAAACCTTAAGCCAAAGGGTGACTACTAAGCGTGTTATATGAAAAATTTAGAGGAATCATGCAAATCAAGGAAATCCTAAATCCCAGTCAAGGATGCAGTCAGCTTTCACAGGCAGACTGGAGCAGCATTAAAGACTCTGGCAGGTCTTTCTTATGTATTCTGTTCAGCATGCATTTTTGATACTTTGCTTGTGCTGCAGTCCAGCTTTCTTTCTCTAGTTCACATGAAGGAATTCAGTCACTGGTAATGGCTCCAGAATGTATCATCCAGACACAGAGAGCAGACAGGCTGATATTTCAATATCTTAATTCGAATTTGAAGTTTGTGAGAAAGGACTTTGATGCAGCTTGAATCCAATAGAGCTTGAGTTAGGTAGCCAGGAGACAGGGCAATACTGTGTAAACACGGCTTCCTCTTCTCCATGTAGATGGAGGAGAACAAAGTCCTTTTCCAGAAAAATAAGAGAAGGTGAGCGAATCAAGCAATAGATGTTCACTACATTCTTCCCCTTGACTTTCCAGCATACAGGCTTACACGCATGTGCAAACATACATGCACACATCCTTTTCCCCCATACATGCAAATAGGGCTCTACCTCGTGTGATTCACCAGATTCCTTTTCCCCTATGGGAGATGAGCTGAAGTCCCATCTGGCAAGGAAATCTAACATGATGTTGACCTTCTTTCTTCCAGGTTCACAGTCTTTGGGGATTATCCCTTCTTCTACTCATTTTCTTTTTTTTTTTTTTGAAGATTTTTTTGATGTGGACCATTTTTAAAGTCTTTATTGAATTTGTTACACTATTGCTTCTGTTTTATGTTTTGGGTTTTTTTGGCCGCGGGGCATGTGGGATCTTAGCTCCCTGACCAGGGATCGAACCTGCACCCCCTGCATTGGAAGGAGAAGTCTTAACCCCTGGACCACCAGGGCAGTCCCCTTCCACTCATTTTCTTTTGAAGGTGATTTGGAGGAACCAATGGGGCAACGGGAAATCCCAGGATGCCCAGGCTCCTCTGGCCTCTCCTAGACGTGACACCTCCTAAGTGCCATAACTCTACCGTTTTCTGATCAGGACACTAACTTTAGCTTTATAAAGAAGATGAACTGGCAAAGTTGACTGCTGCAGTTTGGCAAGGTATATGATTATTTGATCCTCAGCTGCCTCAGATTTCTGGTGATGTCCATAAAAGGCCTTGTTTCACAGAGTCACATACTTTATGCTATTCTCTATCAACTTTTAGAATGGCTATCTTGGACTGGAGTTTGTATCTCTCAGCTTGTACCATAAAGTCTAAAGAAGTAACTGAAACCTGCTAAAATCCTATGAAATTACTATTGAGTCAAGTCCCAAGAGCAGATAGGCAACAGTTTCACTAATTATGTCACTATTTCATGGCAAAGATTGCCACCTTCCCAGACAAGGATAGGAAGGTGAGCATGTTACTGACCAGAGTTCTTGGTCCCCTTAATCAATAGAAATTCATCAGAGGCCAGAAAAGAAATTCAGGCAAGGCTTTATTGGGACCCCTGCTGCAGCAGCGGGAAGCAGGAACAAACACCAGGTTCCCTTGCTTGCTCGCTAAGGGGGGGCAAGCTTGTTCCTTATATGGGGTGAGGGTAGGGATGTGTCCAGGGGTCAGGCTGGAGGGTTGGCTTAGGTGTTTTGCCCACCCCTTAGGTGGTGCCGCGTGCAGGGGGCATGTGCTGTACCCTGCTTCTGCTCCTGCTCTTCAGAAATGGCAGTTGGGTTTTGGGTCTTTTTGTATCTTGTTGTCCATAATTTGCCCCAACTGTGCATGCATGCAGTTATTTTAAGTCACTTATAGTTTCTTTGTATTTTGTTTCTCAAGGAGATGTTTGTCCAGGTGCAAGCACTGTGGCAAAGGGTTCCAGGTCCCAGGTCCTAGCCTGTCTCAAGCACATCCTCACTTCTCCCCTCTTCTCACCACACTCCTTTTCTCGATATCCTGATAATTGAAAATCTCCACTGCTCGCAGCAACTTCTGCATTAGTTAAGCTTCGTTTGGTCAACGATAGCAGAGATGGACCATGGCTAGCTTAACTTAAAGAGGACATTTATTGATATGGCCATGCCTTGAGATGGACAGGGACCAGGGCAGATTCAGTGGTCCTAGTTGGAGAGATTCACGAGCCTTCACTCTGGGGGACTCTAACATAGCTCAGTTTAAAGGTGCTCAGGTGCTGCGTCTCTCAGTACAAGATTCAGACTCTTGGTAGGGATGATTAATGGCTTAGCTTGAGTCAGATGCCTACCTGTGGCCAGTGAAGCAGAATCAATTAGTACAGACATAGATGAGGTAGGTGTCTGTTCATGTCTATCGGGTCCAGCTCCTGGGGAATGGGCAGCTGTGGTGAGGTCTACATAGACTTAAGAGTTAGATGAGTTTCACATGATTGTTGTTGTTTCTCTTCTAAATCTTTACAAGAAACTTTTTGGCTTTTTCCTTC